>NC_134857.1:100763225-101109058 GCF_049852395.1 Peromyscus maniculatus bairdii | reverse complement strand
AAATGTTCAACATCCTTAGTCATCAAGGAAATGTAAATCAAAACAACTCTGAGATTCCATCTTACACCTGTCAGAATGGCTAAGATCAAAAACACAAGCAACAGCTCATACTGGAGAGGATGTGAAGCAAGGGGAACACTCCTTCACTGCTGGTGGGAGTGCAAACTTGTACAACCACTTTGGAAATCAGTGTGGCAGTTTCTCAGAAAATTGGGAATCAATCTCCCACAAGACCCAGCTATGCCGCTCTTGGACATATTCCCAAAGGATGCTCAATCATACCACCAGGTATTTTCATTGAGGTTTTAGACACCCATGTCTTTGGGAGACTAGTCAAACTGTCCATTTCAGATTCTTGCAATTGTGAGGTGTTGAGAATCTCTGTCTTCCAGCCCACTCACCTCTTCCAGGCCATGGGCACTCCATTCTGCCCTCACCTCTCTTCACTGGGCCATGGAAAATGTTGTTTGCATTTCTGAGAAACAGAAAATCAGGTGAATTACAAATGGAAGTTACCGGACTCTTGTAGAGACCCCTTCCAGGAAGTGTCTGGATGCTGTGAGTGATATCACCTCCCTGGCATTAGCTGGGCAGGAGTGGGGTTTCCGATAGACATTCTGAGTGACTGTTCTTGCAGACACTCCAAAGTGAGAAAGCTCACAATGGGGATAGAGAAAGAGTGGTTTCACCTGGAACAAATGACCCCACATGCTCTGGCCCGGGATTAAGAACAAGCAGTAACCTGGAAACCCGGCCCACACCCTAAGCAAACACACCAACGTGGGTTCTGAGCCTGACAGCAGTTCTCAGGTGTCCATGGCCTTCATTATCATAGCCCCCCACCACCTGCAGCACCTACTTCTGCTGGTTAATTTGGTCATGTCCTTGAGATATGCTAGGGATCAGAACATCTCTCTGGGGTCCTGACCTCCTTCCTGGGTAGACACACCCTCCCCTACCCAGTGTCCACATACAATCGGCCTCCGATGTGTCCCAAGTGTCAATGTGGCAGAGGGAGAGGCTGACAGAGATTTCAGGGCAGGTGATGAGTGAGCAAAGGATAACTTTCCTAGGAGTTGGAAAGGTAACATCCTCCTTCCCATTAACTCACAGGTGAGGAAAGAGTGACGGCCTGGGGCTGAGGGAGCAGCTGGGCAAGCGCTCCACACCCTTGGGAAAGGGAGCTTTTCCCACGCGAGAATCTGCCCACTCACAGACAGTAGCCATCCTTGATAAAAAAAAAAAAAAGTGTGTAATTTATTTTTCATTTGATCAATGGGACACCCGTGTTACTAGTGTGTGGCACTTCCTCAATAAAGCCAGCTTGTCCGTCACTAAACCTCATACTTACGGGGAAAGTGCCTCCAGGGCCCCAGGCCCTTTGTGAGCCACACAAAGAGGTGAACAAAACAGATTGGTTCCTGTAGTCATGAAGTGGGTGTGGGAAGAACCGACATGAGACGGGTAAATGTTTGAGGAGAGACTGTGATTCCAGCTCTGAGGGGAAAGTACACAACACCACAGAGGATTGTCTCAGCCGGGACAGGCCAAGTGGCAGCATTTACTAACCAGTGCTGGAAAACTGCACACACTCAGACTTGGCTTTTTTTTTTTTTTTTCCCACAACCCTCAGGATGGAGGGTTGGGATGGCGCCATAGAAAGAAGGCCTGGGCCTTCCTGAAATCCTCCCTCTCCCACTCTCAGAAATGCCACGAGGATGGGAGACATGATAAGATGCCTAATATGCCCGTGACTGAATCACAAGGAACTCAACCCCGGGACTCAGAAACCTAGAAAGATTTGGACTGCCCCAAGGATTGTGCAAACCAGCAGGATCACCTACGCAGAAAGGTCCAGCCCTTCAGAGAATTCCTCCCTTCCTTGGGAGTGGAAAATGGGATTCTTGGGCCACATGCTTGCTCGAGCCTGCTCCGGCCTGCAGAGTGGATTCTACACTTTCACTCAATTTAACCAGATCTTCGCTTTCACAACTAGTATCTCATGTCTCCCTCCCTCCTTTGTTTGGACACAAAGAACCCAGAGATACAAGATAGGCACTCGGAGCCTTCCTCTTCCAGTACCAGAGGCTTCTCAACGTGAAGATCGGCATTCACATGCTTTGCCTATTTCAAACGTCTGAGTGAAATTAGTCCTGTTTTGTTCCTTTTCTCATGTGGCCACATTGAATAGATCTTTTTCTGCTTTTCATATCGCACTGTCTAATTAATTGGCATACTGAGGCTGGGAGGCTGAGGCCAGGTTCTTAGGGCTGTCGAGGGCCCGGCTCTCATCCCAACAACTCCACTAACAAAGTCTCCCAGTAAATAAGTCACTTACTTAAGTTGTGTTCACAGGAACCAAGGCTGTACCAGGAACAATAGGCCCTGGAGATATCTCTGTGACCTAAACAGAGACTAACCGGAGAAGGGTCATCAAAGAAACAGTAGGCAAGTAACCAGTTATGTTAGGGTTAAGTGTGGCATTACAGCCAATGGCCAACCATAGGGTGTCTTGTGCCAGCTTGGGTACCCAGCTGGCAAGCTGTAGTCTAATTTTATAATCCGGACATGATGCTGGCCAAATTCAAATTTTAAAAATAGACTTTGATGTTGTTTTTAACCACAGCCTGTATGTTCAAACTTATTTTCAATTCAGGAGTTACATTTAACAAATAAATAAATAAATAAATAAATAAATAAATAAATAAATAAATAAATAAATAAATAAATAAATAAATAAAAGCTAAGACACAGGTAACAAAGTTCTAGGGAACAAGGTTTCAATATCTTCAAAGTAAGATATTCCCACCAGCCTATCAACGAAGGATGGAAAGTTCAAAACAGCTCCGACAGAGATGGCTAAGCTGGTAGGGAGCACTGGCTGCCAAGCCTGGTGACCTGAGTTCAGTCCCTGGAATCCATATGGTAGAAAGGAATAACCTACCTCTACAAGTTGTCCTGTGACGGCCATGTGTGCAGTAGTGCACGCACATGAGCACACACACACACACACACACACACACACACACACACACACACACATACAAATAACAAAATTTAAAAATTTAAATGTATATGCATAAGAACTCTAGAAGAAGCAGACATTTAAATAGAGCAATAGTTACTTACAGGATAATTATAGCTGATGTTTTTTACAATTTCCACATTTAAAATTTTATTTAGTAGATGCCTTTAAAACATCTGTTCAAATATGCAGCAATCTTGTTTTCTTTGGGGTATTATTCAAACCTGCAGTCTTACTCTTTGTGAGTGTTCACTGTGGCCTCCTTTTCTCCCCCTATGTATAGTTCTTGAATGAAGGAATAGACAAAAACTTTGAACCATAACAAGACTAACTAATGAAATGTTTGTGTTGAGCTCAGATTTCCCAACCAAACATCAAACTGAAAACATTTGGGCTTTCTTTGTTTAAGATTTTAAATTGTTTTTTTTATACACCTGGGTATTTTGACTGCATGCATGTCTGTGCACCACATGCATCCTTGGTGCCTGCAGAGGCCAGAAGAGGGCATCAGACCTGAACCTGGAGTTACAGATGGTTGTGGGCCATAATGTGGGTGCTGGGAATCAAACCAGGGTCCTCTGGAAAAGCAGCCAGTGCTCTTAATCACTGAGCCGCCTCTTCACCTCTGTTTGAAGTGTCTGAAAAAAAAAAGATCTATTAGCCAGATGTGTGGCAGATACCTATGAGGGCTGAGTTTTGAAATGAGAAGTTTACACAATGAGACTTGGTTAAAAAAAAAAAAAAAGAAAGAAAGAAAAAGGAAATGAAAAAAGAAAAGATAAATGAGTTCATTTTATTTGTCTTAATTCTTGGCTATTTTGTTTGTTGATATGAACTTCGGGTATGGTAGATTAAATTAGAAAACAAATGTTTAAACACATCCCTGACATTTAATATTTCTCAAAATTCCATTGTTTAAAAGTTATCTGCCTTTTATCAAATAACATCCTGCAGGCTTCTCAAGAAATTTCATTTATTATCCACAGATACTTGGATCCCATCGGAATATGGTTTTTATTTATAACTATGTCTTCTCTGGAGTCTTCTGTAATCTTCTTAGTGACTGTGAATAATAAATTAGAAAAGATAAGTAAAAAGTAATCAGTGGCAGAACTGGACACTGGAAGAGTTGTGAGTGATCACTTGGTCTAGCATCCCTCCCACGCCAGGAATCCCTTGTGAGCCTTGGCCAGTAGACTTCTGGTGTCTGCTTGGACTGATGCTGGAGAGCTCACTGAATTCCATGGAAATCTTGTTTGTTTTTTTAAAGGTTCTTATCTTTAAATCCGCCACAGATGAAGATTCCTTTTGTTATGTGTGCATTCCTACTGAGTACATCAAAAAAACGTTCAAAAAACTTTCTTTGTCTAAAGAAGTAGAAATTCTACTTCACCCATTTACTAAACGTAGTTTTGAACACCCACTGTGTGGTGAGCATTATCTGGAGCATTCGGGACAAAGCCATGGCTGAGAGACAAGCTTACTAGCCCAGGATGTATTTACTGTCTAGCTGGACTGAATCTTCTACCTGTATTTCCCTTTCCTAGTTAAATGCGTACATTGTCAGTGAGCAGATGGGAAGCAGTCAATGTAGCTCAGACCCAAGAATATGTAAGGACTTCTTGTATATCCCTAGAAATTATTGGGGAGCCCCAAAGGAAGGTTGAACTGTCCTATTAGGCTGGGCTGGACATGTTCTAGGTTAGCACTGTTTGGACATTAAAGAAATGTAAACTTATTTCATCCTTAAAGCTAGGGGAGCATCCCACGTAGAAAGCGATTAAAACAGGCATGTACCAGCAGACTCTTGACACAGGTCTGCTTATGCTATATGAGTGTACACAGGTATATACATACAGTGTACTATGCACGTACACACACTCATTTGTTATTCAAGCACGCATACACAGTCACATAAAGGTGGGAAGAGACTAAATGTTCTTTATCTCATTGAAATGTCCAACAAGCAGCAAGTCAAGGGAGAAAAGATGGATCTTCCTTGCGGATTGTAGGACGCAGTTCTTCTGCTGTGGAAGGCACGGTGGCAGTGGCTCTGGGGTGGTGTGAGCATGAGGCTGGCACTCCTTCCCTCCTCGCGTCTTGGTGGAACAGAAAGCCGAGGACAGTGAATGCCAGCACTCATCTGGCCTCCTATTTGTCCTTTTTACTCAGCCTGGGTCCCTAGCCCGTGATGGTGCCAGCCTTGCTCTGGGCGGACCATCTCCTTTCAGTTAATGCTTTCCAGAAGCATCCTCACAGACACACTTCTGGGTGTCTGGGTGACTCTATACCCAGTCAAGTTGATGAGGAAGATCAGCCATCACAAACGCCCACCTGATTTTCAAAATTATTATGTCTAGGTAATGGATTGTAGTCCCTTTTTCTCTTTTGTTCTTCTGTACTTCATTATCCATTTTCTGCAAATGAAAAGTATTACTTTAAGCAAAAAAAAAAAAAAAATTATACAAAAACAAAACAAAGAGAACAGAGCCAGTCGGGTGAAAGTTCAGCTACGTGGGCCTCGGGGCGCTGTTCCTCCTGACTACACCCCCACCTCTTCTCTCCCAGCACAGAGCTGTCAGCTCAAGCACCACCTCCATGAGAGAAGCTTTCCCGATGTCCCTGGGGCCCTGCAACCCCCTCCCTTTGGGCACCTGCTGAGCAGGGTAGACATCTACAACGGCACCTCCGCCTCTGTGCTGCCGGCTTGCAGGACGGCAGTGCCCACAGGCCTGGCCCTGGCTGGCCCTTTAGTTCTGACCCAGCCTCTAGCAGGGTGTCACATGTCAAGCCAAAAGCCCGAAGGTGTGTGATGCGTGAGGCACCTCACATGGGTCACTCTCATAGCGTCCCAAGGGCTTCAGCTCAGCTCACTCTCCGCTTCCTCCCGAACCTCTGCTGGATTCCCTACAGCCCACCAAATACACCATGCCTCAGTCTATCCAGGAGCCTCTGCAGTGAGGAGCGTGGATCCAGCTCATTTGTTCATATGTATCATTCATTTATATGTGTGTGTATGTGTGTGTGTGTGTGTGTGAGATGTTCATTTATATATTTCTATATATATATATAAATTTCATTTATATTCATATATATATATATATCATGTTCCTCCAGCTATGCATCCAGCTCTGAACAGACCATGCTTCCTGTTGGCGGCACAGAGGTCCTTGTACTCACAGAGAAGCACAAAGAGAACCAACAATGTTAATCTTAGGTGTCTCCTCAATGGAGGGGATACAAATCAAATACCTACATTCCATCCAGAAAGCTGAGAATGGATTTTGACCTGGTGACCTTCTTGCTATCTGTGGAGGCAGACCTCACCCACCTTTTACTATAGAGGCAGACCTCACCCAAATTCCCCGGAATGATTATCCCTGACTCTTCCATCCCTAGACCTTTACCCATTCCTAGGGGAGGTGTCACATGTGCTTTATGGCCTGCTGACTTCTATGCTATTGGTCAGAAAACACACTAGATTCTAGGCCTTTTAGCTATAGAACCCGCCCTCATGGTCACATGTACCATGTGTTTCTAAGCAGTCACACCTTATGCTTTATTATGCACCTGGAATTGATTAGACCAATTGCTGCCTGGAAACCTTTCCCCAAAGTATACTGTTTTAAACATGCTGACAGTGAACTGCCTCTCATTAGACTCCCCAAAGTCTGATCCAGGCTGATGAAGTCTGTCTGCATTGGGTTTTCATTCTCATCTCTTCCCAGGGTTGACTTCCCTGTATGCCTCCTGCAGGGACCCCCACAGCTTCCCACCCAGGGAATTCCCAAAATTCACTACACCTCATGCCCACCTTAGCTCAAATGCCACTGCTGTTGTGATATGCCCATCAAAACCTCTTCTCTCTGAGGCTGCTTTGGAAGCTTCAAAGCTCTTAGCCCTGATGGCTCCAGGGCTGAGTCTGCTTCTGCTTTTATGCAAGGATAAATTTCAGTGCATCATGAGTCATGCTTTGCCAGCCTCTGACTCTTACCATAGTAGCGACTTGATAAGGGTGTGTTGGTTTGAAGTAATTTAGGAAATAGATGAATGAAAAATGCTCTCAACATCCTTAGCCAGGAGGGAAATGTAAGTCAAAACCATATCTCAGAATGGTTATGAAAAAAAAAAAAAACAAGCAAAACGCAGTTGTTGAGGCTTGGGGGTAGGGAAGGAGCGCTACACACTGCTGCTGGAGTGTGAATTGGTGCAGCCGCATGGAGATCTGTATCGAGGCTCCTAAGACACCTGCAGGTAGAACTTGGCACATGCACAAAAGAATCCAAGCCGGCACACCACAGGATCGTCCATTCGTCTCTGCACTGTGGCACTGTTCACAACAGCCTCACTGTAAAGTCCGTCTCAGAATGCATCAACAGACGGATGGATAAAGACTGTGTGTGTGTGTGTGTGTGTGTGTGTGTGTGTGTACATGATGGATTTTATTCAGCCATAAAGAGCAAAGGAAGAGTGGCATTTGTAGGAAAGTGGGTGGAATTAGCAATCACCATGTTAAGTAAGGAAGACTGAGAAAGACATATCACACTTTTTGTCGTATGGAACTTAGATTACACACACACACACACACACACACACACACAATGGAAACAGAAGGGAGACTGTGTGGAAAGAGGAAGGGGTGGTGGTGACAGAGGCATTGGCTAGTAAATAGAACAAGGTATATAATATATGCGTGTACAAAATGTTATTATGAAACCTGCCTTAGTTAGGCTTGCTGCTGCTGCTGAGATGAAACACCACAACCAAAAAGCAAGTTGGGGAGGAAAGGGTTTGTTTGGCTTACACTTCAGCATTGCTGTCCATCATGGAAGAAGTCAGGACAGGAACTCAAACAGGGCAGGATGCTGAAGGCAGGAGCTGATGCAGAGGCCATGGAGGGGAGCTGCTTACTGGCTTGCTTGCTTCCCATGGCTTGCTCAGCCCACCTTCTTAGAGGACCAGCAACCCAGGGATGGCACTGCCCACCATGGGCTGGGCCCTCCCATATCGATCACTAAATGAGAAAATGCCTTACAGCTGGATCTCATGGAGGCATTTCTCCAACTGAGGTTCCTTCCTCTGATGATGACTCTAGCTTATGTCAAGTTGACACACAAAACCAGCCAGTGTAAAACCCATTGCTTTTACCGTGAGTATACACTACGAAAAAAAATTATTTGGGAAATAAAAATTCTAACTTTTCTTGCACATGAAAATCCCTAGCAAGACCAGTACAGATTCACAAGGGCAATACAACTACCACGGATAGGATGGTTTTAACATAAAATGACAAAAGGCAGTGCTCACGGTGGAGTGAACAGGACCAGTTACCAGTCAAGAAGAGGACAAACTAAGCATAATCTGCGTTAAGGTAAAAAGCTTAGGTATTGAGGGGCTGGAGAGACGACTCAGTGCTGGAGAGCACTGGCTGTTCTTATGGAGGACTCAGTTCCAGCACCCACATGGGAGTTCACAACCATGTGTAACTCCAATTCTAGGAAATCTGGCCCCCTTTTCTGGCCTATTGGGGCAGCAGACACACATGTAATACACATACATACATGCAGACAAAACGTTCACATACATAATTTTTTTAAGTTCAAGTATTGAACATCTGAAAGTTCTCTCTCTGGTATTTTAAGTGCTAGATTAAGTCATGGGGCCTTGATTCTGTCCTTGACTTTGCTTCTGAGGAGCTCTGGTTGTTCAGTTGGAGCCTCCGGCTCACCCCTACACAGTCTGGGAAGCCCCATTCCTGTCTCTTTCTCTCTTCAAACGCTGCCTGCTCAGAGAGTCTCTGAACCAAGAAAAGCCCAGGTCTGCATTCTTGGAGGCCGTTGCAGCCTCCTCCCCTGATGTAGCCAGCTGCCCAAGTTCCCGCCTAAGTGCTCAGCTTCTGACTTCTTGGGCAAAAATCCAGCTTGTCATCACCCCTCACCTACAGTCTATAAAGCTTTCCTGCCCTGGCTCCGGTGTGTGGCTTCTCTGGCCTTGATCTCTGAGACTGGGGAACCTGTCCGGGAGTTGTCTTGCTCATTATACCTGTTGTTGTTACACTTTTCCAGTTCAGCTTGATCTGGATTACTGTGTCAGCAGAGAAATTTATCATCAGGGGGCAGAAAACCTGTTACTGCTAACTTTGGGGAAGTCAATGCACTCTTCCAATATTTAATAATATCTGCCTTCAAATGAATCCAGGGATCAATAGAAACAATAGCTATAAAAACACCTTTGAAAAGTTCATAAAATATCATAGAGATGTCAGGTGTTAGAGAATGTAGATTTATTTCAACAAATAAATATTAGTGGAACATCAGGTATGTGGCAGGTGCTCCGCCAGGTGTGGAAGCTAGTGGGAAAAAAGGAGGAAATGTCATCAACAGTGTCAACTTCCTACACACTTGCAGACATATCCTTTGATATTGAGTCTGTTTGCAATGGCATCCATGCAGGAGGCCAAGTGTCCTCTCTCATGTGTAATAGGGAAAGGAGTTCATCACATAGTCCCTGTCCCTAATCCTTCCGCATCCTGTAAGGACCCACCAGGAAGGCAGGGGAAAGACCCTCACGGTGCTCTAATGATTCAGGACAAATGAAAGTCAGTGTGCCCATCCGTTTCTCAGCACCAGCCCTCGGGGTTACAGTAAGCCACGACTGTGGCCATGACAGGATGCTGGCCTGATGTTGAGATGAGTGTTTTTCTAAGCATATCTAAGCACATCATGAAGACCTTTTGATCCCCTCTGCCTTCCAAATCAGAAGGAAAGATACCGTGAACAAGAGAGGCAGCCGGGCCAAAGTCACCGTCGTACGATCCAATGTCCAAAGAATGAAGCATTCCTGCCTGAGAGACTGGGCTGTCCAGGAGAAGGGGTGCCTGTGTATCAACAGAGATTCAGCCATGCATTCAGAAACGCTCTTAAAACACTAACGGGGTGTTCTTTTAAATGTGGCACAGTCTGGATTCAAATCTTAGCTCCACCTCTACTACTCATGGGACTTCAAGCAGATAACAAAAGCTCGATACACCCGACCCAACAACTCATCATCAACTATAGGATGAGACCAATAGTTTCCCATAAAAGTGTGGTGGGGATTCAATGATGTCACAAACAGGAGTTCCCAGCATTATGCCTGGCATCTGCTAACTGGATAATGAGTAATAATACATCAAGATGTCACAGTTATTCCTGCGTTCGGAGCACCACCCTACGTGTCTTGATTTTTAACTCCTGCATTAGGCAGGTAAACAACTCGGTTTATATGATAAGATAGGTCCACAAAGCTGTAGTGTGGGGACAAGGGTTTGGGGACAAAGGGTGAATGGATTGCTAGAAGATGTGATGCCTTCTCTGAGCTTCTGCAAATGCGGAGGATTTCATCAGGAGAGGACAGACTGGGCCAGACATTCCAGGCTGAGGGGATATCGAAGGAGAGACAGGAGTGAGACTGCAGGGTGAGGCTCCCCTGTGATCTGGGCTTTCTTCTTCCTTCTGGGCTCAGCAAACAGCCCGGGGCGCTGGGCTGATAGGAAGATGAAGTGTGTGGGACACAGACTGGAGTGCACCCCTCAGTCATCCGATGCATAGGATACCTCGCCTCCCTCGTGGAGAGGGCAGATTTGCTAATCACCCAGCAAGGAACACAGTGACAAAGAACTTGCTTTGGAAACCTGGGCCAGCCTTCCCAAAAGCCTCAGGGAAACCCGACGTCGCCTGGCAGCTTGGCTGAGGAGGTGGCCCGGCCGCCGCTGCAGCAGCGCCAGCAAGCCGCCCATCCAGCTTTTCACCGCAAATCCCGGTTTCCTTTGGACGCCAGCCATCTGCACAAGTCACACACAAGACTTAGCTCCAGAAGCAAAGTCACACAGACTGTAGCACCCACAAGAACTTCCGAGCACCAGCCTTCGCCTCCGTGCCTGGCAAGGGTGGAATGTTGCCAGTTCTGCGGAAACTCTAGATGCCTTGTGTGTGTTTATACGTGTCGGGCAAGGGCATTCCAGCGATGCCGTCATCTCGTCGCCACAACAGTGTAATCGGGGGACTGAAGCTTTTAACCGTACTGGTGTCCCCTGCATTTTCTTATTTCATCCAGGAAACCAAGCTTTGTGTTTCTCATCGGGAGCTTTGATGAAGTTGAGAGCAGATGTCAGTCCCAGAGCGATAGAAGCCAGAGGCGTGGGCAGGAAGAGCGGCTTTAAGGGGCAGTGAGTTAGGAAATGGACTTCTGCAAACCGGCTCCGTGCTCCGCAAGCAGCCCTGGAGGGAACACGGACACGGAGGGCTGCTACCAGCCGCCGGGGCCAGCGGGTGACTAGGCTAACCAGGCCGTCCCTATAGACGGCTCGGCACTCAACCAGGCTCTCAATGACTTAGCACACACAACTCCGGGTCAAGACAGTCCTTCAGATGACTGAGCTGGAATTTCCTCCTAGACAAATAACACAGGGACGAAACGAGAGCTCTTTGCCAGTAAAAGCAGCCTTCCCGCTCACTCCCAGAGTAGAGAGCTTGGGCCTGTGTCGCCTGAGGAAATCATAATGGCATCCCCTGAGGTAGTCACCTGGCTTCGACACCTCTCCTTCTCCTCAAGATCCACCTCGGTGCCCTCATGGCTTCTAAATTCCTAAGTTCAAGTCCCAACGATGGGGTGCAAAGCGCGGCCCGTGTGAAGGTGTACTTACACACTCCAAAGGAAGTACATGATTTTCCCAGCCTACACGGACAGGATTCTAGGGACTGTGTTTGCCAAGGGACCTTAAGAATTCGGGATGAAGTTAGACGAGGCCCGGTTGGCTGCCCTGGTCCGCTAAGCTGAGGTTCTCGATTTAGCGCCCTGGCTTGGTGAGACAGAAAAGGCTCCAGCAGGACACTCTGCCAAAACATGCACCAAAAAAGAAAGGTAGTTTTGATGTCAGAACTCTGCTTTTCTTTACTTTTTTTTTTTCTTTCTTTTTTGTTTCTGTACTGGGCTTGTACCGCTGGCCTCCCGCGTGCTAGGCAAGCTTTGCACCCCTGAGCTACATACAGTCTAGCCCTTCTTAAATCTTCTGTTTGGGAGCGACGGTCTCATTAAGTTATCTGGAATGGCGCTGAACTCACTCTGTAGCCCAAGCAGGCCTTGACTGTGGAATTTCCCTGCAGGAGGAGGCAGTACGGCATCCCTGGGGGGCTGCAGAGGGTAGGGGGGCCGTGGAAGGTGAGCAGGGAGCAGGGACTCCTGATGCAGAACAGACAGACAGATCTCAGCGAATGACGTGGATCCTCTAACTTCAGCCAGGTTATGACGCCGCTGGAGCCGGTGTTCAAGATTCGGTTTCATTGCAAGTCAGCACGGGCCCTGGTACCGCTGTGTCATGTGACGCTCGATCCAGCAACAGATCCTGCCTTAAGCATTCAGTGAGTGGAATAATTATACATTCACGTGGGAGAAGGAGGAGAAGGAGGAAGTCCTCACCCCACACCACACACAATTCCCGATGGATCACAACCACATTTTAATTGTAAAACTATAAAACTTCTAGAAAAAAAAATAGGCTCTATCACCCTGGGTTGTGTAAACATTTGTTAGACATGACACCAAAGGCACTATGTATAAATTTCTAAGAATTATATTGGGCTGTATCAAAATCAAGTTTCATTCTTCCAAAGGAGCCATTAAGAAAATTAAAAGGTATATACACATTAAAAAAAAAAAAGATTCACTTTAAAGAAATAGTAAATGTTTGAGTGGATAAATATTGTTAACCAGATTTAAACATTATACTATATATATATATGTATATAATACATATTATATACAATATATATTGTATCAATATATAATATATATGTATTAAAAGAAATACAAGATTTCCCCATTAACATGTATAACTTTTATGTTTGATATATCACTTAAAATAAACTTAGAAAGTTAAAAGACATCCACAACCTAAGGGAAGGTGTTTGTAAATCACTTATTCAATAAATGACTCATCAGAATTTCCACAACATAATAGGAACAACCCAACAAAAAGAAATAAACAGGAGCTAGAGATGACTCAGCAGTTAGGAGCATTACTGGGACTCACATTAATCTCAGCACTGGGGAGGCAGAGGCAGGCGGATCTCTGTGAGTTCAAGGCCAGCCTGGTCTACAGGGTGAGTTCCAGGATAGAAACCCTGTCTTAAAAAAAAAAAAGAAGAAAGGAAGGAAGGAAGGAAGGAAGGAAGGAAGGAAGGAAGGAAGGAAGGAAGGAAGGAAGGAAGGAAGGAAGGAAGGAAGGAAGGAAGGAAGGAAGGAAGGAAGGAAGGAAGGAAGGAAGGAAAGCATTTACTGATTTTGCAGAGGTCCTGAGTTCTGTTCCCAGCACCCATGTCTGGACTTGTTTCACAAATGTCTGAAACTCCAATTCCAGAGAATCTGGTGCCCTCTTTTGGTCTCTGCGGGTACTGCATGTATGTGCTGCACATACATATATATGTAGGTAAAATGCTCATACATATAAAATAAAACTAAATCTTTTTAAATTAAATTAAATTTCAAAGTAAAGGGGCATGAGGGCTGGAGAGATAGCTAAGAGGTTAAGAGTACTGGCTGTTCTTCCAGAGGTCCTGAGTTCAATTCCCAGCAACCACATGGTATCTCACAACCATCTGTAATGAGATCTGGTGCCCTCTTCTGGCATATAGGCAGAACACTCTATGCATAATAAATACATCTAGAAAAGGGGGGGATGAATCTGATCAAAATACACTTTTATGAAATTCTCAAAAAACTAATAAGAAAATGAGAAAAAATAAAGTATGCCAGTTCTTAAAAAAAGAAAAGATGTGAAATACCCAAAGATTTAATTATATATATATATATATATATATATATATATATATATATATATATATATATATATATATATATTTAAAAAAAATAAAAACAAAAACAAAACTGAGCTCATCCTTCAGGACTTAAGTTTTAGTGCTATATGCAGACCTCTTCTATCAGCTTGAACTTTCCAACACGTAAATCATTTCTTCTATTTCGAGAATTGGGACCAAAGCCACTTTGAGTAGGACAGAGGTCTCTGTGGTGTGCCCTTAACTCCCTCACCTTTAAATCCACTGCTGTTTTGTGATTATTCCATTTGGCTCAGACGTGGCAGAATGTAAGAATCCACAGGAAGCTCTGGAGAGAGAATATTCTATCTGGTATATCATCTTCCTTCTAAACCTGTAGCAACGATTACTTGAATCCGAGATCACTGGGTTTCGAAGACTGGAGATTGAGTGGCAAGTTGATGAGGAATGTCTTTCTGTACACTGTGAATGTGTGTTGCTTTGATTGGTTGAGAAATAAAGCCATTTGGCCTATGGCAAGACAGCTTAGAGGCAAGCGGGAAATTCAAAGGGAGAGACAGGAAGAAGGCAGAGAGAGACACCAGCCACCACCAAAGGAACAACATGCCAGCAGAGAGGTAAGCCATGGCCATGTGGCAACTTATAGATTAATAAAAATGGGTTAATATTAACATTAACATTAACATTAATAACATTAATAACATTAACATTAATATTAACATTAATAACATATTATTATTAACATAATAAAAATGGGTTAATTTAAGTTATAAGAGCTAGCTAGCAAGAAGTCTGCCATGTGTCATGCAATTCGTAATTGATCTCAGCCTCTGTGTGTTTATTTGGATCTGAGCAGCTGTGGGACTGGGCAGGACATAGAAAAACTTCCAACTTCAGCAAGTCTTCTCATTTCTATTTGGGTCTCATGCCCATGAATTAATTAATTAAATGAAGCTTGTGGCCACCATCCCCACCCCTATCTCCACCCCCACCCCTGAGCCTATTCTGTAATCCTTCTATATCCAGGATAGAGCCATGGAATCTCAGGCACACATAGGCTAGTCGTTGATATATTTTAAGCTTGTTTATTTTTCTAATTTAAAGGCTACCCAGTTCTTCCCCAGTAAGGAGAGTATCTGACACTGGGTTCCAAATTATTGATCAAAACGTCTCTGAGGCCAGCTGGTGGTAGAGCACCTTTAATCCCAGCATTCAGGAGGCAGGGGCAGGTGGATCTCTGTGAGTTCCAGGCCAGCCTGGTCTACAGAGTGAGTTCTAGGACAGCCAGAGCTATGCAGTGAAACCTTGTCTCAAAAAACAAAACCAAACAAACAAACAAAAAAAAAAACATTCTTGGTGGCTGAAATATTTTCTTCCAGGAGAAATTTACAAGACCCAAGAGAGCTATAGAATGATATAAAAGCAGAAGAGGAAGCCATCTGGAAACCAGGATTCTCTAGGACTAGCATTTTGTATGTTGGTCAATTTTTGTATATTGACTATCCATTTGAATACTCCAGAAAAAGAGTAGGGAGTCAATTCCAGCTGCATTTACAGTTAGCTGATCTGCATCCTGAGGAAACTATGCATCTAAAAAGTAAACAATTGTAAACTGAAGCCCCAGAAAATGAAATAGTTCACACTTTCTTCCCAAGAACATCCCATTCATTAGCCCCAACCATCTCATTTCACGGACTCCACACACAATCCACGGGTCCGCCACACACGAAGAGCAAAGGTCTGTAGTTTCTTGTGGTTTGGGTTTTTGTAAAGCCAGGAGTGATGTTCTCTCCACTCCACTCTGTGCATCTAAATTGCTGAGTCATTACCTAGGAAATAAAAGGAGATTCCATCTTTGGGTTTTCTAATAAATTAGGTTTTGTGTACCACAGACGAGGATGTTCAAATTATGAAAACAAAGTAACAAAAACAAAAACCTAAACCTTCCAAAGAAGGGCTCAGAGTGATTGTCTGTGGGAAGCATCGTCTTGCCAAATAGTTATTACTCATGAGGCTGACGGTGGCCCTCATTCTTTCTAGAAATAGACCTTTCCATGAAAAAGCACAATGTGTTGTTGCTTTATGAGGTAAAGCTACAAAGGAAATTATTTTTGTCCTCTTAGGCAGTTTTTTTTAGCCCCACATGAAACTAAATAGTTCATGGGGGGAAAAGGGGGAACCCAAACATCCGGAAACTGATGACGTTTCTCTTCCTCCGGATTACATTTCTGAAAGACCTTTTCCTATTACATAAAACTAAATTCTGTAACCAAGGGTGCCCAGTAATGAGTGTCCCCATTTGTAGAAACTAGGGACCATTTTGAAGTTTCCAAACCAGACTACAAATAAAGGAAGACGGAGATCACACCGCCCGATGGATAGACAGTCCACTTCAGAACACACGTCTTTTTGTACTTATATTTGTCCGAGGATCTGCGCTGGAAGGCAGTGAAATGTAGCAAGAGAAAAGCTGAGCTGCAAGAAGAAAGCTCCGAGTAAGCTCCCTCGGTCTAGCTGTATCACTTCCGGAAAGCGTGACCTAGAGCCAGACAAGGCAGCCCTTATCTGCTCCAGCCCTTCCCCTGCCTAGTGGATCAGTGATATGCTCTGCTTCCAGATAGCAGGGTTAAATGAGGTGTGAGCCCAGAGTTTAAGGCATGGTCTGCCCTGCTAGGCATTAACAACAGAAACACATAGTTTCGCCTGCTGACCTGGCCGGATATCAGGACCTTTTAGATATAGACAGCATTGGAGAATACATCTGAGTGATTCTGAACTTATGCATCAATTAATTTTCTACCCAAGGTATTCCTTAGGCAGCGATCCATAAGCTTCATTTTCTTTTTCAGAATACAAGCTGAAATGCCACAGTGTTGTAATAGTAAAGTGTTTATAATTTAAAGCCTATTTCTATGTCAATCTCAGATCTTTCCTTTCTATCTCTTTTTTCTAATGATTGCCTGCTGAAATCCCTTTAGGCCTTTAGCCTAGCTACCTGAGCTTTCTTCACACTCATGACATGTGGATGATCCTAAGAGATAAAGTCCCACCCACCGTGGTCCACTTCCACCACATAGACTTCACATGGATGGAAAGAAGCTGGAGAAAAAGTCAAAAGGACCATGAAGTGAAATTTTCTGAGCACATAGTTCTTAAGCTTTAAAGAGTGATTCCATCCCATTAGACTTAGAAGCCCAGCAGTTCTAAGTTACTAGAAAGCCCAGAACTAGAGGGGCCACTCAGGTAGCTTCCTGGGGATGCTATTTATCCACCTAGTCCCAAGAAACAGTCGCTTTTCCTTTCAATCACACCTTGAGAAGCAGCATGGAGCCTCCCAGAGTCCTCATCCTGCCCCAGTCACAGGAAAATGAAGAGGAGGGGAGAAGGCAGAGAAAAGCAATGAAGGTGAAGCAAGGGCCCAGAGAGGTGTCTGTTGTTCTTGAAGCGGCTCTTCTGTCAGATGAGACAACCACCAAAGGAAAGACAAGTTGTGCCATGAGCTGAGAGTATGGGGTGCCCACAGTCCTGCATGAGCCTGCTGCCTCCCAGGCAGTTACTGGGACTGCATCATGACTCCTGACACACATCCCTTCCCATCAAGAAGAACAAAAACATCCCCAGTTCTGAACAAGGTCTGTGATCCTGTGGTCCCAAGGACTGTCACTGAGAAATTCCCAACATTGCATCTCTATTTTAGGGACAACACTCATGGCTTATGGGATGCGTTTTCAGATGACCAGTAAGACTTTTTCAAGATTTGCATAATGTGAAGTTCAACACAGGCAAATAACTTTCAGGGAGTTTCATTTGACAAGAACTTTAGGGCTTTCATGATTTATGGGCTTTCTTTCATTCACAGCGTTGTTCGGAGCTGTACACCAAAACTCATTACACATTTTGTGCAAACTCCTCCCAATGTCATGTTTTTCCAACTGTCTTGGGCTATGGCCCCCACTTCCTGACTCTGTGAACAGGATGTGACCCAACAGGATATAAAATTCCCTTGTTTTCTGCTCTGAAAGACTGATGTCTGAGTTTGAGGACTGGATCGTTGACCTCTGTCTGGTGAGCACAGACGACAAGAGGAAAACCCAACGACTTGGGCCAGAAAGCCTCTGCGAAGGCTAGACTTCCCCTTCCTTCTGACGTGAGTGGTCGTGTCCTTCCCGCTGATAGGTACGTTCAGTGAGGGGTGGAGCCTCATAGCAGATCTGTCCTTCACCTCTGCCCAGTGAGCACTTTACGGTGGATAAGGTGGCCGGGGCTACAGGCCGCTGCCCTCACAGCATATCCGCTGGGTCTTCTGAGAGCCTGGGTGTTGGTCCGCATGGATGTATGAGGGTGTCTCTTTCCAGCAGCCCTGTCATGTATGCAGTGCTGGGTCAGGACCCTCCGGTGTGCTGGCACTCGTCACTTCTACAATAACGTTGATGTTCTCACTATGAGCCGGCAGAGGTGTAAAAGGCTAGTTCATTGGCTGAAGGTCAAAGCGTTTTCTTCCTCATCACACATCTGAAGGAACCACAGCAGAGGAACCCGGAGGCTGGGGAATTGCCAGGTATGGCCCATAGCTGACTAAAGATAAATGCAATGGAGATGCAGGAGCCGCCCCCTTCTACTCAACACGAGGCCCACTGAGGCATACACCGTGCATCAATTTCCTGAATCCTTTCGCAACTCATCTCCATCTGTCAGCTCTCCTGCTGCTTGAGACAGCCACTGGATGCAGATGGACTGCTCTGCTAGCTTTGCTTCTCCAGGACAGTCCTGTGACACACGCCAGTGCTCTGAGACACACCTTTAATCCCAGCACTCAGGAGGAAGAGGCAGACCGACCTTTGAGTTCAAGATCAGTCTGATCTACATAGTGAGTTCCTGGACAGCTAGAGCTACCCACAGTGAGACCCTGTCTCAAAAGAAAGGACATGGAAGGGAGAAAGAAAGAAACAACACACACACACACACACACACACACACACACACACACACTAAAACGGTGGGAGGGGTCTGGAGAAGTGGTTCATCAATTAAGAGCACTTTTTCCTGTAGCAGAGGACCTGGATTCAGGTCTTGGCACCCACACAGCTGCTCTCAACTGTCTAAAAATAAAATCCCAGGAGATCTGACATCCCCCTCTGGTCTCTGCATGTAACTGGCACACACGAGGTGTGTCTACATACATGCTTGCAGCCAAAACACTAATAGCATAAATATAAAAATAAATGGAAGGAAAAAATCAAATAAAATATCCATGTAACAAAATACAATGCAGTCATTTAAAAATCAAGATAGGCTTGTAGCTATTGCCTTGAAATGACTGTCAGCTCAATTGAAGAGAAGAAGCCAGGATCAGATGGCCGTGCAGGGCAATCTCACCTCAGTGAATCCGTATTTGTGACTGTTTTGACATTGTGGAGAAAAGAGGTTAAGCCCTACCCCCTGAGCTCACATTGTTGAGGAATATTAGTTGAAGATGTGTTACATTCATTTATGCTGTGGAATATTTGTGTAATGATGCAAAGATGTGTTGCATTCTTTTATGTTGCATTTGCTTAACTCTGTGAAGCTGTGTTACTTTGCTTGCCTAAAACACTTGATTGGTCTAATAAAGAGCTGGACGGCCAATAGTTAGGCAAGAGAGAGAAATAGGCGGGGCTGCCAGGCAGAGAGGATAAAATGAAGAACAAGAAGAGGAAGGATGCAGAACAGGAGAAGGAGAGGAGGGTGCTAGGAGCCAGCTACAGAGTAGGAAGAAAAGAGAGGTAGACAGAAATAGAGAGAAGCAAAAGCAAAAACTCAGAGGCAAAAGGTAGACAGGGTAATTTTAAGAAAAGCTGCCTAGAAATAAGCCAAGCTAAGGCCAGGCATTCAAAAGTAAAAATAAGTTTCCATGTATTTATTTGGGAGTTGGGTGGCGGGCCCCCAAAGAGTAAAGAAAAACCAACTCTATCGCATGTCCTGACTTTGCCACTTTCCTTGGTAAAGAAACTTAAGTTCATCAGAAAATGATTTTTCTGAAACAAGCCAAGTTAACACATGTAAAATCTTCTTCTCTAGAAATTGTAGCTCTAGCAACACCAGAGAGAGAGAGGAGAATTCCCATCACAAATGGCAGGCATGGGCACTCTGTGGAACCCAGGTCTTCCCTCATATAGTATAATAATAACAATAAAATCAGCCTTGCCGGGTGGTGGTGGCGCACGCCTTTAATCCCAGCACTCGGGAGGCAGAGCCAGGTGGATCTCTGTGAGTTCGAGGCCAGCCTGGGCTACCAAGTGTGTCCCAGGAAAGGCGCAAAGCTACACAGAGAAACCCTGTCTCGAAAAAAACCAAAAATAAATAAATAAATAAATAAATAAATAAATAAATAAATAAATAAATAAAGTCAGCCTAAAATTTCAAAGTCTATGATTCTTTCTTAGGGTTCTAACATTGTTTTAATTTAGTCATTGAATGGCTTTGGGTTAAGACAAATAATACAAAATCAAGAATAACAGTAGAGGCCTATTCTAGCCAGATTTCACTCACTTCTTTAAAGAGATAAGGTCTGTGGGATTTTTGCCCAGTTAAATAGTGGCCTCTGCTCTGAAATCCATTGCCCTGATTCTGGAATTTCTGTGACCTTGGCAACTCCCACCAAAAGCCAGCTTCCCCTCTTCTCTGAGATGCTCTATCTAAGGTGCTCTGTTTGCCCTCACTCTATCATCTAGGCTGGCACCAAGGCCCATCTACATTAAACTATGCCCTTGCACAGGCTCAGAGCCTCCCCGAGTGCTTGTATGAGACGTTACATGAATGATAATGACATTCTGTCCAAAGAAAACAGTTCAGACTGAGCTGTTCTGTTGATCTGTGCATTACAAACAGGGACCTTAGATGGCATTGTGTGTGGGTGGGGAGACTCATTATCAAAGATGACGGGGAATTACAGAAATGAATGGAGAAGGATTTTTAGATCTCCTATTGTTTCTCCATTCAGAATCCATTATTAACATGTTAGTAAGTTTCCTTCCAGGTTTTTTCTTATAGTGTTATTTTAGGTTGTGGTAGTCATGTTATAGACACAAGTGAGCAAGTTGTTATTTCACTGGTACTGGATCATAACCATGCATCATACTATCATATTTTCAAAAACATGGAAGTACCTAAATAACGTCTTTGTGAGTAACATATTTTTGAAGAAGTTCATGGGGTTTTCAAGTTTAAGTTATCGTGACTAGAGATTTATAATTCTAAACATTTTATGAATAAAATCTGCCTGGTGTGTATGGAGGGCTTGGTGTATACACAAGCACATACGTGTGGGCAGGCTGTGGAGGACAGAGGTGAACCTCAAGCTTCCTAAGGGGGCTCAATGGACTGGCCAACACACCCCGAGACCCGGCTGCCTCCCTTCCCCGTGCTGTGACTGCAAGCGTGTGCTCTGGACCTGCTCTCCCATGTGGTCTGTGAACCAAACTCAGGTCTTGATGCTTGCAAGGCACTTTACTGATTGAGCAATCTCCTCAGGCCAAAATGT
Organism: Peromyscus maniculatus bairdii; assembly: GCF_049852395.1. Taxonomy (NCBI): domain Eukaryota; kingdom Metazoa; phylum Chordata; class Mammalia; order Rodentia; family Cricetidae; genus Peromyscus; species Peromyscus maniculatus. The sequence continues at coordinate 101,087,682 of NC_134857.1, read as the reverse complement.
TTGTGCATATAAAATTACTTCAGCTTTTTCATGTGCAGAATTAAAAAAGAAAGAAAGGAAGAAATGTGTCCAAAATCATTAAATGAATGTGGGGGTATTTTACATTTATTTTATTCTATTTTTAGGTTTTTTTATAGATGAGTAATATATTTAGATCATTTCCATTGCACCATCTCCTCACTCTAATTCCTCCTGTGTACCCACCCAATTCCTTCTCAAGTTCATGACCTCTTATTCTTACTATTATTGTTTCGTGCGTGTCTGTGTCTGTGTGTGTGTGTGTGTGTGTGTGTGTGTGTGTGTGAGAGAGAGAGAGAGAGAGAGAGAGAGAGAGAGAGAGAGAGAGAGAGAGGAGAGAGAGAAATACAACCTGATGAGTTCGTTTAGTGATGAGACGATTGTTGATATGTATGTATATCTAACTCCATTTTCCAGTTATCTGTCTTCACCGGGGCATCGTGAATTAATGTAATTTTTTACAGTAATAATTGTATTAATTCTTTGAGAGTTTGGATGTATTGATGACATCTCCTCCCCCCCCCAGCTCCCCACAGAGCCCCTCCTGCTCCCCTAACCCCTCGACTTCACATTCTGTCTCTCACTCTGACTCTCTAGACCCACCGGGTCCAGTCTGCGTTGCTCAGACACTCTTTGGTGTGCGGCCTGTGCTGTGGTGCAGCCAACTCCCCAGGGGTCACACCCTGAAAGAGAACTGACCCTTCCTCTCCCCTAAGCTAGCAAATGCCAGTAGCTCCTCAGCCAGGCGTGGACTTCACTCCCACTCACACTGTGTATTCATTCAGCTGTAGTCACATTCCAAAATGATGTAAAGCAGTTTATAAGAATTATAAGCTAAATTTTATTTTGTGTTTATTTATAGCTTTATATATAACAAATAATATAGAAATATTTTACATTTCTATTTGTAACTTATAATTTTACACATAAAAGTTACAAGTTAAATTATAAGTTAATTGTAAGTTAAACAATTGTAATTAGAAAATTTAGGTTAGAATGGGAAAGTAAGAAAAACATCTACTGAACACTTGGTGTGTATCAGCACTAAGTCCGTCACAGATAACTTCATTTAACTCCCTCAGCAAAGCATTAGGTACTATTATATCAATTTATAGATAAGAAAACTGAGGACCAGAGAGCTAATTAATGGTCTAATTTCATGAAACCAGTAAAGAACAGAGCAGCTATTCCATCCTGTAGAGGTGAACTGCTTCCTACTGGTCTATGAGGCGAGAGAGGAAGTTGTGGAGACGCACATTATTTGTAAGAGAAACGAAACAATCCGTTCCAGACTTCGGCATGCCTGTTCCTCACACTGTCTCCAACATTTGGATCACCTTGGTTGGAAATGTCATGGTTAAAGTGTTTGTGTCAATGAGTGTGCTGTCCCTGTGGTCTTCATTTAACATCTGGAGTTGAAGCCAGGGTGCAGTGGGGAACATCTGGAATCTCAGCTGCTTGCCCACTGAGGCAGGGAGATCTCACACTGGGGCCAGCCTGAGCAAACTAGCAAGATCCCATCTCCAAAATAAAGCGAACAAATCTGGGATTGGGTGCTTCAATGCTTACAGATTCTACAAGTTCATGTGTCTTTTGTGAAGTGGACAGTTACGTCTACTGCACATTTTTCTGTCCCCCCTCCCTACAGCTTTTGAAATCATACTTTAGAATAAAGATACAAGAATCTTGGAAATATTTATAGAAAATACAACAATATCTTACTTAATTTTGAACTCAGATGTATTAATGTCCCTGTGAATTTATGTCCCATAATCATGTGTTTCCTGTGAGGCTTCACGTCCTTGGGAAGCTCAGCCATGATCTTCTAGGAACTTAACAGACATTACTATTTATAGCCATGATGCTTTTCTTTGAATGAGTAATGCTTTGGGGGCTATGATTTGAACTGGAAATGTGTAGTGACTCTTTGTTTACAGCTGTTGTCTACAATTTATTTAATTTACTGTTTGCTATTAATTTATTCTATTTGTGTCTTTATGTGAAAATTGGCTCTAACAATAATGAATTTCATATCCTTTCACTTTTCAGCACATTCTGAATTCCTGCGTGTGTGATACACAGTATCTCGAGGCCCCTGAATCGGCTCCCCCGAACTGTACCTTGTCCTCATTCTAGCTCTAATAGAACTGCTGACCTAATATTCCCTTTCAAGTTTGATTATCCACACAACAGGTTGAGCTCTGAGCACACACTTAGGGTGTCTGAAGCCGTGGGTTCAATCCCCAGCACCAAAACAAGGAGACAAAACAATGAGGCTTTGCCTAAACACACCTAGAAACAGTTCAAGTTGCCAAGGCTTCTGCCCAACTGAATGCTCCATTCGATTTAGTTTGAAGCTGATAAATTAAATTTGAGAGAAGTCACACTTGGACAAGGCTCATCTTTCCGGGCCCGGTGGGGGCTTCTTTTTCCCAGAACTTGTTATAACCTGGAATTGCATCTCTACACATCGGTTCTCTTTTCCTTTACTCCTCCCGTGGTTTCTCTTTGGATCCCGTTTTCCTAGAGAAAACACTCTCAGACATAACACAGGATGACTTTATTTAGCGTTGCCGGGAAATGGCGGCTCAGCTCTCGTCAATCAAACAATCAGCAGCAGCTTTACCCAGGAGGCCGAGGGCTCTTGCTGGCAGGGCAGAGTTCACCAACCACTTACTTTATCTGATAAATAACTACTTAGAATATGAGGCCCCGTGTGCTCTGATTAAAGTTATCTGGCTCCATCTTCTGGGTTAAACTGTAAGTATTTGGTGGAAGAACTGGGTCAAAGTCCTCGGAGCAGGGCTGGGGGACTTCACTGAGCGAAATCAGGAGCCTGGGGTCAGCGTTCCAGGATGCCTGGCTTCCTTTCCTGTCTCACCTGGGCCCAGCCCACCTGCGGAGACCGGCTGTCAGGTGCCAGCTAGTGCTGAGTGTGAAGCTAAGGGGGGGACTCCTCCCCACGACTTCCACCCGGAGCACTCAGCTTGGCCTGACAGAGCGCAACCCCTCCTTGCTTCTCTGGGATGCTTTTGCATTTGCAGACGATCTGCAAGCTACAGCAGTCCTGGCAGCAAAAGGCCGTGTGGATGTTCCTACAGCCTCCCTAAAGCCAGCCTAAGCCAACAGAAGGAAGAGTCTGTCTGTCTGTCCGATCAGTCAGTGGGATCATGACCTGCACCCTAGCTCTGCTGTTATTCACTGCCAGACTTACAGTCCGCTGTCCTCCACCACTTCAGAGGGGCCCACCAAAGCCTCAGCACAAGGGCTGGCCGTCACAGTATCCAGGAGGAGCTGAAAGTAACGGGGGAAGGCAACTGCCCCCAAAATAGACTACAAATCATCCATAGAGAAAAGGCTTAATGTGCGCGAGATTTCATTCTAACATCTTTGTGTGCAATGCTAAGAGGCAGAGAAACTATTCTGGTTTTGTGCTGTTTATATTTAGGAGGTCTTTCGATATCTTGGTGTGTTTTTAAATTTCTAGATACAAGCTTTTAAAAACAAATCTACAAATCATCAAAATATGAAGAAAGGGTCGGGGTGGGGAGTCCATTAATTGTCTCAGTTCACAGAAGGGGAGAGAGTGTCCCTGTTGAGAAATGGTTCTGAGGAGGCAAGAGAGATGTTGTGTGGGTAAAAGAACTTGCTTGATTCTCTTCCAGGGGACCCAAGGTCATTTATCAACACCCACATGGTGCCTCACAATCTTCTGTAACTCCAGTTCCAGAGGATCTGACCCCTTCTTCTGACCCTCAAGGTCACCAGGCATGCACACGGTGCATACACACACATACAGGCAAAATACTCTATATATGAGGCAAAAACAAACACTCAAAAAATGAAATAGTTCAGCCAGGCATGGTGGCACACACCTTTAATCCCAGCACTCAGGAAGCAGAGGCAGGTGGATCTCTGTCAGTTCGAGGCCAGCCTGGTCTACAGAGTGAGTTCCAGAGCTCTACAGAGAAGCCCTGTCTCAAAAAACAAAAACAAAAAATCTTATCTCCAAATGCTGAGGCGCTAGGGACTGGGATGTCTAAGTGTGAATTTCAGGGAGGGATACAATTCAGTTCCTAGACTTCAGTTATCTGGAATGGCTGCTCACCAGCCTGGAACTCTCACTATTCTGCACGGCACAGATGCACTTCCTCCCTGGCAATGGAGGTGGAAGCTACTGCAAAGGGAAGCTGTCTGGCAGTCTGGGAAGCAGAAAGGAAAGGACAGGTCTTTTTCCACAACACAATAGCTAAAATCCACCACTTTACAAGCACTGCAGGACTGAGCCAACTAATGCAACCTCAAGCACAATTTAGAGGAAGCTATTTTAGATCAGAATTTTTCACATTGGTAAGTCTAGGTAGCCCTGGAATATTCCTATTTAATGTCATTCCAGAAGTCACAGCATTTAAAATGAAGAACAGGCCCTTTGGGGTCTGTGTGCCCCCAAAAAAGATTCATATGAACACAGCGTCCCACCAGTGAACAAGCTAATTCACTAAACAGCATAGACACACTTTCCCATTTACTATAAATTAAAGGTGTTTTGTTTGATATCTTAGTTAACCAAGTCTTTCAAAAAGTACTCAACCCCAGCAGGAAGCTGATGAACTTGCTTAGGGCCACTTACATAGCAGATGTAGAAACGAGACTGTGGTGATATACCGTGTACCCTAATAAAGTTCACCTGAAGATCAGAGAACAGAAAAGCCACTAGATTAGACATAGAGGCCAGGCAGTGGTAGCACGCACCTTTAATCCTAGTACTCAGGAGGCAGAGCTCCATCTGGATCTCTGTGAGTTTAAAGCTACCCTGGACTACATGAGATTGACTAAGTCTAGAAGAGAAACAGAGCCAGGCAGTGGTGGCACACACCTTCAGTCCCAGTACTTGGGAGTCACACACCTTTAATCCCAGCGCTAGGAAGGAAGTAATATGGATGGGTGGAGAAATGTACATAAAGCGTGAGGAGACAGGAACTAAAGCCCGTTCAGCTGAAGGCTTTTCGGCTGGACCCCTTTCGGCTAAGGACTCAGAGGCTTTGAGTCAGAAGATTCGTGGAGTTGGTGAAGTGAGACGTGGCAGTGGCTTGTTCCTTTGTCTCTCTGATCTTTCAGCATTTACCTCAATATCTGGCACCAGTTTTTTATTATAAGACCTATTAGAATTTGTGTTACATGATACTCATCTAGTTGGCCATTTTAGGGACAAAGAAACAAGCGGATGAAAGCTTTCATGATGGTTGAATTTGCCTAAACTCATATCCTCCTAGACAATGAGGTAAGGCACCACTTCTCTAATCCCAAATAGTGCCGAGTGTCATAATATATTAAATATGCTAGACAACTTAAAGAATTTATAAGAAGTTACATCTATAATAGCTTTTGACAGAGCATTCAACATTGAAGTAAATAGCTATATACTATAAAAGCGGCCTCAATTGTTTTGAGTTATTAATATTTAATATGTAATTAACAGAATTATAGATATCTAACTCAGAATCCATGAAAAAACTTAACGTTCGGGTTTTTTTTTTTTAACAGTCTTATAATGCCATCTGGCTTATAGTGCCATCTGCTGTTAGGAAGTGGTAATTACATGAGCCCTCACTGACAGGGTTTTTCAAGGCTCTCAGAGGATAGTGGATGCTAGTCTATGAAAAAAAACCTGGCAGGGCGGTGGTGGCAGATGGGGCTCAGATGGAACAAAAGGGGAGGAGGAGAAAGCCCTGACTTTCTCTTGGCTCTCTGTCCAGCATAGAGAGCTCTTCTGCTCAATAAACCCTCCAGCCATGATGGATTGAAGCCTCTAAAACCATAAGTCCTAATAGATCTTTCCTACACTAAGTTGATGTCTGTGTGGGTGTTTATCATGGCAATGAAAAGCTCATCAAAACATAACCAAATGCAAGAAAGCGTTAGGAAATAAAATGTATGTTGTTTTTCTAGAAACATCTGCATATATTAATTAAGACTATTGAGACAAATGGTTTCTCAAGATTGGTGTGTACCATCACCAGCTTTGACCTGGAAGTTCCAACCCCCATTGAGGCTTCGGTAACTGTCACACCTACAAGGTGGGGCTGAGAGAGGACCCTGAAGACCCGAGATCCGGATGCACCAGCTCTCTTGGTTCCTGGACTCAGGACGCTGGAGGTAGACCGAGCAGAGTTCTCCAGAGAACACCGCTGGACTGTGCCACACCTTTCCCAGACCCTGTAACCTATCCCTTCACTTGTGAGTTACCCCACAAAATAAACCTCCCTTTTAACTACGTGGAGTGGCCTTAATAATTTCACCAATAATTGAAATTTATATGAGATATTTGGTAAGAAACAAAAGCAGATGGTATGCTTGTTTTTTAATAACCATCATGAAATGCAAATGTCTCACATTTCAGAGTAAACAAATGGACTCTGCCAGCCATGACATTTATCTAACTGGACAAGGAAAGTACTGGCCTGAAATCAGCAAAAGCTGACGCTGGACCGGTAGGTCTCAGTCCTGTCCTCTGGGCCGCTTCCCATCTTCACAAACCCTGCTCTTCCTCTCCACCAAGGCCTCCAATTGGAATAGGGTCTGGGAGTGGACAGTCATAGCTAGTGATGGCATTGTTAGTCACGAGTCCTCTTTCAGGGTCATTTGTATTTTAGGTTTTTCCTTCAATGTGGGTTCTTTGTCTGTTTAGGAAATTATAGACGGGGTTAATCAATGGGGAAGACGGGGGGGGGGGGGTCTCCACGTGACTTGGAGATTATTTCTCCCACTCTAACACTGCATATTTCATAAGAAAGGGCGCTGAAGCTGTCCTTCAGTAGCACTTTCTAGTGTCAATAATTGTATTAGATGTGCCAAAATTAGATGTGTCTGCCACAGTGTGTTTTCTCTGGTAAGCATCTTCAGATCTAACGCCCCTCAGGACCAGGTCGCGGGAACCACTTTCTCAAGCTTTCTGTTAGAACTCTCAGTATACACTCAAGAAGAAACAAATGGTTTCTCAAGATCGGTGTGTACCATCAAAAACTTGAGTAAGAGACGTCTAAGAGACAGGTATAATTACTTGGTGAATGAAAGTAGGAAATTTCCTCAGGTCATTCATACATCCATAGACCATTCATGTGTATGAGACAAGAGAGGTGATTGTAACACAAATACTGCATCTCCTCCAGTCAGCCACTCATCTTCAGCTATATCTCGCCTACTGCTTCTTCCACACTGTTATTATATAGTGCCAATAAGCATTCATTCCAACCGCCATCTTCTCCATGCCTAATAGAACTTTCTGTTCTGGTTTCATTATTTTTTTTTCCAGCTTCATTGTTACTACCATACTCATCTCTGTAAATATAAATATACATAGTGTGTGTACTTAAACCTCTCTGTCCATCTGTTCTAGTCCTAATTTGTTTCGGATGCTGTGATTCAACTGTGGTCTTTCTGTAATTACACACTGTCTACTTGGAGACTGCTGGGGAGGGGGTTAGTGAATTCAGGGTCCCCTGGAGTTCCAGCTACTCGCTCTGAGAAGCATGCATTCAGGAAGATCCTGAGAGTTAGGAGGGTGATTAGCCTAGAAGGAATTCCACCCCCACAAACCAGAGAGCCACTAACTGCCATTCCCCTATACCCACCCCCTGGTTTTTAAAAATATAATATTTGTATTATTGTTTTAGATTTGTATGCATGCATGCAAAACATTTTAATGATATTCACCCCGAATTCTTCCTCCTAACTACTCCCACAAGGCTCAGGGAACATTCCGGAAGAGGAGTCAGGAAGACTGTGAGAGTCAGAGGTCAGGGAGGACTAGGGCAAAATATCTCCTGAAACATGGCGGGACCACTGCACTTAAGAACTCAGAGTGGTTGTGCTTGCCTGCTCCTAACCTGCACAAGAACAAACCAGCCAACTGCCATCTGGACGGAAGAAAGACTCCCTAACCCCGGTTGAGGAACTATTGACAATTGATGGCTTCTGGGCAGGAGGAAGAGTCAATTTTCTTTAAGAGTGGGGGTGAGCCCTGGTAGGTCGGTCAGGCTTCAGTGGATGGCCTCACATCCATAAGCACATGCACTGTTCATACTGTACTCGCTCCCCTTTCTATTGCTCAAATCCGGTTTCTACCCCTGGGGAGAAGCAGTGAGCTAGCAGCCTGAGGGCGTGGAGGGACAGCAGGTGAGCTGGAGCAGGGGAAGTGGACCGAGAAAGAGGGTCCTCTGCTGTTGTTTTTTAACTCCTCACCCTAGCAGCGCCTTCGTGCTCACCTGATTGTTGAAGATAAAACTGTTGTCACCTGGGACATACACACCCAGTGTGCTTCAAAGGATGACCACTGTACAGTCAGGTGATGATGCACAGTAGGAGAGAAGTGAGCCAGCGCGCCCTCTTCCCCCGCCCCCACCACACACACACACACACACACACACACACACACACACACACACACACACACACGAGATTAAGTCAGTCCTTGGTCTCTGGGGGCTTTGTCCTTGTTGAGTTCCTGAGACTCAAGTTTCTGAAAGGTACTCTGTGGGCGAAAGGATGCAGCCTTGTAGAAATGGTAGCTGGAACGGTAGACACAGAAACCCTTGACAGCCTGTGTCCCCCTGAGCACCACTTCTGTCCCATGCCTCAGTCTCCCTTGGTCGGTAGCTGAAGGACAATAACAACAGCTTGCAGCTTGATGCTTGTCGCGGAAAAGCTGGTGAAACTCTCGGGGCAGGATTCTGCACACCGAAAGCGCCCGTTACCTGTGTGTGACACACCCCTGCAAGCTCCCCGCCTTCCCTCGGGAGTGATCCCTGGGGCCTTACTTCCTACTCCTCCAGGCGCTGACAGCCCGCCGCTGGCGCACAGTAGTCAGGTGCACTTCCTAGGAGCCGGGGACTGCGTGGGTGGCACCCCAGCTCCCAGGCGGCCAAAGCCACAGCGGAGAGGGCGGGCCTAGGGGATTAGCGCCCCCGGCCGCTAGGCGGCGCTGCGCCCTGCCCGCCCTGCCGGGGCCACCTGAGCCGGCCGCTGCACCTCTGGGCCCGTGTGCATGGCGGCTGCCAATCCCTGACCTCGCTACCGAGTGTACCATGCAGTGCCTGGGCGCCGAGTACTTGGTAAGGGCGACAACCTGGGCCCTGAGGGAAGCGGCCTCTGCGGGCACCTGCACAGGCAGGACGCTTCCGCCTCCCATGTCACTTGGTGATCAAGCCATCTGCTCCGCGACACCGCTCCTTTAAGGACACCTGGACCGGAGGGAGTGTGTTGGGCCCAGGTCAGGAAGACGCAAGGGACTAGGGGGAGGAGGGTGCTCTTACCTCCAGTAAGAACTAGGCACCCAGAGGACTTCACATCCCACCCTGCAGAGAGCAGGTCTCCCCCAGGAGAGTCGGGTGACAAAGTTGAGTTACTTTAAGCAGCCTTTGGATAGGTTTCGGTTGGGCTGATTTCACCTGTTTTCTCCTTATTTTCTCAACTCTCCATTTTTATTTATTTATTTATATTCCTGGAAGGTTTCTGAAGAGAAAACACCCAGACAGAGAGAGTGGCGACCCCAGATTTACAGGAAATGCACAGATACGGCGTGGCTAGCTCTGTTCTTTCTCTTTTGGACTGGTTTGGTAAGTACGGCCGCTTGGCAGGTACAAGGCCCCGTTGTGTGTGTCCAGACACAAATGTGTCTTAAATGTGAGTCGTTTAAAGTTTATGCTGCAAGGACATTGGCCCAGAAGGAGCCTGAGTTAGGAAATTCTTCTTCTGGGATTTCACAATCTCCTCAGCTCCCTGAGGAGGCTGTCTTCTTGCAGCAGACCGAGATTTGTCGGGTCCCCATTAGGAACTGGAGAATCCGTGTCTTTCCTTTGGTAAGGGTGAGGTGAATTCCTTTCCTATCCAAGCTCTCAGAATGGAAGTCTTCAGTCAAATACTCCTCAACAACAGCCCAGAGATCGCTTTTTTCCTGGGTGCATACAGAGACACACACGTACACATGGGCACCTCCTTGGCCTGCTGTGTTTAGTAACGTGCTGCAAACCCTCTCCTTACATACTTGATTGGTGGTACACGTGATTGGTGGTAGACCCCATCGGACCCTGGTGAGTCAATCCTGAGAGTCTCGTGGAGCTGAATCTTGATTCTCTCAGTCCTGGAGCCTCAGTCACCCTTTTCAAAGGCTGTGCTAAGGAAGTCGCCCATGCCAGCTGGGGCATGCTATGTGCTGCATAGTAAATGGTTAACTCACAGTGCCCTATATCGACCTAGTAGTAATTACCTTCGTTGAAAAGACTTTATTTACTCACCCTAAAATACCATGCTTGTTCTACCCAAGTAAAGAAGGCATGCATTCAATTTTTAATTTTCCAGCTTTGTGTAGATAGACTTGATTGGACACACAGTGGAAGGCTGGGCCTGGAGGTGATTGCTCCTGCTGCCGCTGCTGCTGCTCTAGCTGAGGCCCTTGGACCTCTCCTCAAGGAGCCCAAAGAAGTCTGCGTACCTACTCTGTCTTATACCTCCCCTGTCCACGGCCTCTTCTCCTCCACTTCTGCTGCTCTGTAAATATAGGGAGCAGTTGTCCCTCCTGAGGACTCTGCAACTTTGACCTTGGGCTGTTACTGTCATTTAATGGTCCTCCCTGGCCCCTCCACCCCTCAAACTCTCAGGCGGGCAGCTGCCTAGGGAGACGATCATAGATGGCCCTTCACAGCCTGAAGAATTATGAGCTGGCTGAGACACTGCACGCACTGAGATGGAAACTGCAGAGAAAGCACACTTTGTTTGTAGGATAAATCTAAAGGTTTCCATATGCCCAGATTCTCTTCACTACATAAGAGTTCTCTCTTAGCTGACTAGCTTCTTTCCTCTTCTGCAAAATCTTTAGCTACAGATACCTATCCAAAGCAGAACAAAGTGTGTGTGTGTGTGTGTGTGTGTTCATCCACTGTTCCACTTCTGGGTCCTGTCATCACATCATAGACCAACTGACCAAGTGTAGGATTGATGTCGCTGCCCTCAGTCAGGGCTGGACAAAGCAGCTCGGTTGAGGATGCCAGACTTGCAAGCAGGGCTGGTCCCCTGCAAGCAGAAAGAGCACCAGCCTGTGCTGATGCTTGTATTAAATACATGAACAGAAAGCAAGCCTGAAGCTCTGAATGATCCCTGCCTTTCCTTACCCTCCAGTGTCCTCTCCCACATCACCCTTTCCTAGTTATCTTTCCAGACTCCCATTTCCCAGAGCCAGCTTGGAGCGACTTCATTTGAAGCCACAGCACACTAACATGCACACTTCCTAGACTGCTGATACTGGAGTCTGGGCTCTGAGGCCCGGAGCTCGCCAGCCTTACCTTGACAAAAGAAAACCAGGCCACAGGAGCTGGAGAAAGGAAGTGCGTTCATTTACAGTCTGGGGCAGAACTAGAGGCCAAAAAGTTGTTAGTTTTTCTCCACCTTTTCTGTTGGAGTCTTAAAATGAGGAAAACAAAGCCAGGAAATATTCCTATTCCGATTGAGCTGTGTGATAGATATCAGTACTGTTTGCTGCCTCTTCCTGATGGATGTGGAATCCCTCCTCCCGTGGGAGGGAGTGTCTGGGACCCCTAGGAAAAGTTTAGTTCCCTGAGGTCTGTTTTTCAAGGGCCCTGTTACACTGCTCACCACCTCTCCTCATGTGGAATTAAAATTGTGGTGATTGTTTACAGTGGTGTGAAGGGAACCCAAGAAAACTCAAATCTCTCACCTCCCCATGAACTTCCCAAGGGAGGCATGCACAGGAAGTCGGGGCACAGAGAAACTATCATGTTGTGATTAGATAAGTCTCTGATAAGACAGGCAAAAGCAGACACACACAAGTGCAGATGACATCAGGACTCACATCCCAAGCCAGGACAGAAGACGGACATGCCAAGGCCATTTAGGCACACAGACTCACCCTTTAGTGCCCTGCCTTGAAGAGAAGAAAGGGTGACCCTGACTGTTAGCAAAGGTGACCGATATATCCTAAAACTCTCATTAGCTAAACTGAGAAGGAACTTGGGAAGGGACAAGGGTCCCCTCCCCTACACGGTCTGCAGTTGATAAGTCCTGTTCCTTTGGGGGCTGTGTCTTCCCCTAAGCCTCTTGGTCCAACCCCAGCCCAGGGCAGTGCCATCAATAATAATAATCCTGGGAAGTGAATTTCAAGGGTTGTCACCCGGTTTTGTTTGTCTTTGTGTCCTCTAGTAAAGTCTCTAGTATCCACTGAGCACTCGAATATTTAATACTTTGGTTTTGTCTTTTTGAGACAGGGTCTTGTGTAGCCTGGGGTTGGCCTTGAACCCATTTTGTCACCAAGGCTGGTCTTGAATTCCCCCTGATCCTCCATCCTCTGCCTCCTGAGAGCTGGGGTTTCAGGTATGCACCACCTGCTCAGCTTATTACTTTTATTTCAAAACTGACAATGAATGCAGAGCCTCTGAAGTTCACTGATTTCAAGGCAGGGTACCTTTGGAGCATATGGCCACCCCCATTAGTGGACAGTATCCCGCAGCCTCTGTCCCTGAAGAAGCTTGCTAGCACCACATTCTTTTAGATGGCCTTCTGCATGTAGTAGATTGGGAGACTTACCCCAACCTAAGTGTGTATTATGAGAAGAAATCTCGGCAGTGGACAGACAGGTGTGTACAAGTCTGTGGATTGGACTGAAGTTTCAAATGTTCCACATTCACTATAAAAGTAGATTTATGAAATAACAACAACAAAATAACAAAAAAACACCGGTTGACTGCAAGATGCCCTCGCCAAGCAGAATCCTGAGATCGTTTTTTTTCCTCATAAGTTCTTTATTTTGGAGATTTTAAGCAAGTAGCCCAAATACTCCTTCAGACTTGTGCATTGATGCGTATCGACTGTGTAGCCTTGATCGAGTTCCCTATAAGTCATATGAAAAGCACATTTCTAAGGGAAGATGGGATGCCCCATAGCTCAGGCGGTAAGTGTTGGCATTGCAGGTGAGAGGACTGAATTTGACCGGGGGAGGAGAAAGATGAGACAGATAACGGTTGGGGCTCACTGGCTAGCCAGCCTAACCTACTTGGTGAGTTTCGAGCCTGGAGAGAAACTGTGTCTCAAAAAACCAACGTGGATGCTGTCTGCAGAGCAACAGCCAAAGCTGTCCTCTGACCTCCACGTACGCATACGTGCACACACGTGCACCCACACGTGAACACATGCGCACCCACACGTGCACACGCAGGGAAATATTATGTGCACTTGATACACTTAGATAACCCAGACGTGCTGAAGGGATGAAATGAAATTATCCCGGTCAAGTTTGGCTGAAAAATCACAAAGTGATGGCTTCTTGAAGAAGAGAAAGAAGAGGAGAGAGCAGAGCAGAATCTGAGAGCTTTAGGACCCCACTCCCACCCCCACCCCGTGTGCACGCACACCTGCTACACCAGCTTCACAAAGCTGGACCTTACCTGGGTGGGTGGAATTGCTAAGGGAGGGAAGGGCTGTGGATCTGTGGAGCATCCTTGTTCTTGTGTTTCACACCTTCATCTTCGGGGATGTGAGGGGCTGTGGTTTGCTCCCTGGCCAGGCAGTCATCCCATGCCCCTGGGTTTTTGCCAGGTGTTCATCATGGGCTATTCGGTGGTGGCTGGAGCAGCGGGAAGACTCCTCTTCGGCTATGACAGCTTCGGCAATGTGTGTGGCAAGAGGAACTCCCCAGTGGAAGGGGCCCCCCTCTCAGGGCAGGACATGACTCTCAGAAAGTAAGTCTTGTGACTTAGGTCTCCAATCTACAGAGGGGCTGGGGCTGTATTTCAAAACCTCGCCTTCATTTAAGAGCTTAGCAACTCTTCCTATCTGAAAAGGAGGCTGCGCGTGCCGGTAAGGGAGCAAGCAGCTGTAGAATCAGCCAGTCCCGGGTTCACATTCAGCCTCCACTATTTCTCAGCTCTGTGACCTGGGGGCAGAGTCCTTAGCCTCTCTGAGGCCAGTTTTCGTCTTTTTAAACTGGTAATTATGCCTATCTTTCCAGGGTGTTTTAACGCTCCCCTGAGACTCTGCATGAACTAAAGCTTAGCAGATGCTCAGTGTTCCCATGACAAGGTCTCAGAATCAGACAGGTAGTGTGCATTCTGCATTCTGCTTGGGATGTGGAAGGGAGTGCATTGGCGGTTTCCTGGGTTGGGGGTGGGTGGGTGATGAGGAGCTTGTCTATTGGAACTGTTTCCACAGGCTGGTGATGGGGTCGGTTGCACAGATCCGTCCGTGCCCTGAACTGTGTGCTGGAAATGATTAAGGAGGCAAACTGGATGTATATTTTAACAGAATTTTAAATTTCTAAACAAAATGAGGTCTGCGTGTGTCGTTCACCTCAGGAAATGTGTCCTACCGTTTAACTCGCATCCTTCCTCCCATCCCCAGTGGAGGGAGAGAGGCTTCCAGACCCCTTTGCCAGGTGTTCCCCTCACAGTCAGCCCCCCAGGGCTCTTCCCCTGAGTTCCTGTGGCTTTGGCAGCCTGTATCAGCCTTGGGTTGGGGGGGGGGTGGCGCAGCTGCCCCTGAGAGTTCATGACCAGCACGCTGATGGCGACAACCTACTTTGGGGCTGAGTAGCTGAAGGCAGCCTGGCTGTCCTGGCTCTTAGGCTGACTTAAATCCCCAACCTCAGCCCCCTCCTCCCCACTTGTCACCTCCCTGAGCTCCACTGTCCTCTGAAATTTAGAGCAGTCTCCATTACATTGTTTATATGCCAGTTTGAAGCACATCATAAACAGTTTGATCGACCCTTCTCTTCCTCCGTGACTTCTCGGGTAACTCTTGCTAGATCCCTCACTTCTCAGATGCAGACCCTAGAAAAGGAGAGGCTTGTTCCCATTTGAATACGGTTCCTAAGATGCTGCCAGTTGGTGTGATAAATGTTATTCGGATGCATTTGGCTACAAAAGTTTGTCTTAGTCATTCCCCCTTGTGATGGTACATGATACATTTCCAGAGCCCACAGTTAAACCAATGAGTCTCAGTGGCCTGCGATGGGCCTTTGTTTCCTCCATCTATAGACACGTGTTCTTTATGAATGCCTGCGATCTGGACGGCGAGGACAGGTGGCTTGGCCCCACGGCCCTCTGTGTATCCAGTTGTCCTGAGAAGCAGCTGGACACCCTGGAAGAGGTCCAGCACTTTGCCGACACCAATGGTAAGTGTTAAGGGCCTACTCTTCCCCCAGATCACCTGGTGTAGCAACCTGTAGGGTCCCAGATAGATAGTGTAACTTACCCTGAAGCTACTTTCTCTGAAAAGGTAGGAAGTATGCCCCTTTGCGGGCGTCTCTTAGTGGAAAGGACCAGGAGTGTTTTCTCAGGAACCTGTTCAGTGTCATTGAGGCTTTCTGCGCTTATTTGAACCCCCAGGTGTGGTCCCTGCTCACAGATCTACCTCAGAGGCTAAGAAGGGGACAGCAGACATAGGGCCCTGAGGTTCCCGTTCAAATCACCCACGTGGGGGCTTTTTAATGTTGTCAGAGACCTTGAATACTTTCACTGACAGAAAAAGGTCAGAAGTTGTACTAAAACCACTTGGTCCAGACAGTTCAGATGCACTTTAATTAAAAAAGGAAAGGAAAAAAATGAAGCAACTTGATGGTGAATTTTATCTGTCTGAAAAAATGGAGTGTGAGATCTTAAAAAACATTTTCAAAGCTGGGTGAAAAATCTCAAGCTCCTACAATAAATCATCTTCAAATAACCTTCAAATCATTTTTAATGACAATCCTGTGATTTATGATGTCAAATTTGGGGGTTTGGAAAGAAAGAGAACCCAAGTCATCCTCAGATGACACACCTGTTCTTTCCATGTGCAGGCCACCTGTTTTCCAAGGCTGGGTAATACATTCTAATTCCTTCATGATTTGGGAAAACAGCCGTGGCTTCTTTACTGGCTCCCCAAGGAAGATGGCTGCAATACATTTTTTTTTTTTAAATAGCCTAGTGTATATGTGTTCTGCTTTCAGGGTCTTTCCTGTGTGTCTATAGTTTGAATTCCTTCAACTATACTCAGAGTCCAAATGCAGATACACTGTGTCCCAGGCTCCCCGTTCCTCCAAGGTAAGAGCTTATGTACAAAAGGCATTTGGTGCATGATGCTGTCTGTTCCTCCTCTATACACTGGGAAAAATGAAAGGGAGATTCAGAGTGTGGCTCACAATCAGGGACAGAGAGGGACTGTTTCATATATATAATAGCCAATGGCTAAATCCGGAGAAAAACATCAAACAATAAGAGTACACATAGTCTTCAAACACCAGTGCTGGGCTGGCGAGGTGGCCCACGTGAAGGCGCTTGCCACAAAGCCTGGTGCCCTGAGTTTCATGCCCAGGACCCACATGATGTGAGGAGAGAACCCACTCCTGAAGATCACCCCCCAGCTTCCACCTGTATACCAGGGTGCACATGCACACGCATACACACAATAAAGTGTGATAATTCTTTAGAGACAGTGAAAACAAATATATACACTGTTACCAAATGAATGGTTTTTATGAAGCGGCTAACGTGCACTTTTCCTTCCCCAGTTCTTTGTTATCGTTAAGGAGAAATCATCAACATTCACTTTTTCACTACAACCAACATGGTTAGTTTTTATTGTTCAAGACTATGCCATAAGAAATAGCCCTGGCTGTCTGGAGAGATGTCTCACAGGGCACTTGTTAAGGGCACTTGTTCCTCTTGCAGAGGACCTGGGTTCTAGTCTCGGGATTCACATGGTGTCTTATAACCATCTGTAACTCCAGTCCCAGGAGACCCAACATACACACTCCTCTGACCTGGACCAGCACCAGGCACACATGTGGTGCACATACATACAACAAGGCAAAACACCCACAAAACAATGCTTTAAAAAGTTCAGTGTAGGGACTGGAGAGATGGCTCAGCGGTTAAGAGCACTGACTGCTCTTCCAGAGGACCCAGGTTCGATTCCTGTCACCTGCATGGCAGCTCACAACTGTCTGTAACTCCAGTTCCAGGGGATCCGACACCCTAATACAGACATAAATGCGGGCAAAACACCAATGCAAATGAAATAAAAGTAAATAAAAAATTCACGTATTCAGATGAAATGTATTAGAATTTCACATAAAGTTGTACATTAAGGCTTAAAAAGCTGACTATATATATTTTAAAGCAAGAACGAGGCCTGGAAGGGGAAGGTCAGGCAGGCTCCACACTTGTCGTGTCCAGCACAGGTCCTTCTGAACATCCTGGGTGAGCTCCTCGGGGTCTTTCTCACCCTGGCTTGCAGCCGGCAGCTTCCAAGTCCTTCCCGAGTGGCAGTGATGCAGTGCTGGCGTGGGTGGCCCACATTTGCCCCTTGGAAAAGGCCAAGGCCATGGCAGGGCGCTCTGCTGTGCTAAAGAAAGCTTGTTGACCTTGTATTGCCCTTCTTTTGGAAAAAATGAATAAGTACTCCTAAAAAGAATCCCCAAGGAACAATAATTTAAGTAAAACAAGACATTGTCTTGAGCAACCCATACAGTGTGGATGAAACTTTTGCTTGGGACCCTCAAAATAAAGTCTATTTTGTCACAGCCTAGCACATACATACCTTCATATGTAGGCGTAAAATAGACAGAAATGTCACAAAAAGACCTTCTCTTATATGAGTCATGTGATGGTTCCTATTCCAGTGAAGTTTTTAAATATATATATATATATGTGCATGCATGGCTAGTCAACATTCGAGCATGGAGAGGCGAGGTACTCAAAGGCCCCCACTCCTAGCTGACAGCTTCTAGAAGAGGGAGGGTCGGTTTTCTTTAGGGGCGTGGCTCCTGGTAGACGGGCTACACTTCAGTGGGTGGTCCCATGCCTAGAAATACATGATCAGCACAAATTGAACCTGGTGGATTTTTTTTTAAAAAAAAGGACACAAGGTTAAGTATGGAGGTGGGGACCGGATCTTGGAGGAGCTGGGGGAGGAGTGGAGGGGTTGTGACCAAAATCCATCGTATGAAATCCTT
Source organism: Peromyscus maniculatus bairdii (assembly GCF_049852395.1). NCBI lineage: Eukaryota > Metazoa > Chordata > Mammalia > Rodentia > Cricetidae > Peromyscus > Peromyscus maniculatus. Next base: position 101,069,669 of record NC_134857.1, on the reverse strand, counting down.
GAAGAATTAATAAAAATATTGTATTAAAAATAATCACTGCCAGACGGTGGTGACGTATGCCTTTAATCCCAGCACTCAAAAGGCAGATGGCAGGGGGACCTCTGAGTTCAAGTCCAAGCTGGTCTGTAGAGTGAGTTCTAAAGGACAGCCAGGGCTATACAGAGAAACCCTGTCTCAGGAAAAAAAAAATCAGCACAATCCTGTAACTGGCTGTAAATACAACTTGAAAAAAATATCAATCTCTCAAGACCTAAAGGCAACAAGCAGGGTCGAACTTATAGGAGTCAGGGTGTAATCCATCATCTTATAGCACTCTTTTCTAAAATTTGCAATTTGAAAGCTTATTCAATCCGCTTTCCTACAGTATCTTATTTTTTAATATGGTTATTCTTGCTTATCTTAATGAACTATAACTGAACCAGGAAAAACAACTGGAACATTTGAGTGGGCTAAAGTAAGATTATGTAATGCTTGGACAGGGAATATTAGTGATTAGGAACAATATAAGTGTGCCTGCATAAAGAATTGAAAAAAGAGTGTGTGTGTGTGTGTGTGTGTGTGTGTGTGTGCATACATGCGTGTGCAAGTGAGCATGGGGAGGCCAGAGAACCCCCTCTGGGCTTATACTGAGAAATACCATCGACCTCTTAGAGACAGGGTCCTGTTGGCTTGGAGCTCACCAGTTAGGCACTGTCTCTGTCTCTCCTGTGCTGGGATTACAAGGGTGTGCCAACACACCAGCATTTTTGCACAAATTCCGGGCAACCCAGCCCTCTTACTTACAAGGCAAACTCTTTCCTGTAAACTAAGCCATCTCCACTCCCCCACCCCTAGTCCTGAGAATGAAATTTTTTAAGGTTTCCATTTAAACAGAGTCCAATCAACTGTCCTCTTTCTGTAACTGGGATGACAGCCATGATTCCATGGGAAATTTATATGGTGCTACTGAAAAACAGCACATTTGTGGGGCTCTTAGTCCGTTCCTTTTCTAAGCCTATGACATGTATCACCCACTGGGGCCTCACAGAGTGTCTGTGCTGTAGGTATCATTTTATACACAAGAAAACCGATCAGAGAAAGGCTGAGCCCATATGATGAGCATGTAGAAAAACAGGCATCCAACCGAGCAGCAGTGTCCATACTGGGTTCTGTAACCCAGCGTATGCAATCAAGGCTAGATCGGACAACCTGGTAATGGACTCCTTAGGCTCACAGCAAGCTAGAAGGGGAAAAATATCTCATGATCACATGACCTGGAGCCACCACCTCTTCTACCTCTGAAGCCAGCCCCAACCTTTTCACCCTGCAGCTCAGATCTTGCCAATGCTAACTTTCCAAGTGCAGACAGAAGTATTGATTGACTAGCCTTTTTTGGACAAAGCGAGGGAGACAAAAATAGGCTTGAGGGTACCATTTCCTTTTCCTACACAAGCAAGCGTTTGTTTAAGATGGAAATTATCATATTTATCCTGGAAGAGCTGTGCCAAGCCTTAAAAGCTACAGAACATGAGAAGTGTGGCCGTAGAGCCAAAGAACATTTTCTGAATACTTCTTTTGACTACATCAATTGTTTCTTCTGCTTGTGGCGATCGCTTAAGGTATAACTCACCCTTTAGAGCAGTGGCTGAATTTCAAAAAGGCATGGGCACCTGTGCACGAGCTTTGATGAGCAATGAAAAAGTACTAAGGAAGATAATGCGCAAAACTGTCTTTTTTCCTTTGGTGCCTAGCACAGTACTTCATTTTGAGTCTCCCATGCATTTGAAATCTAAAAGGCCTGGGATTCTCTGCCACACTCTCACCTCCCACTCAATTCCAGTTCTGGCCTCCTGCTCGTCAACACTGTGTTGTTTACTTGGGTGAAATCCACATACAGATGTCTATACATCTTTCTGGGTGGCCCTCCAGACTCCTTTCTGCAAGCTGGAATGATTTTGCTAGTGGCGATGAAATGTAGACGTGTGGAAGAAACCTCAGGCTGTGGACTAATGCACCTCTGGCCCAGTTAATGACGGGCATTTTCAGTGGACTGCTAGGCAGCCTGTCTCACCTGGAAAGTTAGTATTGGCAAGGTCTGCACTTGAGGGTGAAAGGCTGGGGCTGGCTGCAGAGGCAGAGGAGGAGGAGGAGGAGGAGGTGGTGCCTCCAGGACACGTGGTATGGCATGTTTTCCCTTCCTAGCTCAGTGTGAGCCTGAGGAGGCCACTCATAAGAGATCCAAACTTCACGTTTCTCTGTGTCCCTTTCAGGGTAAGATGGGTCATTCTTGTCATTCTTTATCAGCACAGGATTAGTGAATCACACACACACACTCACTCACGCACGCGCGCACACACACACACACGTTAGTAAAGCCACATGCATAAAATTACGAATAATGTTCAGATCAAAGGAATAAAAGAGCATTAAGTCTGTGTTTGCTCTTAGCTTTTAGAAACCCTGGTGAAACTTCAGAATACATTTGCTTTGAAAACACTTGCAATTTATTGGTGTTGTGAAACCGTTTAGTGTCAGAAAAGCAAAAGAAATTAGAGGTTTGGAAATCGGAAATCGGGAGCTAATTGCTGCTCTGCAGAAGGTATGATTATAGACCTGGGAAGGCAGGATAAGTGCCTGGGAAGTCCCTGTGTGCAATAAAAGAACTCATGTAGGTGGCGTGGGATCAGCTAGTATTTTGAAATCTGCACATTCGTGGGTTTAAAAAAATACTTATTTACTACAGCAGGAACAAAGATCCCATACAAAGACACCAAAATCAGTTTAAAAAGAACTATATGAGAACCAGGGGAGGAAAACACCAGCGCCATTTTAGGTACAATGAAAAAACAAAAACAAATGCAAAGGTACTCTGTGTTAACCGTACAGTCCAGCATGAAAAGACTTTATTCCTCTCTATTGGTCTATTAACTTATCATTATGGCAATGGGCAGATCAACAGGATTAAATCCAAATATGGTAATGTATTGCATGATAAAACTGGCATTGTCAGCCGGGCGGTGGTGGCGCACGCCTTTAATCCCAGCACTCGGGAGGCAGAGACAGGCGGATCTCTGTGAGTTCGAGGCCAGCCTGGGCTACCAAGTGAGTTCCAGGAAAGGCGCAAAGCTACACGGAGAAACTCTGTCTCGAAAAACCAAAAAAAAAAAAAAAAAAAAAAAAAAAAAAAAAAAAACTGGCATTGTCAATCAATGGGGAAATGTGAATTATTTGATAAATGGTTATTAGGCCAACCAGAGAGACAGCCAATGGATGGTTTTCATATAGAAAATGAAACCAGAAGGTATTAGAAGTTTACAAGGATTCTTTCACATCCTGAAAGTGGGGAAGGCTTCTAACTCCTACTGAAATTCACTAAGACAAGCCCTCAGAAGGCTGAGACAGGGGAATTGCCATGAATCTGAGACCAGCACAAAACAGATAAAAATGTGATTTGAAAAACCTAAGAAATCTAGTTAATACTATACTTGATGATGAGCAGTTCACACTTTATAGCTAAGATTAGAAACAAGCAATATAGCACGAATCCTAATTGATCCTAATAATAAAAACCTGGAGCCAGATATCGAGGTAAATGCTCAAAGTTCAGTAAAGGAGCCAGCAACTAGAGAGATTTCTTACCTCTATCAAATCTTCAGGCCTAAAGGGGGAGATCCTGTCTCTATGAATCCTCAAACTGAATGGGCTGAGATCCTGTCTCCACCTCCCTAGTGCTGGGATTAAATGTGTGAGCTGCCACCACCACCTGGCTCTGTTTCTCTTTAAAATAGATTGAACTTTATATAGCCCAGGGTGGCCTTGAACTCCTGATATTCCTGTTTCCTCCTCCCAAATTCTAGGACTAAAGGTGTGTGCCACCACAGCATGGCCTCTAGTGGCTAGCTCTGCTCTCTCATCTTCAGGCAAACTTTGTTTGTTAGCATATAAACAAAATAGCACTACAGAGCAAGGAAGCCAGCAGGTGGTGGTGCACACCTTTAAGCCCAGGCAAAGGCAGGCAGATCTTTGTGAGATCAAGGCCAGCTTGGTCTATAGAGTGAGTTCCATGATAGCCAGAGCTGTTACACAGAGAAACCCTGTCAAAAGAAAGAAAGAAGGGAGGGAGGGAGGGAGGAAGGAAGGAAGGAAGGAAGGAAGGAAGGAAGGAAGGAAGGAAGGAAGGAAGGAAGGAAGGAAGGAAGGAAGGAAGGAAGGAAACAAACTAGGTGGCAGTCTGTTCCAAACACTTCTACTCAATTCTGAGATGGATGGTCTAGGGATGATCATGGGTAAGGAAAAGAAAAAGGAGGGAAGAAGAAAGACCAAGTTCATGTAAAGATGAGTAACAGTGGTCTAGAACTATTCAAAGGACCTATAAAATAATTAAGCAAATTGAGCAAAGGAGCTAGTCACAGGTCAATTATCTTTCTGAGCTGTGCATAATGGCGCACGCCTTTAATCCCAGCACTTGGGGCAGAGGCAGGTGGATCTCTGTGTTTGAGGCCAGCCTGGTCTACAGAGTGAGTTCCAAAATAGTAAAGACTATACACAGAGACCTTGTCTTAAAATTTTTTTTTAAAAAAGTCTTTTTGAATTCTAGTAGCAAACACTTTACCAGAATTTTTAAAAAGAAAGAAACGTAGAAATAAACTTACAGGCAAATCTGTGACCTCAGCTGTAAATGTTAAGATCTTGCTGAGAGAAATGAAAGAACCTGTGAGCGGCCGGAAAGGGGGCCGCCCTCTCGCCCGTCACGTTGAACGCACGTTCGTGTGGAACCTGGCGCTAAACCTTTCGTAGACGACCTGCTTCTGGGTCGGGGTTTCGTACGCAGCAGAGCAGCTCCCTCGCTGCGATCTATTGAAAGTCAGCCCTCGACACAAGGGTTTGTAAAAAAAAAAAAAAAAAAAAAAGAACCTGTGTACAATTATTAATATTAATTACTAATTATACAATTAATTTAGGATGTCATCTCTCTCATCATTGTTTTATATGTTTAGCACATCCCAATATGAGCTTTTTTGTTTAATTTTTTGTTTTTGTTTTTTTGAGACAGGTTTTCTCTGTGTAGTTTTGGGGCCTATCCTGGATCTCACTCTGTAAACCAGGCTGGCCTTCCAATATGAGTTTTATAGAAACTGATAAGTTTATTCTAAAAACATAGAAAAGATACAATTATAGGTATTGTAGTTTATGGACATATTGTAAACTATCTTCCTTGGGCTCGTATGTTATGCACTTGGCCTCAGGTGACAGCGCTGTTTTGGGAGGTTCTAGAAACTTCACGAGACGGGACCTGGGCAGGCGGAGTGGCTAGAAGTGGATCTCTCAGTGTCTCCTGCCTCTGCACCCCCCAACCCTCACCCACACCCACCCCTGCCTCTGTGCATTCTTTCCCACTCACTGCTTCCTGTCCACTACAAGGAAGATCCTCCACCACAAACACTATGATATTCTCAAGTACATGGGCCCAAGCAAACATGGACTGAAACCCCAGAGAGTGTGAGTCAGAATAAAACATTCTTCCCTTGAGTGATGTAGCGTTGCGCCTTTCCTGGAACTCCCTCTGTAGTCCAGGCTGGCCTTGAACTCACAGAGATCCACCTGCCTCTGCCCCCCTCCAAGTGCTGGGATTAAAGGCGTGCGCCACCACCGCCCGCCCAGCCAGAATACACATTTTAAAAATGCATGAACAAATGGACTGAGATGTGTTCCAATAAAGCTTTAGGTATTAAAAAAAAGAAAGAAAGAAAGAAAGAAAGAAAGAAAGAAAGAAAGAAAGAAAGAAAGAAAGAAAGAAAGAAAGAAGGAAAGAAGGAAAGAAGGAAAGAAGGAAAGAAGGAAAGAAGGAAAGAAAGAAAGAAAGAAAGAAAGAAAGAAAGAAAGAAAGAAAGAAAGAAAGAAAGAAAGAAAGAAAGAAAGAAAAGAAAAGAAAAGAAAAGGCAATGAGCCACATTTGGTGATCTCGACTTTCAAGTAGTAACAAAAGGACAAATAGCACAGTAGAATCAGGAAAAAGACACAAGCAGGCATGAACTCTGATGGGACAAGACCCTTACTAGAGGAGTTAGTCATTTCGGGAACAAAATTAAGAACTGCTGAGAACATGAAATCGGAACATCCATATACGTGTGTCCAGAAACTATGTGAATGGTGAGGCCAGTCTCGGGAGAAAATGAGATAGCTTCTTACCCAGTTAAGCATATACATACCACATAACCCCAGTCATTCCACTTTTAGGTCTTTACCCAAGAGAATGAAAATTATACAGCTCAAAATGATATATGTGTGTGAAAGTTTATAGCCTCCTTTCTGTTTGATATTTGGAAACAACTCCAAAGATAATCAGCAGAAAGACAGAAGATCAAGTTTTATGTCCATTGAGTGGGTAGTGCTAGGCATTAAAAGGGTTAATGTGCTGACCTGTGCAACACCCAAGTGGAAGGGAAAGCAGCGGGACACAAAGGTGCGCGTCCTGTGATACCAGATGATATCAGAATCAAACCCAGCTTACAGTAGTAGAAATCAGGTCTGGTGAGCTAGGGATGCAGCTTAGTTGTAAAGTACTTGCTTAGCATGCATAAAGCCCCGGATTCAAAAGCCCTGGGTTCAAGTTCTCAGAACTGTAGAAACAGAGCACTATGGTACATGACTGTAACCCAGTGGAAGAATCGGGAGCTCAAAATCACCCTGGGCTGCATAATGACAACAGTCTCTCGAAATAAACAAACAAAAATGAACAGTCAGATCTGTAGGAGAATAAGGGGACCTACTGCAGCTATAAAAATGTTTCATGTCCTAATCCGGCCCTGGTGGTTCATGCCTGTAATCCCAGCACCTGAAGGTGCAGGCAGGAAAATTCCAAGTTTAAGGCCAGCATTAGTTACGCAATGAGATGATGGGATGAGGTGGCAGGTGTGTGTGTGTGTGTGTGTGTGTGTGTGTGTGTGTGTGTGTGTGTGTGTGTGTGTGTGTGTGTGTAGGGGAAGTTGTTCCTATCATGTCTTAAAAGGGGTAGTGGTTATGTGAATATATGTATTTACCAAAAGTCTGGTTGCATGTTTAAGACCTGAGTGCTACATGGCAACATGCATATGTTACAACAGTAAAAAGAAAAAAATCCCAGGAGCTGCAGAGATGGCTCAGAGGTTAAAAGTGTAAATTGCTCTTGCAGAGGACCTGAGTTCAGTTCCCAGGACCCACACTGAGTGGTTGACAACTGACTATAACTCCAGTTCCAGGGAGTGCAATGTCTGGCTTCCCCAGGCACCTGTACTCTCCTGCACACACATATACATGATTAAAAATAAAGTAATTCTAAAAAGGAAAATAGGAAATCCCTCATATTCTGTTATGTGCAGAGCTGTAAGGTACATTATTAACATTGTTAAAAGAAAAGAGTAGATCAGTGTGTAGTATACAGCCTTTTGTTTTAAAGGGGGAAATGTATGATTTATGTGTTTTCAGATAGACAATGCACAAATCTATACTCATGGACATAACATTCCACAACCATTATATCCTACAAACAGAACATAAGACATAGAAAGAACCTGGATTTTTTTTTCCTCTCTGTGCCTTTAAATTTATTCAGTGAAACTAGTCCATCTCCCCACCTCTTGCTCTTGAGTTAAACACTGGCAGTTCTGGAGTCTTCTCTGGCTACTCTTAGGTACTGTGTTGTGTATCCTCCACTCCTGCTGGTCATTTGGGAGGTCCTCTTGGGTACCGAGTGGGGCAGTATGCAGCCTCATTCTGCTGAGGCCCCCACTGCCTTCCATACAGCTGCCTTAGATACTGTCGGCAGAACCTAACAATGTGGACCCAGCATGTGTAGCCTATCTGGACCTCAAAAAGCCCTCATACATGCCTTGTCCCCGAATAAGGCCATGGTGGCAGATACTCCCTAATCAAAGCCATGCCCCCATCCAGATGTTGCAAGGTGCCTCACACCCCTTGGGATTCTGTTTACTGTTTTCCATGAAATCCTCTTCATCTAACTTAGGACATAGGAGAGGTGCTTCTCATCTTCTTCCCCTTGGGGATGAAGTCTCAGGACAGTTCTCCTAGCCAAAACAAACTCTAGTACTGTTTTCACAATGACTGCTCTTATCAACAACTGAACAGGACTGAAATTCAGTTTATGATGTTTATGAAAAAACCAAATCAGCCAAAGAGGGAGATCTCAGAACAGAGTATAGATAAATGATCTAACTATGTAAAATGGACGACAGTAGAGCATGGTGACACAAGCCTTTAATCCCAGCACTGGAGAGGCAGAGGCAGAGGCAGGCCCTCTCAGGGAATTTGAGGCCAGCCTGGTCTACATAGGGAGTTCCATGAGATCCAGGGCTATGGAGTGACACCTGTCTATAAGTAAGTAAGTAAATAAATAAGTAAATAAATAAATAAGTAAATAAATAAACAAACAAATAAATAAACAAATAAATGTAGGGCAGCCTCACTGAAGCAGGTAGAAAGAAAAAGAGCTGTCCGAAGTAGCTTTGGGAAACATCTTTGTCCCTAGGAAGTGTAGGCTAAAGACAAGAAGGGTTGTTTGTAAAGAGCATGCTGGAATTAGAGAACTCGTTGACCACAGGGGTCTTGATATTACTGCAAGGATGCAGCCAAACCACTGAACTAGACTACTCCATGAGCAGAAAGAAAGTTTTATTGGGATCAAACTGCCCAAGCTATCTCTGGGGGTGGGGGTGGGGTGGAGAGAAGAGGAAAACTGCAGAGAAGCCAGAGGATTTCACGTAAGTCAGCAGGGTGGGCTCTTTGATCTGGTACAGGCTGTTTGGTTTGACCAGAAATGAGATGCCCTTTACCAAGGTAGTTAATCTTTGTTGGGGGGTGGGGTGGGGCTGAGGGAGGTTCCTGGTAGACAGAAACCTACCCGTTCACTCAACAACAATCCTTCTGTACCCCACCAAAGTCCTTCTGTTTAGAGCCTTGTCGCCAGCACTGCCGTTTTAAGGGGGGGGGGCACTTTGGACCAAAATTGACAGGCAATTATGAATTTTTTGTTTGTTTTGTTTTGCTTCATCTGGGTTTTTTGAGACAGGGTCCTGGAGCTTCCTGTGTAGACCAGGCTACCCCCTAATTCACAGAGACTGCCTGCCTCTGCCTCCCCAGGCTGGGTCCTGGCTTGACCAGCAATTCTGAAGCTTTACACTAGGGTTGAGGATGGAAGGGTCTACGTGAGTGACACCCCTCATCAGGGAGCAAATCCAACAACTGGCTCCTGGCTTCTAATTGACCTTTTACAAAGGATTCCTAGACAAATAGCTGAGTGGATGAGGTCTCAGATGAGGAAAATGCCAGCTAATTCTGGTATCATCTTGTACAGCCAGAATATAAAGAAATGATGGAGGAGGGAGAGGAGGAGGAGGAGGAGGAGGAGGAGGAGGAGGAGGAGGAGGAGGAGGAGGAGGAGGAGGAGGAGGAAGCAGGCTGATAATATAAATACTTCTCTCTGTAAGAGATAGAGCCTGAGTTCCCTCCCCTTGATAGTAAGTGAGGCTCTGACTCATTTTTAAAATGTGTATTCTGGCCGGGTGGTGGTGGCTCACGCCTTTAATCCCAGCACTCAAGATGCAGAGGCAGAGGCAGGCGGAGCTCTGTGAGTTCGAGGCCAGCCTGGACTACAGAGGGAGTTCCAGGAAAGACGCAAAGCTACACCACTCAAAGGAAGAATTTTCCTATTGAGTTTCCATTAAATCACTACTGGGTGACTCAGGGACTCTTTTTATAATATTGTGATCACCCAAGGAAGGTTCTTTCAGATGTCCATGTTGTACTTCAGTAGGAGTTTCAGAAGCAATTTCTTCTTTCTTCTCCATTTCCTCTTTATACAGTTCACAAAATGGCGGCTGTCTGGCTTTCAACAGATTGTTAGATAATCCAGCCCTTCTTAAACTGGGAGTTTTAGCCCCACTGTTTGGAGCCCATGGGGTGATGGGAGACCCTGTGATGATATCTGTGGTTTGTGAAGATTCTTTAGAATGTCTATTCCCAGGTGTGTTTACATTTTAGATAGGAGCCCAGAAAAGGTTAGCTTTCACACGGACTGACGGCAACAGTCACACAGCTTAGCTTCGCTTTCTGAGAGGATGGAAGAGAATCATTACTGTCATCAGTGCAGCTTCTGATCGACCCAGTCCATCCCCCGAACTGTTCCTTAAAGAAATGGGATGCTTACTGGGTGGTGGTGGCAGATGACTTTAATCCCAGCATTCGGAAGGCAGAGGCAGGCAGATCTCTGTGAGTCGAGGCCAGCCTGGTCTATACAGCAAGATCCAGAACAGGCTCCAAAGCTACACAGAGAGACCCTGTCTTGAAAAAAAAGAAAAGAAAATTGAAAAGAGATGTGATTCTTGGTATGGGGAGAGGGTTCAGTGTGAGTTCAAATCCCCAGCACCCATATGAAGGATGGCCACAGGGGTTGCATATATTATTACCCTGAGGTGGGAGACAAAGATCCTGCACTTACTGGCCAGCTAGTCAAGACAGTTGGTGAGCTCCAGGTTCAGTGAAGAGACCCTGTCTCAAAAACAAGGTAGAGTGAGAGGAGACAACTAATACTGACCACAGACCTGCACACACATGTGCACACATGTGTGCATGCCCATACACATGTGAACATACACACAACCATGTACAGACAACACAAACACACACACACACACACACACACACACACACACACATACACAGAGAGAGAGGGAGGGAGGGAGAGAAGGAGAGAGAGATTTTATTTTTGTACTGGAGTTGATAGTCTAAGGACCAAAACATAATCCAAAATGTTCCCATTTATTTATTTTTAAAAGGTGATGTATAGATATTCCATGGGATGTCATTCAGCCTCTAAACAACCAAAAGGAAGAGCAGTTTCAAGAGTCTATTGTTTCCCTTAACCAGTTTCTCAACATGAGTATCAACTAATCACCGTAGCAGAGCAGGGTTGCCTATCTTTCTAAGGCATGCTTTGAAAGCAGGATGCTAAACTTTTTTTTACTATTTAAATTGTGTGTGTGTGTGTGTGTGTGTGTGTGTGTGTGTGTGTGTGTGTGTGTGTGTGTGTGTGTGTTTGAGCATGTATAATTGGGTCAGGGGCTGATGCTATCACACAGATGTGGAGGTCAAGGGCCAACATCCAGATTGAACTCGGGTCATCAGGCTTTAGAAGCAGGTGTCTTTATCTGCTGAGCCAGCTCATTGGTCATAAAGTCCTTTTTATAGATGCTGAGCTTCTGGTTTGGGGGTGTTGGAATTCTAAACATTTTTAAAGATAAATGACTGATCATTTCACCATTGACTCTGCCTCTTCTTTTCAGTAAGTCCTTCCCCTTATTTAACCGGTGCATCCCTCAGACCCCCGAGTGCTATTCCTTATTTGCATCAGTCTTGATAAATGATGCTGACGCTCTCCATCGGATTCTAAGTGGAATAATGGCGGGAAGAGACACCATCCTCGGCTTGTGTGTCTTCACATTCGGTAATTCTTGATTAATTTTATTTAGTAACTGTTTATGGTATGCCGAATTTCTCGACACTCGAGTACCTTGTGTAATGAAAACCAGCATCTTTGACTTAAATATAGAGCTTATGTATTTTCTTCACAGATTTGTTCAAAGGTTCAAGTGTGGACAGGGGGCAGTAAGAATCGAAGACTAGTTGGCTCTCAGCTGGGAAGCAGTCCTGCATAGAATTGAGTTAATATATTGGTCTGGCTCCTGTCTTTTGTTAACTCTGCATACAAGATGGGCAAATAAAACACTGCCACCTTATGTATTGGCTATGAAAAACGTAAGCATCAGGGGCACCAGACCCCAGTTCTGCTCGTCAGTGTGCCTTCCTGGCACACTTATAGACTGGTCAGTCTATGTGCTCAGAAGGCTGCTGGCTGGGGAAAGGAAGGAGTGTGTGTCATGGTACTGTCCTGGTCCTGATGGAGCCCTACCTGCTCTGAGCGAAGGCCTGCTCCCTCGTATCTTTGGGGAAGCAGCTGCCCATCCTTGAGCCTGTGGCTTCAATGCTGTGTTTCACCTTGCTAAGACTAAGCCAATTTTCCGTCTGAAGAGGTTAAGCCATGCTGCTTTGGACAAATATTGTAGGTCACTGCTCTTTCCAGCAGCAGGCCTCCCACCTCCAAGCTGAAAGAGACTTTTTGGTCAGCCATCAACATATTTCTGCCTGTTTAAAAAAATTACTTATTAGCTGAGAAGTAGTGTTGCAGGCCTTTAATCCCAGCACTTAGGAGACTTGCAGAGCTGAGACCCTAACCCAGGTCTGATTCCAAACCCTGTGTTAGTACCCACTGTACTGGAACATCTATAAGCAATCCCAGTTGCTTTATTTGTGAGAATTAGTGTTCCTAGTCACAGAAATATTCAGAAAAGTCACAATCCTAAAAACCCAAGTGTTAAAAAATAAAATGCAACATCTTACATATACAGTTTACTTAATAATTATAAGTTTGATTTGTTGGATGTTGGCAGTGCATGCCTTTAATCCCAGCATTTGGGAGACAGAGGCAGGTGGATCTCTGAGTTCAAGACCAATCTGGTCTATAGAGCAAGTTCCAGGACAGCCCAGGGCTACACAGAGAAACCCTGTCTCAAAAAAAAAAAAAAAAAAAGGAAATTTAATTGTTTTTCATTGTCAAGACATTATTCTTTGAGATTTCATAAGCATATCCAAGAACATTAAGAGTTAGAACTGGTCCAGCAGTGGTGGCGCACACCTTTAAGCCCAGCATCGGGAAGGCAGAGGCAGGCGAATCTCTGAGTATAAGACCAGCATGATCTACAGAGTGAGTTTCAGGACAGCCAGGGCTACACAGGGAAACCCTGTCTTGAAAAACTAAAAAAAAAAAAAAAAAAAAAAAAAAAAAAGTTAGAACTTCACAAAGCCCAGCATAAAAGACAAAAGACTTAAATATGGTAAAAATTTAAATAGTTAATTTGGACTTTTAAGAAAAAGTATGGTTTCTTTTTTTACATTTACATTTTACACTTATTTTAATACATTATTAATTCATTACTCATCTATCGTTATATTTAAACTTGAGAAGAATGCTGGCATTTTCAGAACCTCCTTACCACAGCTGACTTGTGTCGGAGGCCTAGGAGGGTATCCTGGGTATTTGTATTTAGTATTTGCTGTTTCCCAGGATGCTTGGAAAGTGAGTAAACCCATCAGCCCTCACTTTCCTGGGCCTGATCAGCAATCACAGTTTTATGCTGACCACCCTTTCCACCCACCGCCCTCCCCTGCTGCCTCGTTGCCCTGGAGCATCATGTTTACCTCTGTTTACCTTTCCAGCCTTGTCTCTGGCCATGATGTTCACTTTCCGATTCATCTCCACACTTCTGGTCCACATCATCATTTCGCTGGTTATTTTGGGATTGCTATGTAAGTATTTCCATTCTTTTTGAGTAAATGGAACAACTTTCCAGTAAGCACAGAGTTTAAAGGTTGGGGGTTTGTTTTGGTTTGGTTTGTTTTTTAACTAACTAGAGTCTTAGAAGGGGATGCAGTCCATCCCCATCTTCACACATATGAGGAAAACCAGGCTTAGGGAGGCCGTTGGGAGTTGCTCCTGCCTCCCAAAGAAAGCTGATGTCCACTCTATCCTTGAGTCTACCTGTTGTGCAGCTTCTGAGACAAGCCTACCAACTGGGTGACCCTGGAGCCCCTAACACTGGTCCGAGGACAGATCTCAGTGTTAGAGTCCTGCCAGGCATGCACATGGCCCTACATTCAATCCCCTGCACAGCAAACAAGCAACAACACAAAATTAAATTTTACTGATACTTAAATACATCATCAGGAAGAATTCCAGCTGGCCATGGTGGTGCACACCTTTAGTCCCAGCACTTGGGAGGCACAGTCAGGTAGATGAACATCTGTGAGTTCAAGGCCTGCCTGGTCTACATAGCAAGTTCCAAGACAACCAGGGCTGCATAAAGAGACTTTGCCTCAAAGGAAAAAAAAAAATTTTTAAAAAGAAGAAAAAAGAAAGGGATTTCTATCTTTCTTTTTGTTCATTTTGAAGGATTTATTCTGTGTTACACTTACTCTGTGGGCCTGTGAGAACCTATGATTGTCACACAAAGGCTCTGGTCAGTCTGAAGAGCAAGGCTGAGAAGGAGCAGAGACCAGGGGAACCTGTGTTGACCCCTCTTTTCCTTACAATGGATTGTGACTATCCTAGGAGTTTTGAGGAAAGAGGTAGAGGCCTCGTTTTGCAACTGATATAGGGCATTTTAATTTTGAATGATCAATGTGACTATAATGTTTTATCCCTTTGAATATTTAATTCTGCTCTCAGGCAGCCGCACAGAGGCCTGGTGTCAGTCACCTTTCTGACTCTGTGACAAAACGCCTGAGTAAATCACTTAGAGAGATTTACTGGCTTGGCTCACAGTTCCAGAGGCTTCACTCCACAGTCACTGGCTCCCTTGTTCTGAGCCTGTAGCGTTATTCTCCTGCCGGAAGCCTGTGATAGCCTAAGGCTGATTGCTACTACTTCATGGCCACTAAGATGCAGAAAGTTCAGGTCCCCGTAGGCCTTCCAAGCACATCTCCAGTAACCCGCTTCCTTCAAGTAGATCCTACCTCCTACAGTTTCTTCTGCCTCCCAAGAATGCCAAGACTCGATCCAGCTGGGGATCTAGCCTTCAATACATGAGCTTCTAGGGAGCATTTCGGTTCTAAATCACAGCAAGCTCTGTATTGGAGAAAGGCCATTGTGACCAGTGAAGGCTGTGGCATCCATCTCCCCATCTATGATCGGCAGACAACTATGACCTCCCTGGAGTTACAACAGTGATGATTTATAGTCATGTTTTTATCTAGATGCAGAGTATTTGCAGTGCCACTGTATCTTCCCAGTGCACCTCTGATAACGTGATCTCCATGGGCTGTGTAAATGACCCACCTTTGTGGGTAAGAAGCCAACATCCAGCCAGGCATAGTGGCGCATGCTTTTAATCCCAGCACTCGGGAGGCAAAAGCAGGTGGATCTCTGTGAGTTCAAGGCCAACCTGGTCTACAGAGTGAGATCCAGTACAAGCAGGGATACACAAAGAAACCCTGTCTTAAAAAACAAAAAACAAAAAAAAACAAAGAAGAAGAAGAAGAAGAAGAAGAAGAAGAAGAAGAAGAAGAAGAAGAAGAAGAAGAAGAAGAAGAAGAAGCCGCCAACATCCAGTCCCCCACGCCCAGGAGCTATCACCAGCAGACCTTCTGTGAATACTTTAGACTTTAGACTCGAATGCTCTTCCTCTGCTCACACTCATCCTGTGGACTAGGTTCCTGTGTCTCCAGAGACCAGTAGCAAGATTGGCAGGTTATCTGCAGACCTGGCTTTGTCCAGATCACCCAGAGAGAAGTGATGGGCTCCAGAACATCTGGGAATTTAGAACCTACTGTTTCAACAGGATCACTGGGTCAGAAGTGGCTAGACTGTGTGTGTGTGTGTGTGTGTGTGTGTGTGTGTGTGTGTGTGTGTGTGTGTGTGTAAAAGAGGAGTGGGTAATCTCAGGATCTCAGGACACATGCCAAGCCTCCTATCACTTTGTTTTCTAGTTGTCTGCGGAGTCTTATGGTGGTTGTTTTATGACTACACCAACGACCTCAGCACAGAATTGGACACGGAAAGGGAGAACATGAAGTGCATGCTGGCCTTTGCCATCATCGCTACGGTCACGACGGTAAGACAAGCCCTTCCGAATGCTGGTTGAGTAGCCACCATCAGCTCTGAATCCAAGTTTCTGAATTCCAGCCAAAAACAACTTGGATGTTCCAGAAGGCTTAACACTCCAGAGGTCACAGGATGCAGCCTTAGGGAGAACAGTGTCAGGAGTGTTGAGGTCAAGGAGTTTGTAGTAGATAAAGAGATACTTAGATGTGGGAGATTGGCAGTAACAAGATGCTTGACCAGGAAGAGAACAGTCGAGAAGGCTGAATGGTATGGGGGTAAAGGATTCTGGTTTCCCTAATTTGGGAGACTTATAACTATTTCTATGTGGAGGAGAAACCCAGTCAAGAAGGCACAGAAAGTAGCTTTGAGGCATTGTCATTTTACGTCACATTCATATTCTCTCGCCTGTTGGCAGCCCATCTCTGGTGTGTGGCATGGAGGTGGGAAAAATAGAAGGTGTTTTCCTTGACCTTTCAAGAGCCTTATTCTCACCTTTGAACTCTGACTTATGGTGATATTTTATTTTGTACTAAAATGTTAATTGCATGTTAATAAATAAAGTTGCCCGGGGGTCAGAGCTATTAGAGCCATAGCAAGAGCGTGGCGGTGGTGATGCACGCCTTTAATCTCAATACCACAGAAGACATGGAAGTCTCTACAGACAGGCAGTGACGAGGCAGTCATGTGTTTGGATTTACAGCCAATGAAAAGGCAGAACAGAAAGTCTATATAAAGTCAAACAGGCAGGAAGTAGCTCTCTTTCAAAGAGGTCTCTGGCGGAAGAGCTAGCTACAGCAGGAAGGGTAAGACTCTTAGCTCTGATCTCTTGACTTTCTTCTTTGCATTGGTTCTGTGTTTATTATTTAACAAGACAGTTGGTTACATCTACACTGACTGGCTCCTTTAGGCAGGGACTCAGCCTTGTTCGCCATTGTGACCGTGGGATCTCACACAGAGGCCAGTACATAGTAAGGTCTCAGTCAGTGCTTGGGAGTTGATCTTTTCAGTTACAACAGAAGTAATGAGTATCTTCCAAGAGAGCCGCTTGAGGCCAGTTAGACACTTGCGTTTCCAGCCCCACGCAGCCCTCTCTGCTCTGCAGCGGTTTGCTCTGGCCTCTCTCTCAACAGGCGGTTCTCCTCGTCTTGATCTTCACACTCAGAAGGAGAATGAAATCGGCAGTCGAGCTTCTCCAGGTGACAAACAAAGCCATCAGCCGCTGCCCTTTCCTGCTCTTCCAACCACTGTGGACATTTGCCATCCTTGTTTCCTTCTGGGTCCTCTGGGTGGCTGTGCTGCTGAGCCTGGGAACTGCCGGTAAGTGGCGCCATTTTAGAACTGACAGCCCGTTCCGGGGAGCGCCAAACCTCTTCTGGAACCAGGGGCTCTGTCACGGGGGACACTTTTGACTGGCCTTGGGGAAGCTGGGTTCTATGAGTTAATTAATTCAGTCAGGCTTGAAAACTTAGGTGAAACTATAATATGAACCAAAGCTCACAGGGAGACGACTGTTAAATGACTTCAGGTTTAAAGCTGGAGACTATAGCTCAGTGGGTTGAGACCTTCCCTAGCAAGCATAAAACCCTGAGTGAAATGGCACATGCTCATAATATCAGCATTACAGAAGTGGGGACAGGAAAATCACAAGTCCACAGTCATCCTTGGCTACTTAGTAAGTTTGAGCCAGCCTGGGCTGCATGAAACCCTGTCTCAAAACAAACAACAACAAAAAGTCTCCAGGTTTAAATCTTCTCCAAGGTAATTTGCCAGCTCCTGACAAATCAGTACTTCACAGATGGCACAGACTCCAGGGAAGATTCTGCTAAGTGAGTTGATTCCAGCAAGGCCAGCTTAAGTTTAAAACAAGTACATGTGGTCGTTCAGATTGCTTTGGTTTTGAAAGGCCACGCTGTAGCCTTCATTCTCCTGGCGTATCCCAAGGCTGCGTCTCCACCAGGGGTCTTCCTCACAATCAGTTTCACTACTTTACCACACCCATATGTGGACCCCACCTGCAGGGATTCTGATCTTATTTGATTTGGGGTAGGACAAAGTAGGTGGATGGATGGATGGATGGACGGACGGATGGACGGATGAATGGATGAATGGATGGATGGACAGATTTGGTATGGATATAAAGATATATTTTTTGCTGGGTGGTCATGGCATTCTCCATTAATCCTAGCACTTGGGAGGCAGAGGCATGCAGATCTCCATTTGAGGCCAGCTTGGTCTACAGAGTGAGTTCCAGGATAGTTATGGCTATACGGAGAAAGCCTATCTTGAAAACAAACAAATATATAAACAAAACATATATTTTTATCATGCTAGTGGGGCATTAAGATTCTACATCAGTGTCATTCAAAGTGCTGTCCACAACGGTGCCGAAAGCCTAGGCCTAGGTATATCACCCCATTGTTGCCTTCACTGAGAACTTCCTGTTATGAGAAAAAATGGAGGGGACCCTGAAAAGATAGTGCTTTCTTGCAACCACAAGGACCTGAGTTTGATCACCAGAACCCAACAGGTAGAGAGAGTCAGATCAGAGGGTCACTGGTTGGGGGACAGCCTGACCTACTGGTCAAGTTCTACTGGTCAATCCCAGACCAATGAGAGGCACTGTCTCAATAATGAATTAGATGCTGCCTGGAGAGTAACACCTGAGGTTGTCCTCTGGCTTCTACACACACCTGCACACATGAGCTCCTTCATAAACATGTACACACACACACACACACACACACACACACACACACACACACACGTCAGCTGGAAGAAATAACATGCTCAGTGGTGACCTTCATTCAACAGAAGCCCCTCTATCCTTGCACACTGGTACCAACCAGTGTGAGGACCAGCAGCTGGTCGGCGGGCCACAGTCCTGAAAATGCTTTGACTTTGCTCTTCGATTTGGCGATGGCCCAGATTCACACTCTGTGGCAAGTACAAGCAGTGAGTTACTTTACTAGACTGTTCCCAGGCAGACAAGAGCAGGAACAGACGTCACATCAATGAGGCTGGTGCAGTTCCCTAATACGTTATCAAGTGTATCTTCTCCATTCAGTGAGGCAAAAATACGTGCTCTTGCATGATGTCTACAATACAGATGCAGGCCCATGTCACAGAACAACTTCAGAGTAGTAGCTTCTTCTAAACTCAGTCCCCTTCCCTCTCCTCTGGAATTAAGTGATCCTACAGAATTAAGATGCTCACAGGTCCTTGGAAGCCACAGCCCCGGGAGACCCATGTGTCCAGCTCTGGGGATGCTGGAGGAGCAGCCTCTTCTTCTGGAGGTCTCTGAAGGCCTCTAGGGAATGTCCAATAACCACCCAGAGAGGAACCTGGGTCAAGCAGATAGACTATGATCATCAGAATGAGCTTTGTCTAGAAAGGAAAGAAAACTGAAAGATGTAAGGTAACGTGCACAAGATCCCATTGCCTTCTTCCTCCACAACCTCTGCTCTTTCTCGCCATGTCATAGTTGAGAGGACCGCTTGGGCTCCCACCGTGGCGTCTCACTTCAGCCTTTAGAAAAGTGGCAGGAAGGAAGATGAGCATCCTTCCTCAGAAGTCACAGGCAGCACAGAACTCTCCCCAACCCCAGGGGCCAGCCCCAAGGGACACGCTGACACCTACCTGCTAAGGAGGTCGGGAAATGAAGTTTCCATTTGCCCAGCCATGCATAGTGCAAAACTTAGAGGTCTATGACCCAGAAGGGAGGAGAACCTCTACTACAGTGGCACCTGAGAGGAATGCACACTGAGAGCCTTCCTCTAGCTCACTGGCTCAAGGTAGGCTCAGTGATGTCAGAAGCAGAGCAGGGGCTGTGTGCACCAAGTGGAGAAGCGAGCCGTGTGTTGAAAGGCCCCCAGCTGACTCCACACCAGGTGGTTCTCCTCCTCCAGCACTACAGTCCCCTTGTAACTTGTCTGCCATTCCGGAGTTTAAAGCGAGAAAATTAAAGACCCAGTAAGTCACCCGTTGATCTTCATGCAGCGAGGATGAGCCACGGCTCTCTGCTTCAAAGCTCTCTCGAATGGCGTCTCCACACTTTCCACTACTGACCTCACTTTCCGAGTGAAGCACCGACCCCACGGTGCAAGTGGATAGGCTGGAAATTGCCAGAATATCTGAAACAGATGGAGCAAATATAGACTCATTGCAGGTCGAGAGAATACCAGGAGAAGGGCCTGGTCTCAGGCAAGAAGGAAACAACCCAGTCCTGAGAGTTGATGGTGGCACTGTAGAGTTTCTGCTCCAAAGCTGACTTGAGATTGAACTGCTAACTTGGTGCCTCGTGACATTCTCCTCCTTGGGTCCAACAACAGTGCATTGACAGCCTCAGTCACAAGGACCCAGAGCGAAGGCAGGGAGGCAGGAGGCCATTTGGTTTGAAGGTAGCCTGTTTTCCCACAGCCACCTCATAAGACCATGTGTCAGAGTGTGATAGTTCTCTGTTAGTGCAAGAGCTCAGGGGGCATGGATGAGAGGAGCCTGGGGGGAGAAAACATGAGCTGAGAGTCTAGAACCGAATGTAGCTCTCCGGGTAAGCTGGTCTTTGCCTTCCCAGCAGAGCGGGCACTACAAAGAGTTACCCTTGCCCTCGCAGCTGTAGTCCAGGATCATGGACTCCCTCAGGCCACCTGACCCTCCTTTCTACACACTCATGGGCTGTCCAAGAGCACAAAGTCCCTTTTGTTCGCCAAGACCTCTTCGTTCAGTGTCAGTGGCTTGGGTCTGGGCCAAGCAGGCCAGCAACTGCATCGATGTTTGACTCTAGGAAGATGCCCCCGCTGTGCCTGTGAAGTGGGAGCAGCTTCCACGTCTTGGGAAAGGATGCTTTGCCAGAGGACGCAGGTGGATAGTGCTCGGTGTCTCTCTGTGTCGTTTAATGTCCTCTCGGGCAGTGATATGAGAGGACAGGATCTCTCTGTGTGTCCTACAGTAAAGGGGTGTGTGTGTGTGTGTGTGTGTGTGTGTGTGTGTGTGTGTGTGTGTGTGTGTGTGTGTGTTGTGGGGGGTATCCTCGGCAGGTAAATATTTATGAGTTTTCTTTAGGGGCTGGTGGTTGAATAAGTTAATAATTTAATGTGCAAAAAATACAGTGAACTTTGGTGGGTCGTGTTTCCTCCTGTGAGCTGTTTCTCTAGTGACTTCATTCATCTGTTCACTAGTTCACAAGTTGTGGCATTTTGGAGATCATCTCAGCAGAGCCTATGAACATCTTGACAGCAGTAACATCTCGTAGTAGTCTGTTAGGACCTGTCTTCTAACTAATCCAATGACGTAAAGAGCCCGCTGTGATGGTGCACACCTGTCACTCCAGGAGGGACACTCAGGAGGCTACAGCTGGGGGATCAGAAATTCAAGGCCTGGGCTACAAGGAGAGACCCTGCCTTTAAAAACCAAAGTCAAAACCAAACAAAAAGCAAAAGTCGTAGTTACCTTAGGAATCCAGCACACGCTGTTGGTGAGCAGAAAAGAGCCCAGATGATCTGGGTGGCAAGAGATCACTACGGTGGCCTAGAAGTCCAGAGTGGAGAACAATAGAAAAGGGTGTGTGTGGTGGGGGGGTATTTCCAGGTCCACGCGGTGGCTGAAAGGGCAGTCACAGCCATGGACACAGTGCACTTGGAACAGGCACTCGGCTACGCTTGGAGAGGAGGCAGCAGGCTCAAACAGAGTTCCCATCAGAGGCGCCAGGGGCCAGGCTGCTTCAGATTTCCTGGGAAATCAGTTCTCTGTGCTATGTCCATGGGAGGCTGAGCTGGAGGAGAGCTTTGCCTTGCAAATGAAGGGCCGTATGTTGTGGCTGTTGTTGTTGTTGTTGTTGTTGTTGTTGTTGTTGTTGTTGTTGTTGTTGTTAGGAATTAGCATTGACTAAGGAATATCTCACACTGGTCTCAGCCACACTCATTATTTGTTCCCCCTCTGCTGTGCCTGGTGGATTTGAGAACACAGTATCTAAGAAAATTATCAGGGATCTAGAAGATGATTAAAGTTATTTCACTGAGCCTGCCGATGGCCAGCCTTGTCTTGGGAACAGAGCGAGGAAGAGAAGAGAGTCTGCAGTGGCTTCCAGAAGTTCAGGTCGTTTCACTGCTGCAGAGAAAAGCCATCCTCATGGGTCACTCTGTGCCTTGCTCCAGTGTGATCTGACCTAGAACCCACTCCCCTTCCTGACTCTCACCCCAGCTCCCCACCGCCAACTGCTTCAGAAGCTAGGCATTCTTAAATTTGTTTCCAGTGTTCTGTTTCGTGGATGATAGTCTACAAATTTCTTGGGCATGTAAACTTGAGTATTTCTTGTGTATTGTTTTCATATTCTTCCTTCTTTCAGCAAATACTGATTGTCTGCCTAGTATGTGCTCATCTCTGGAGATGTATTATGTGTGCCTACTATGTGCTTTGGGTACTGGAAATAGAGCAGTGAGTCAATAGTCCCTTTCTCCAGCAAGAGGAGTAAATATCGTGTCTCAAGGTGCTCGTTACTATGAAAAAGATGTGTTGTTGCCTTAGTTAAGGTGTCTCTTGCTATGGTAAAACCCCATGACCAAAAGCAACTTAGGGAGGAAGGGGTTTATTTGGCTTATGCTTCCACATCACTGTCCAATATTGAAGGAAGTCAGGACAGGAACTCAAACAGGGCAGAAACCTGGAGCTGATACAGAGGCCGTGGAGGAGTGCTGCTTACTGGCTTATTCAGCCTGCTTTCCTAGAGTACCCTGGGTCACCAGGCCAGGGTGGTACCTCCCATGGTGAGGTAGACCCTCACACATGAATCATCAATCAAGAAAATGCACCCACAGGCCAATCTGGGGGGGGGGCATTTTCTCAGTTGAAATTCCCCTTTTAAGATGAGTCTAGCTTGTGTCAAGCTGACATAAAACTAACCAGCATAGTCGTCATCCACAAGTATAAGAACATTAAGGAGAGGGGAACTCTCTTACTACACATCTTACTAATGCGCAGTTGGCTTTTTTTTTTCTTTTGGGGGGGCCACACCCAGCTCCCAAATAAAGATTTAGAGGCTTCATATTCTTTGTTACAAATGCCTGTCCTCCGCTTAGGCTTGTTTCTAGCCAGCTTTTCTGACTTAACTAATTATCCTGTTTCTCTTTATCTATGTTTTCCCTTGGAGCTTTTTATCTTTCTTTCCTTCTTTCTGCATGTCTGTCTTACTTTCCTGCTTCCTCTGTGGCTGTTAGCTGGGTAGCTCAGTGGCTGGCCCCTGGTGTCCCAGTCCTCATTTCCTTCTCCTTTTCTCCTCCACTCTTTCTTCTCCCTCATTCTTTCCTCTTGCCTAGATTTCTCCTCCTATATTTATTCTCTCTGCCCACCAGCCCTGCCTATCCTTTCTCTGCCTAGCTATTGGCCATTCAGCTCTTTATTAGACCAATCAGGTGCCTTAGGCAGGCCAGATGAAACAAATGCCACACATCTTTACATAGTTAAACAAATGCCGCGTGAACAAAAGTAACACACCTCTACAGTTAAAATAACAGTCTGCAGCATAGATAAATACAACACATCTTTGCCTGGTTATAATATCCCACAGCAGACATGTTTGTTCTTTCTCTGTCTCTTGGCTCAGTGTGCTACATCAGAATGGACATTAATGGACATTTTCCTCTTATTTTCCCTAATTTTCCTGCAACCAGAGCAGAGGCAGAAGCTAGGCTGGGGGGCTCAGAAGGCCACAGAGTCAGTAAGACCTGTGGGCCAGTTTTCTAGAAAAGCTGCAAGAAAAATACACAGAACATTTTAGAAAACTGAGCCTTTTGAATTGTGTCTGCTCCTTTGGGGAACCTGTCCTGTCT
This sequence comes from Peromyscus maniculatus bairdii, assembly GCF_049852395.1. Classification (NCBI taxonomy): domain Eukaryota; kingdom Metazoa; phylum Chordata; class Mammalia; order Rodentia; family Cricetidae; genus Peromyscus; species Peromyscus maniculatus. Next base: position 101,046,161 of record NC_134857.1, on the reverse strand, counting down.
GGTTGTTGGTCTGTCTTTCTTACAAATCTGCCATTTACAATGATCAGCTTACCACTACAGTCTCTTAAAATGCTTTAAAACTTGCCAATAACATCAAGGCTACAGCTAGGTATATAATGAATTCTACCCAGGTTATTCTAGTGTGTTGCAGAGAGATCTAGAAAGTTGCCTCAAACATCTTCAATAGAATATCTTGTGGATTGGAATAATGTCTCTGCTCTTCCAGAGGACCTAGGTTCAATTCCTAGCACCCAGATGTCAACTCACAGCCATCTGTAATTCCAGTTCCAGGGGATGTGATACCTTCTTGTGGCCTCCACAGGTGCAGGTGTGCACATGTATGCACACAGACACAAATGCAGGCAAGACACCCACACACATAAAATTGAAGTTAAAAAATAGAACATGTCCTTTGAAGAGTGTCCACCGATCTCTATGTCCATCCACTAATTCAACGTTTACTGTGAGCTAAAAATCCTGAGCTGAGCAGTGGTGGTGCACACCTTTAATCCCAGCCCTTGGGAGGCGGTGGCAGGCAGATCTTTGAGGTGTAAGCCAGCCTGGTCTACAAAGTAAGTTCCAGAACATCCAGGGCTATAGAGAGAGAAACTCTGTCTTGAAAAAAAAAATTCTATTAAAACATGTGGAAATGTAGCTTTCCTTCTCAGTTAGAAGACAGGAAAACACACAGTGAGTAAAGCAAGCAAATGACAGAATAATTGGTAAGAGGTATGGAGAAAAGCGAATCAGAGGAAAAGAACCGTAAATGCCTGAGGAGACAGGAGCTCATTTTTAATTTGGCCATAGGGTTAGTGTTAGGGTTAGGGTTGAGCAAAAGAACATACTTGAACAAAGACTTGAAAGCAGTGTAGACAGGGCCACAAGGCAGACCTAGGGAAGGAAGAATGTCTCAAGTCGAAGACCGTAAAGAAGACAGGGTTCTGGGGCCCAGGAAGGAAGCACATTGAGCTAGAATGGTGTCATTAAGACAGTAGACCGAAGTCAGAGAAGGCATGAGGTCAAATCCTGGGGATATGAGGTGGGAAGTTCAGAGAACAGAAACATGACATGATGCTCTTTTTAATGCATTTATGCAGGATGGAGAGAGATGGCGGTGCATGGCTCCCAGGTCTTTGTGTTGCAATGTCACATACTGGGTTCTGCAACGACTTCAGAATGAGTAGCATTTGCTGGTGCAGTAGATGGAGGAGGAAGGCCGAAGAGCTGGCCATGGCTTTGGGTTGTTTTGTCTTTTCTCTAACTTTAGCCACTGGAAGATGAGATGGGAATTAACAGAGATGGGGCAGAAAGTTCAGAGGGGCATTTCATAAGTAGAAATTAATTTAGGGAGTTATTTTTTAACAACTAGATGGATGTTTCTAATAAGCAATGAGTCAGAAGTTCAGAAGGGACGTACAAACAGTATTTGGGAGGAGATAGAGGATTGTGCTTTGAGACATTTCAGTGTTGAGACATCCTAGAAGGCTGGGGCTCAGCTCGGTGGTAGAGCACTTGCCTAGATTTGCTCTTGAAAATAAATAGCCGGGTGGTGGTGGCGGCGGCGGCGGCGGCGGCGGCGGCGGCGGCGGCGCACGCCTTTAATCCCAGCACTCGGGAGGCAGAGGCAGGCGGATCCCTGAGTTCGAGGCCAGCCTGGTGAGTTCTAGGAAAGGCGCAAAGCTACACAGAGAAACCCTGTCTTGAAAAACCAAAATAAATAAATAAATAAATAAGTGGGTTCTGGAGAAAAGGAGGGACAACAAGGGGGTCTGAAAGTGAAGGCTGGGGGTAGGTGACAAGAGTGGTATTCTGGAAAAAGGTTTCCAGGGCCTGTGAGTGGTTCCGTGTCTAAGCTAGGAATGGAGATCTCAGCCTTGATTTCTTACAGCACCTCGGAGGTCAGTCTATTGTAATTGTTGTAGATGAGGGGGAAGGGAGCCATGATTGGAGCCTCATGAAGGGAGGATAGGAACTGGAAAGATCTAGTATATGGTCAATCGGGAGGGATTGGACTGTGAAAGAGCCAAGGAAGCAGTCCAGAGTCGATTTGTTTTCATGGAGAGGAGTTGAGAATGGCCCAGGAAAGGGAGTATTTTGATGGAGAAGAGCAGAATTGTGAAGACGACTTTTCAAGGGTGTGGGAAAGAGTGGGATCTAATGGCAGGGTTGGCCTCGGGCTCAAGGGCAGCTTGCCCTTTCAAGGGCCGAGGTTAAATTCTGGACACGTTGATAAGTATGCGTGGGGAGCAGGCAGGAGTGAGGTCTTCCGATTGCCTCATTTTTCTTAGAGCAACAGGAAGTGAAGCTATCGGCTCTGTGGCTGGAGAAGAGATTATAAAGCAGTTGTCGAGAAGACTAGATGAGCAAACCAACATGGCCACCTGTTAAGTCCTCAGAGTCTCAGAGGAGGCATCTTCTGGTTTTCTTTCGCATACTCCATTTTTCCTGCTAATAGCTAATGTCCATCACAATGCCAGCGTGCGGTAGGTGTTCAATAAGTGTTTAATTTCAGCATTGGGATCATATTACCCATAACTTCTTTGTAGTTAACCATGCATCACGCTTTATTCTTAGCACCTTATCAGTTTATTACATTTGCAGGTGGTGGCTACTTGTGTCACATTTAGATTCAGGAAGCGATGCAGTCAGGTCACGAGGGAATGCGAAGCAGCTATTGCAATCCTTAGTGATAAGTGAAAACACAGATTTGCTTGTGGTTGGTCAGCTCCCCAACAGGATCTTGCCCGCACCTCCAAGGCCCATCCAGGAGAGGGCAGTCCTGCATGCATAAGCATTCCTGCCCCACCCTCAGGCTCTGGAACACGGTGAAGGTTCCCAGGCTTTCAAGCCACAGTGCCTGATCCTTTGAGAGATTTATTTGCTTAAAGCAGTGGTTCTCTTGCAGTAATTTCCCCCCGAGTGGCATTTGGCATCATCTGGAGGTATTTTGAATCATCATAAATGGGTTGTAGAGGCAAAGTGTACTCCTAAACACCCACAAATGGATCAAACAATCGCTACGCTCTACAGGGAGATAATCTGCTCCAAAGTGCCAGCCGGTGCATTGAGAAGCTGAATAATCCTCTCTCAATGAACATCTGTAAACAACTCAGTAAAACTGAGACAGAGGAAGAAATGAAAGGCACTCAGGGTGATGCAGAGATGGCTCCCTGGGTAAAAGCACTTGGTGTTTGAGCCTGACAACCTGTGTTTGGATCCCCAAAACCTCCATAAAAGCTGGGCCTGGTAGTGCAAGCCTCCACAATCCCAGCACGCTATAGGGAAAGGGGAGACGGGTGGAGCTCCATGATTTTGTCGGCCAGCTAACATGGCTTATGCAGCAGTAAAGAGACCATCTCAAACAAGACGGGAAGGCAAAGACTAAAGCCTGAAGGCTGTCCTCTGACGGCCACATGCATGGCATGGCATGCATGCCCACACCCTCACACCTGAGCACGCCCAATTGCCGGCACACATGGGGTGAGTGGAGGAGATTCAGCACTTCGACCCACAGAAATCTGTCAGAAAGAGCCTATGGGCTTTGCTTCTTTGGAAGATATCAAGTCTTTGAGGGCCAAGTGGATCGATTTATCACTTCAGACGCTCCACGTGCTGGCAGTTGTCAGTGTGACAAGCTAGGAAATGGTAGCAGTGACCATGCAGGGTAGCCAAGAGGGCAGATTGTCTTCTTAGCATCCATATCTGTGTGAGAAAAGTGATGCCACAAACCCCCTTTATGTAAATATTCTCCACTTCCAAAACGTAATTTGCTGCTGGGACTCATGGTCTTGCTGCTTGTTCTCAGGCCCTGTGTGCTTCAGATGGTTCAGTGTGCTGTCCTCAAAGCCTGCCGGCCTGATTCATCTAAAGGACTTTGTCATCATGAGGGGCCACTTCCTTGCATTTTGGAACACTTTTCTGAAACACACCAGCTTTGGAAAAAACATAGGCATATTTCTGAATATGTGCCTCACCGGAAACACATCTCTTTCCAAGCCATAACGAGCTCAGCATTCAGTAGCCCAGTGTGGCTGTATCTCTGTAAAGCAAGCTACCCCAGGGCCTCTCGCAGTAGGAATCTTGTTCGGCAGAATTTAGAGAGGAAGGAGTGAAGATCAATCTCCTTCTGTGGTTTTGCTTCACACGTGACTGTCTTCATCCTTCCCTTTGTGCATGAACTCTGTTGTGAATGTCTAAAGGTGAAGGAATGGATGAACTGATCATCTGTGTGTAGCTGTGACAAGAAGCACAAAGACATGTTCAAATCACAGGCAGGCTGCAGGTTTCACCAAAGACCAAAGTGCCTGCTTTCTTTATTTTAGTAGTTTATTTAAAGAGCTTATGAGAGAACATATAGAAATCAAGCATGGCCACGGAGCTGGGAGCTGGTTTTCCAGTATCTACAGAGCTAATCCAAAGGATTCTTTAGGTTGGAGGAGAAAGGAGCAGGGAAACATTATTAATACACCCTTACTGAACTTAATTTAATACAGTATTATACTCCTGAAATACAAGATAACAATAATACGATATCAATAAAGATAATGATAATTGTTATCACCCATGGAGGGATACTTCTGTGGGTCAGGCTTTATCTTAGAAGTGATCTAGATTATATCACTTCATGCTCAAACTACCTAGAGGAAGCTAGTACCCAGGCAAGACTAAGACTCCAAGAAACAACATAATGTGCCCCAGCCTTCCAAACACTAAGCTCTAAATCAAGGACCTCAGGCATCTTACATGTGCTAAGAGAGTTTGCTCTTGCAATAAACTCTAAATGGAATCCCTTTGAGTAAAGGAAGACTCTCTATAGTCTCTTTCATGGAGTCTAAGTTCTTCGGTGAAGAGTTCTATAATACAGCCACAATATTTTCGTGTGTTTTTGTCAATGTAACCTATTTGGCCCACGTCACACGAGGTGATGTAACAGAAAGTATACAGGGCAAGATGTCCTTCTGTCAATCATGAGACACCCCTAAAGTTAGACTCTTTGGAACCCATTTTCACACCTTCAAAGTAGAATGAATTTTAGAGTGTATGTCAAGTGTCTATCAAACTCCCTACAGTCACTGTCAATACTGCTGTTCGTTCTATTTAAATTCTCAAATTTTAGTGTTTGCTGTATGAATTTTTTAAGATTTATTTATTTATTATGTATACAATGTTCTGTCGGCATGTTTTGCCTGCAGGCTAGAAGAGGGCATCAGATCTCATTACAGATGGTTGTGAGCCACCATGTGGTTGCTGGGAATTGAACTCAGGACCTTTGGAAGAACAGCCAGTGCTCTTAATTGCTGAGCCATCTCTCCAGCCCCCTGCTGTATGAATTTAACTGTTACTTTGACATCTGCATTTTGCATAGTGCCAAAGACCAAGCATGAAGAAACATGGCCCGTTGACGCATCTTCCAAGATCAGGGAAATATTGGTGTAAAGCATGTTTGTATTTTAAATTGTAGGCACTGCCCAGGTGATGGAAGGCGGCCAAGTGGAATACAAGCCTCTTTCGGGCATTAGGTACATGTGGTGGTACCACCTAATTGGCCTCGTGTGGACTAGCGAATTCATCCTTGCATGCCAGCGGCTAACAATAGCGGGAGCAACCGTCACTTGCTATTTCAACAGGTGAGGCCAGTCTTTGACCCTGCGGTCTGTCTGCATGCTTTGGGTTGTATATGCATCTCTGAAGACATTTGGGAGTTTCCACTCAGCTCTTTAAAAGAGAGTAACAAGAATTAGAAAAACAAACCAACAAAAAGATTAAGCTAAAATTTGGCCTAAATGCTCACGGATGAGTCAGAAGAAGTAGTCGGCCTTAAATCTCACACATTCCCAGGCTCTTTTGCTTATACTAGAAACTATAGAAAGAAATCAAACAGCAAAGTAATCTTATCGCCTAGAATTAACAAATACCTAAAAGAAAGGGTTATATTCTCCGTTCTTACTAACTTCAGACTTTAAACATTATTGATCTATTTTAAATACACTCCAGTAGCTCTATCAACTATTTTACCTCTGTGAAATCAGAAGAATATTTACTGCAAACCATAATTCATTTCCTTAGCATTAAGTACTAGTGAATTGATTACTCACTTCTGTATCTATAGCCCATTACCTCATGAAAATAATTGAGGACTACTCCTCCCCCTCCTCTAATCCCACCCCACCCCCACCTCACATATACCTGAGCTCTTTGTATCTCTCGTGTTTAACTCTCCAGGGATTGTAGCCAGAAGAGCAGGCTCGGGACAATGACAGGGTTGGACTTGGAACAGGAAGTTTACTCCTGGTAGAGCTGACCCTCCTCTAGCCTCTCAGACCAAATGAGTAGATAAACATGAGCTTTCTGGGGTGAGAAAGCCAAGCAGCCATGATTCATGCCACTGAACAGTTGCCTCCGGACGATAAAGAGCACTGTGGGTTTTTAATACGGCGGTACCCTTTGGGAACCACATCATTAGAGACTCTGGAGGATCCCAAAGGGGCTGCTGCCCCTCGGCTGTCATTGAGAGCCTCCCAGCAGCTGGAGGTGGGAGCTGCTTGGCCTCCAGCAGGAAACACATATCTGTCCAGCCAAATTGGCCAGCAGGTAACATCTGTCTGACAGATTTATGTTATCATAGCATAAACCAGACTAAGGCATTTACAGCAAGGGCTTGGATGCAGAGGTCCAGTGGTTCATGGGCACTGGTCCCAGCCCTCCCTTCCTCCACACTCCATCCTGAAAGAAGTACAAAGGAGTAAATACACAGACTGTGGGAAATAGGCAAGCAATGGCAACAGATGAGAACCATCAGCCTTGAAACACGTGACTTTGGACGCTAACGTCAAAAAAATGAAATTCAGTCACGTGATGAAAACTGAAGACAGGATCCGCCCCAGTGGGAAAAGCTAGGTCGGCTTGTGGGCTTGTGCGTTCAGGCTGTGTGCAGACACGCAAAGAAGATGCTGGCTGGACGCAGAAGCCAGAGGCAGGAAGTCAAGTATGAAATGTGCTTCCAGCCCAGCCAGATGACTCCACCGGTGACAGCGCCTGCCGTGAAAGCCTGGTGACCTGAGTTTGATCCCCAGAACCCATGCTAGAAAGAGACACCTGACTTCCGGAAGCTGTCCTCCAACTTCTACCAGGGCATTCCCCGGCCCTCACGCTTTCATGAACACAGCATGTGGATAGACGCACAACAATAATAAGTACAAATTTAAAAGCAAATAAATACACAATAAAATGTGCTTCCAAAGATGCTAAGTCTTCAACCCCTAGACGCTTCCTCCATAGAGAGAGAGGACGCCTTTACTGTCCAGGACTGTAACCCAGAGAGGGTCTGCTCATGGGGTGTCCAGCACATCTGAGGCTGGGGCAATGCTGTGTGCTGAACCAGGGAGAGCAAGTGAGGACCCCATCACCATCACACCCCACATTCCACAGCTCAGTTCCCAGGATCTTGGCAGCCAGGTTGGTGCTCTAAAGGGGGGAAGCTTTCTAATCCAAGTCAGGAGCCACAGGAGCCCCTGGTGAAGCTGACTTCCAGACTCCTACCCCAGCACGGGCGTTCCCCCGGCGATAAGCAGTCTCTCTCGCACGGAGCATCCAAGGGTGTGTGAACTGCTCGTTAGTGCTTACTGTGCGTCCGAAGAACGTGAACGAGATTAGACACCAAACCAAAGGAATTTAGGGGAAACAGACACAGTGCAAACTGCAAAGGAACCCGGGGACAGTGACCATAATATAGAGAACAAAGAATGTGAGCCCATTAACTAAGACTCCACACATAAAAAATGAATATGGAGAGAACAAGGAAGACCTTTTGATAATCAGCTATTTCAAAACTAGGAATTTTCTATTGAATGCTTCAACTATGAAGCTGAAGAATTCTAGAAAGTTGAACAAAAAGACAAATGGGAAAATAGGAGGAGGGATAACATGTTAGGGTTATTTAGGAGACCCACCACCTCACTAATACAGTTTTAAAAAGAGCAAACAAAAGAAATATTTTTGAGGCAGGGTCTCATGTAGCCCAAGCATCGAACTCGCTGTGTTACTGAGGGTCACCTTGATCTCCCAATCCCCTTGCCTCCTCCCCTGAAGGTCTGAGAATTTCAGGCATACACTACCACACTGAATTGTAGCATATACCGGGTGTGGTGGCGCACGCCTTTAATCCCAACATTCGGGAGGCAGAGGCAGGTGGATCTCTGAGTTCCTGGCCAGCCTGGTCTACAGAGCTAGTTCCAGGACAGCCAGGGCAACACAGAGAAACCCTGTCTCAAGAAAACTGCAACTATTAAAGAATGAAATTTTCAAAGAAACTTGGTCAGAGCTGAGGACATAAGTTAGATATCTCCAGAAGCTTCGCAAAGAGGGAAAAAAAAAAAAGATCATCAGAATCAAATGTGACCTTTGACATTCAGCAGCAACTCTGAACCCAAAAACAGCAGAGCAGACCTGTCCAAACGTGTGTGCTCCCAAGTCCCTGACCTAGAGTTCTATACCCATTCCCACCATCGATCAATTAAAGGTCACAAAATCCCCAAAGATTTCCCCGGGCACATCCCTTCCAGGAAGGATGTTTCCACTGAATGTCATGAGTAAGCCAGGGTGGGAAAGGGGTTTCCGAAAATGAGCAGCCTGTAGAAAGAAGATGGGGGAGTGCCTGGGAAGGTAACAGTGTTGCAAGTGTTAAAACAAGAAGTCAGCGGAAGGCTGAGTGGGAGACCAGTGACCTGCAAGAGGCTGTCTCTGGGCAAAGACAGGGCCGAGCCAGGAACAGATGTGCTTAGACACGTTGAGATTTACACTCTGGCTCAGTGTTGAGTGAAGCCCAAGGGAAACAGAGCAAATAAAAAAATGTCATACAAGTATGAACACCAGGAAAACCCTACAGTTGTACAGAAGAGGAAATAGAGCTGGATGGTGCTACTTGGATCAGTTGGGAATATTCTTCACAGTACATTTATTTTATTTATGTACTAATGATATGATCGCTAAATATTAACTAAAAAAGAAACAGTGCATTTGAGGAAGAGTGGGGAGATGAGGGCATGGAGCGGGGAGGTTAGGCTGAACAAGAAAAAAAAACTGAATCTGCTGCATGGGACATCAGTAGGCAGTATACAAAGCTGAGAAATTAAGAGGGCCTGAATGGATGGCTCAATGGAAGAGCACTTGCCTGGTATCCCTAAGGCCTCAAGTTCAATCCTCAACACCAGAGAAGAAAATGGACAGGATGCCATAGGAAAAAAAGTGAGTCTTAAGAACCTACAGTTTTAAATCAGGAAGGAATGTTCCAGAAGAAACAGCCAAACTAGCATCCCTAGGGAGGGAAGATTAAGGACAGGTGAAGCAAACGGCTGTTTTCTTTAAGCCTGCCAGCACTATTTAGTTTTTTAATTATTATTTTTATTAAAAACTAATTTAAAATGAAATACGTAAGAGAGTTGAAGACATGGCTCGGTGGTTATAAGTATTTGCTGCTCTTACAGAGGACCCAGGTTTGACTCCTCAAACTCACATCCAGCAGCTCACAACAGCCTGCAACCCCGGCTCTGGGGAGCCAACCCTCTTTTATTCTCCAGTAGGCATCTACATACATGTGGCAGACATGCGTAGACATACGCATAAATTAAAAATAGAAATCTAAAATAAAATGCATGATTTTTATTTTAGCACCACAGTTACTTAATTATTAGTCTTCTCAGCCAGGCATGGTGGCACACTCCGGAGGCAGAGGCAGGAGGGTCACCACATCTGAGGCCAGCCTGGTTTACAGAACAAATTTTAGACCAACGTGGACTATATAGAGAAACCCTGTCTCAAAACAAACAGGAAGCGTGGACCGTCTGCTTCGCTGTGACACCGACAGGTCTGTCCTCGTCGGCAGTTCACAGTTCTTCCAGGCTGTATTTTGACTGACATAACGACCGCATTGACATGTCATGCTTTAAGCTTCAAGTGGGCTGAAGAGTTTATAAAGGGGCCACTGTGTACCAATCTGTGCACAACCCTAAAACCCACCTTTAAAGATCATTTTGTGGAATGTAGAAGTGGCTTAGCAGTTAAGAGCACTTGTTGCTCTTGCAGAGGACCCAGGTTCGGTTCCCAGCACCCTCATGGCAGTTCACAATTGCCTGTAACTCCAGTTCCAGGAGATCCTACGCACTTTCTGGCCTCCTCCGGGCATACACTTGATAGGCGTATATGCAGGCAAACACTCATACACATAAATAAACATAAATACATATTTGAATTACAAACAAACAAGCATTTGGGAAGCCAAGAGCACATGCCTGGGCTCTCAGCACTGGGCAAGATGGGGAGTTTACACCTTAGTCAAGGAGGAGCTTGAGGCTGCATAGTTTGAGGCTCACCTGGGCACGAGACCCTGTCTCAGAGAAGGCAGTGGGTGGAGAGAGTGGGGAGCAAGGGAGACGACTCAGCAGATAAAGTGCTAGCTGGGCCTTCATGAGGACCTGAGTTCAAGCCCCAGAACCCACACAAAAAGGCAGACATGCCGGGCGGTGGTGGCACACACCTTTAATCCCAGCACTCAGGAGGCAGAGGCAGGATCGAACTCTGTGAGTTCGAGGCCAGCCTGATCTCCAAAGCGAGTTCCAGGAAAGGCGCAAAGCTACACAGAAAAACCCTGTCTCGGAAAAAAACAACAACAACAACAACAACAAAAAAAAAAGGCAGACATAGTGTCCCACCATTTGTTTTTTAATTTTAATGTTGTTTACATTTATTTGGGGGGTGTGCATGTACACACCTGAGTGTGAAGGTCAGTTGATACTTTGCTGGGGTTTGTTCCTTCACTGTGGGTCCCAAGGGTGGAACTCAGGTCATCAGCCTTGGCTGTAAGCACATTTACCCACTGACCTTCTCTCTAGTCCTGTGGTGTAGACTTGTGACCCAGTGCTAAGAAGGTACAGATAGGCAGATCCTTGGATTTCAGGTCAGCCAGCCAAGCCACTGACAGACCCTGAGCCAGAAAAAAAAAGGTTTGGATGGCACCTAAGAAACAATGTCCTTCCCTGCCACCGCAGGTTGACCTCTGGATTCCACATGTAGGAACACAGACACACACACACACACACACACACACACACACACACACACACACACACACACCTAATAAAGACAGTTTGTATTGCTTGTGGAATCGGAAGGATGGCCTTTACCACCACCTCACTGTCTTCTCATTCCATCCCGCAGGTTTTGCTAGACAAACACAAGGAAGGGACGAGGTCTTTGCAATGGCCACACTGTTCCCAGTCACTGATGGCTTTGTTGGGAGCCAGGCACCCCATGCAGCCCAGACTTTATTCAGGGACGACGGCACAAAATTGGCTTTGCATGTCGTTGGAGGAGTTTCTAGAGAATGCCAGGCTGAACTGAACTATTGTTCTTAGAGCCCTGAGGTTGCTGGTGTGGCTGTTAAGCATTATACCTACCTTGACTTAAAGGTATTCTCCATCTTCCCCAGACTCCTATTAAAGATATCACTTGGTTACCCAGCACGCCTAGCACCACAATGTCAGTTCTCAAAACTGTGGTTAGGGGCAGAGATTAGTATTATTTTCTGCTTCCTGGGAAAATAATCAGATCCTCTTCCTAAAGGCAGGTTGTGCTGACTGGGAGGGAGGCCGCGCTGACGGCCTGGGTGACTGTGGGAATGGGCGGTGACTCAGTGACTCTACTCAGCCTCATCTTTTGCAGGACTGTTTCTAGTCTGAAAGCAGGTATTGAGTGACGCTTGGCTTGGGTTAAAAGGGCCTTTGAAAGTCCCCTCGCCTGTCATGTGATAACCTAGCTTCTGGGGCCTCGGTAGCTTCCTCCAGCCAAGGCCTGCAGAGCCCAGCACTGTGACTTGGGAGGGAAGGCAGGGCAGGCACGCCTCTGTCCCAAATGGTTTGTTCTGCTGCGGTAAGACCTGCCCAGAAATCTGATGCCTAAACCAGACTTCAGCACCTGGAGGGCCAAACCTGGAGGCCCCATCCGCAGTGGTCTGTGAGTCATTTCTCTCCGGAGCAGATGGGAAGCAGGTGTCCCCTCTGCAGCTTTCTCTTAAGTGGTAGAGTAAGTTCTAAGGCTTATAAATTTCAGGGGGAAAGTAAACATCCTTCCTTTAGAAAAAAAAAAAATTTAAAATGAGGAGATGGGGAAAATGTGTCAGAATTTCCTGGCCTGCTCCACTCTTCAGTATCAGATCAAAATGACAAAATGGATTTCCATCAGTGAAAGCCCTGGTCTGTCCTCCAACACCACGGCCCTACCCCCTGGATCTCCTGTAGCCTAGGCTGGCTTCAGAGTCAGTGTCTAGGGCAGAAGAACATTGAAGTTTTGACCCTCCTGCCTCTACCTCCTTTTGAGTGCTGGAATTATAGACAGCACCACCCCTCGGGGCTCATACATGGCAGGGGATCGAACCCAAGGCCTTGGGCATGCTAGGCAAGTACTCTACCGAGTGAGCCACGGTCAAACATACAGCACCTTGGGGTAGGCAGCCAGGCTGCAGCTCTGCCTCAGTCTCCCTGCCACGCTCCCTTCTCCTCCTGGATGATTTAAGGGAGAGCAAATTGCAGCAGTTGCCATGGACCTCCTCCTCCCTCGGATCGCAGGCCATTGTCCAAACCTGAATTCATAGTGACTTAGCAGGCCGAGCCAGTAGTTGAGGAATGTTTTCTAAAGAAAGCAAGCTTCCCTTGGAGCCTGTGAAGTTGCTTCTGGGAAAGTCGGCCTCCTTTTCTAGAATGGCATCCCTGAGAACTCAGGGTCACAGTCGGAAGGTCACCAGCCCGGTGACATCAGCTCTCCTCTCTTCTAGCTTTCAGGTTTTGGGGAGAGGGAGGATCATTCCCATTCCCATCTCTTTCTGTCTCTCTGTGAAGCTGACTGGCACACATTCCTGGGACCTGTGTCATTACAAGTCCAGTAAATGATTCACACTGAAGTGACCTCTAGGGAACACAGAAGAAATCAGCTGGTTTCGGGGAGCCCAAAACTGTCCAGAAGCCAGACGGCCCAACGCTGCTGTGTCTTCCTTTCAAACCTAAGCTCCTCATTACCCTTGCTGGCCCTGGTCCTGATCATGTGACTTGATGATTGCTCTAATCACCAGGTTAATCACACATGTCCCTCTGCCACGTAAGCGGTGAACACGGTGAAGGACTCAGTCTATTGCAAATGAAAATAATATCAACAGGCACCTGGAAGGGTGGGTCAAAGGACCAAGATCGATAAGAAAGAAATGTGTGTATTTTGGCGCATAGGTATTTTCTTCTGTTTTGCATTTGTTTACACATGAGTGCCACCAAAAAAATGTAAATTAGCCCAGGATGTAAGGTAACCTTGGCTACCAAGGAGGATAAAAAATCTTGCCCAGTGCCAATGAGGATCTGAACCAGAGAGAAGGTTCTTGTTGCTTTTTAAATAGTGAGTTTTGAATGTTCTTCTTCCCTCTTCCCAGGAATCAAAATGACCCTCCTGCCCATCCAATCCTTTCGTCTCTCTCCATACTTTTCTGCTACCATCAAGGAACTGCGGTGAAAGGGTCATTTTTAATCACTGTGACAAGAATCCCAAGAGTCGTTCTCATGCACGCGTATAATACTCTGAAAGAGCCGGTAAGACAACCCCCAAGAGCTGACGGGTTGAGGACCGGGCCCCATGCGAGGACTCTGCAGACCCGGCTCCCAAGCTCTGCTCTGTGTCGGGCTGAGGGAGGAGAGGCTCTGTGTGAGCTGGAGTCCTTCTAATTAAAATGCGGAGCCCAGGGTTGGAGTCTGAGGGTGGAGTTTCAGTTAGTGTTTGTGCCTCTGTCTCAGGTTTGTTTGTAGATACATTATAAAGTAGGAATAATAGTTGTTTTGTTTGGATGCCAGCATACTGCCTGCCCGCTGTGTTTCTAGAGGGTGCCATGGGAAGTGATTGGTGTGGGCCAGGAGGAAAAGTCAGAACGCGCGCGTGTGCGTGTGCATGTGTGTGTGTGTGTGTGTGTGTGTGTGTGTGTGTGTGTGTGGTCTGTCTGTCTGTCTGTCTATGTGTGTGCACAGGCACGCGTGTGTGTGCATGTGTACATGCTCACCCGCACTTGAGAGAGAGAAATGGATAAGCTGACCCACATCTCAGCTCCAAGGACAGAAAACTGTAGGGCTTTTGTGCCGAGAGGCTTCTCCTCCTCGGGTTTTATTTCCATGCGCATTTAGTTATGAAAGCCAGTGGAAACCAGAACACCAGGAAAACAGCTGTTCTCATGGTGTCTCTAAGCTGCCACACAAGGGAGGCTTGGACTTTCCCCAACTTTCCTGTTCTCATACAATGCTGATCCTTCTCCGCCTCCGTTTCCACCTTGGGGGTTTGTGACTTGCTCTGAGTTTCACAAACCTACCTGATTCCAGCCCTTTGGGTCTGGTTACACGGCCTTAGTAAATCGGGAAGTTTCGTGCCCTGGTTCACGTTGTTCACAATTAATTGTGTTTGCTTTTAAAAACAGAACTCTAAATTGTCATTATTTTAAAATCTACAATCAAGGTTTCAGCTTGGCATACCAATTAGGAACAACAGAGTTGAACTGCACCTGGGATTATCTGGCTTTCTTATCTTTCTGCATTGAGCAGTTGACTATGAAATGTTTTCCTGTGGCTCCTTGCCTGGCTGCATTTTGGACACTTAAAACAGGTGGTTGTACCTGGCCCAGGGCAAATCTAAGCTACTGCAGAATAAAAGGTTTCTCCCTCCCTCCCTCCCTCCCTCCCTCCCTCCCTCCCTCCCTCCCTCCCTCCCTCCCTTCCTTCCTAACATTTATTTGTTTGTTTTTTGTATATGTGTGAGCCTGCATGAGTATGTACCAGAAGAGGGCATCAGATTCTGTGGAACTGAAGTTACAGGTAGTTGTGAGCTGCCATGTGGGTGCTGGGAATCGAACCTGGGTCCTCTTTAAGAGCAGCCAGTGTTTTTAACCACTGAGCTATCACTCCATCCCCAGTGCAGGGTTTCCTGAAGTACAAAATCGCTCTTGATTTTAAATATACTTAGGTCAGGTGAGTATTTTGTACCTATGCAGCACACATCTGAATATATATTTTATTAATATGTATTTTACAGACACGTATATGTACTAATATATTGGCCACATATATATATATGTAATTAATTAACATGTGAATTAGTTATTGATAATCATAAATCAATGAGCAGCTGAGAGCTTGGCTGTCCCCTACTGAGCAAGGCATTTTAAGCCCTTTGGGAAAATAGCTTCCATAAACCCAAAGAGAACTTGGTGGAAGACAGAGGTCTCTCTGACCCCATCACTCCTCAGATTCCACGTGCCAGGTAACCAAACTCCCATTTAGTGATGCCACCAAGGTAAAATATGACCTCTCGTAGGTCTTCTGCCGCACCTTACAGCTCGGTCCTGTATCTACAGCGTCCACACCTCTCATAGCCGTGCGTGATCTCTCCTACATTAAACAGTCTCATTCCCAGCAGCCACCAAGCTAAAACCTGTCCAGCTCAAGTTTCATCCAGTTGAATTAACATTGGGATGAGAAAATGTCTCTCTATAAGGCCGAGTTGTTCAGGGGTCCATGAAATAGGCTAGTTGAGATTTGTTAGCTGGTTTGGAGTTTTTGTTTTGTTATCTCTGGGTGGTAGGTGGGAGACGGCAGCTACCCCTTGCCCTGTTAGTTCATTCAGTTTTCATTTTTAAATTCTTAAAAATGTTCTTTCTATTTACTTATTTATGATTTGGGGAAAGCAGCTGTGGGTCCCAGGAACCCACCGCAGGTTGTCAGGCCTGGTGTGCGCATTTTTACTCCCAGCACTGGGCTCTCCAGCCTGGGATGTTTTCACAATAGGTGGTAGGTAGAACTTGGCCACCCACCCTTCCCCAGCCAGTTCATTCTCAAGTTACACACTCAAGTTAGATTTCAGAAGACCCACTGAATCTTTGAAATTTAGTCTGAAAACCTCACGATAGGATCTATTACCCTCCACGTCAAAGTTAATTAGTTATGTGGGCACGTGACTAGTCTCTACACTATATGGTTTGGATTTCTAGTCAGTGACAAAAACCTCACAAACTTCAAATTCAAAGGTCAAGGTGTTCAAGGCATGGTGCCATACGCCTATTGTCTCAGTGCTGGGGAGGTTGAAGCAGGGGAATTGGGAGCTTGGGGCTCGTCTGGGCTACGCAGCAACACCTTGTCTCAAAAATAAAAATAAAGTAATCCAGCCAGGGCAGTGTGACCCATACCTGTAATACACACATTTGGGAAGCAGAAGCAGGAGAACCAGGAGGAGGTCAAGACTGGCCTCAGCTACATCATAAGCTTAAGGCCAGTATGGGCTACAAAAGACCCTGTCTTTAAAAACCAACACACACACAAATTGTGCATGCCATTTGACACACTTAAACTAAAAGGTCAGCTTTTCCTTAGATGTTGAATACCGGTCACCCCATTTCTCTTTCTGCTGAGGTTAACTGAACCATGACAGTGAAGGCCATGAGTGAACGCTAATTCATCCGCAGTGGTAGCAATTAGTTGAGTTGCTGGTATAGGAGCGAGAATCACTCCAGGGTTTCCCCCAGCACATAGATCTGCCAATGGAAACTATTCTCCCATCAGAGACAAGCTGCTTACCTTCTCTCTGTATCTCCCACTCTGTCTTTGTGGCCTGAACCTCCCTATCTGATCCCAGCAGCACGGTACGTGGTCAAGAGGTGCGTTCAGATGCAGCTGCTGTGGGCTCTGGCGTCTCACCAGATACCTGTACCATCTCAACCAGGTATGTGCCTTTCCTGTACCCCAGGAGTCTGAGGGTGGCTTCTGTCACGTAGATCAGCAAATTCTTCAGGGCGGGTTGTGTGATTCCTTCAGTTTTCCAACCATGTAATGTGTCAAGTCCACTGAACTCCACCATCAAATCCAGGAAAGCAGCCACAGACAAAATGTGAAGAAACGCACATGGCTGTGTTTCAATAAAACTTTACTGGTGGACTCTGAAATTCAAATTTCGTGTGATTTCACATGCCAAGAAATATTTTTTTCTTTTGCCTCTCCACTCATTTTAATCATTCTTAGCTCCACCCTGAGGAAGGCAGGGCAGGAGTCCGTCAGATTGATCACACCCCCTCAGCAGGGCTATGGTTTGTAGACC
Organism: Peromyscus maniculatus bairdii; assembly: GCF_049852395.1. NCBI lineage: Eukaryota > Metazoa > Chordata > Mammalia > Rodentia > Cricetidae > Peromyscus > Peromyscus maniculatus. Next base: position 101,029,004 of record NC_134857.1, on the reverse strand, counting down.
CCTTACATGGAAACTGTATTACTACTATTACAACTGCTCTTCAAATTCTGCAGAAATGAGTTTCTTTCTTTCTTTTTTTTCTAAAATAAAAAGTGGTACGCGTCTGTTCACGTTTGAGTATGATGACTAGCTGTCAGTGAGAGCAAATGTCAATGCCGTGACAGGCTGCCATAACCGGCATAGTTCTCCTACAGCAGGAGAGTTTTCTCCCACTTTTTTTTCTACATTTCCTCAGCCCTTTCTTTTCAAACTACAAATATTCTCTTTAAAAATCTTTCAAATTGACAGAGGCTTAAATCAATGTTTTCTCTTTCTGTAGCTCGTTTAGGAAAGTTTAATAGCCCTTAGTCACATTTATACAAAGCAGTGTTTTTGTAAGGCAGCGGGCTGTTTTAGAATTGAAGTGTGTGCAGAGATCTCACTTAGAAAAGTCGTTCTTCTTATGGCCCATCTTTCTAGCAGATGCTCTGGAGAAGTGAGGGGTTCATTAGGCCGCCCATGTTTGATGTCTCCTAAGTGGTATTTGAAATACCTTTCATTATTCAGGGAAAGTGTAGCGTTCTTTTTTTTTTTTTTTTCCTAAGCCCTGCTCTATTTTAAAGTCTGAATCTGGGTGTGCATTTTAGAACATATTTAGATCTAAATACCACAAGCCACCATATATAAAACACAATAAGGCAATGTGGCATTTTTCAGAAAGGTGGGGCGTATATCAAGTCAAGCCACGCCTTGTGGATACACTCATAGACTAACATGCCATGCTTCTCAGAGCTGTGTGTATGAGTCTTCACACCAGCTGCTGATATGAAAATTTTGAGATGTACTGGTACATTGATACACGGTGAGATATAGTTAGACTGGAGAGGCAAAGGCCATGGGGCCACTGACACAAACACACTAGCTAGATGGTCCTCCAAGGCTCCAAGCTGGAGCCAGCGCATCTCTCTGTTTCGTGGGATTCGGGTTCTTTCTGTGTCCTTCCCTGTTTTACTCTTGGTATCAAATTACCCCCATGGGAACCTAGGACACCACCATATCAGGAGGGGAGAAAAGTCAGTGGGGAAGAGGCAGGATGAGGTCCATTCACCCCGCACCCCCCTGTCTTCCGTGCAGATAGCTTCACAGATAGCTTCACTTGTGAGACATCAGATAGCTCCACTATCTGTGACTTGGGTTTGGAGTCTACCACTGGGGGGTGGGATGTCAGGACTCTGCCAGTCAGCACATTTGGAAACCACTGCCTGGTTTGGTACATTTGGTTTTTTTTTCCTACTCTGTTAGCCTCAGGGACATAGCCTCTGCCTTCTAAAATCTCACCTGCTAATATTAACTAAGAGCTTTTCTCTTGGGAACTGAGAGTAGTGCCGAGGCCGGGTGCAGTGTTCATATCAACCACACTGTGATTACCTTTACACCGGTGGTGAGTCCTGGGAACAGATATGCAGGGGGAGCGACTGTCCTGGGCAATAAGAGGAAGCTGGCCTTGCTCCAGCTCCGAGAGAGTCAGTGGGACAAGCAGGGGTGGGTCTCTGGGATTCTGGCCTTGGGGTCTGTGCTGCAAGCCATGGCCTCCGCTGGCTGTCAAGGCCTCATTGCACTAGGGAAGGACTCGGCTTTCCTACAAATGGTGCCAAAGAAACGAAGAAAAAGGAAGCTCCACTCGAAAAGACAACTCCACCATAAATTAAAAAAATAATAATTCAGAGAATCCCTGTCTCAAAAAACCAAAATAGTGATGATGATGGTAGTGGTGGTGGTGATTCAAAATGGGGCAGAGACCCAAAATAAATCCAAACTGTAAACCTTCCAGGAGAGAAGCTCTTAGTAACCGTGAGTTTGAGCAGAGGAGTTCTTAAACAGGACACAGAAATCACGAACTATCAAAAAGAAGAATAGGCACCGAGGAGGCCGAGCTGCTAGGGGCTTAACCTAGCGTGCATGTCCCATGCCCAGCAGCGCATACACCAGGTGTGGTGTACACCTGAAATCCCAGCGCTGGGGATACGGATGCAGGAGTTCAGGGCTCGCCTCGGCTGCATAGAAAGTTCAAGGCTAGTCTGAGTTATGCAAGAGTGAGGAGAGAGGAGGGAGGAGGCCGGAAGGGGGGAGGATAATGATGGTAAAATGGTAGTCAGCACAGCTGTCCATCTCATCTGTCAAGAAACAAAGGAAAAGGAGTTCAAAGCGAAGGACTGAATTTGGATTAGACTGGCAAACAGCCTCCCATTGGACTAGGTTTCTGCGGGGGTGGGGAAAGTTGGGGCATCTCTATGCCTGGAAATCAGAAACAAAAAGGCCAAGGCCTGTTCTCTTTACTCCGTTTGATGGTAAGGAGGCTAGGGAAGCTGGAAGACGACCAAATGTGCTTGTCCTGCTCAGAACCCAGAGTACCTCCCTGCAGCTCGGAGGCGGCTGTGGTTCATCACTGCTTCCTAAAAGCCTCATCCATCTTCACTAAGACCCAGGACAGAGGCAGGGAGAGGTTTCTGCCTTTTGTAGTGGACACCCAGCCTAAGGCTGTGTGGTACTTCACTTGCAGAGTGGGGTAATACAACACCAAACCTCATTATTTCTCATTTCCTTCTCGCTGCTTCGTAAATACCGAATGTGTGTACAGCTGAAAAACAATCGTGTCACCTCACACATTCATGAACACAAAAGTCATTTGTTTATGCTGTGTGCAACCATGTGAGCCTGGGATTCAGAGGCAAAGGGAACCAAGGGAATTTGAGATGTGTATGCAGAAGTAAGAAACACACGTGTGCGACATGTATACAACAGTAAGAAATTCAGAAAATGCAGACAACTCAGAAAAGGACAGCCTTGATAACTGAGTACCCATGGATACCACCAGCTGATAGAACAGGGACAATGCGGGCTGCAGGCTGTTGATGCCAGCCGCCAATCAATCCTGCAAGGTGAAGTAGTATCTCCAGCTTCCAGGCCAGGAGACGGAGGCTTGGAGGAGGCTCATGGTCAGTGTCAGAACCAGGACCCCCACAAACTCAGTCCATTTGCCCCCCACAACCAAGCCCTACCAGCCACAAACTCAGAACTACCACTAGGCCTGTCCCCAGCAGTTTTCAGATCCAGACAGGCTAGCTTACTTGACAGGGGAAGACTTGCTGATGGCAGACTTGGAAAGGACGAGAAGTACATAGAGGCCGCCAGAAGCCACGACTATGAATCCTGTGGTTTCAGGCCAGAGAAGCCTTGGCTGGGTGGTCTGACTCCCCTCCTCTCCTTAGGCAAGTCAGTGGTCCCGACTTCTGGTCCTGGAGGCTGTTTTGTATCAGTCTGGCTGGCAAGGAAGTCTGGAGCCTCCTGCTCCCTACCAACACCTTTGAGGGACCCAACTGAAGTCTTTCTTCCCAAGGGACCCTGATGCTAACCAACCAGAAAGCCTACCTTCTGTGTTTCTCACTGTCCTCACCCAGTTCCTCATGATAACGCCTCCCCACCCATGTGCAGGGCATCTGCCCCAGCTCTGATGGTGACTTTAGATCAGCACCTTTCGAAGTACAAAATCCACTGGTGGGCCTGCAGCACGCTAACAGACGCTTCTGCACTGATCTGAAGACATGCAGAATTTTTCTTTTCCAAACCTTAGAGGGAAATCACAAAATCCTATAGGTTTTTATTCTTGCACACGAGGACGGGCTTTTGACCAATCAGTAAAGTAGAACCTCCGGTTCTTAAAATGTGTTTTTTATGAACCCCAATAATTGTGTTACTCTGTTTCCTTAGACTTCATCTTCTTGAGTCTATTGTGACAGCTAACTATCTGGATGGTACCTGGCAACTGTCTGGCCACACCCACTCCAACAGCGCCACACCCCCTGATAGTGCCACTCCCTTTGGGATTATGGGTGCCAATTACATTCAGACTATCACTAGACCCTAGGTTGGCAGAGAGTTGGGATGGTGCAAATTGGGAAAAACACAACCAATGTTGTTCAGTCACGGTTGTTCATTTAACGAACACACTTTGTCGAGTATTTGGTTCTAACTTACTTTTTTTATTTTTATTTGTTGTCATTTTAAGCTTTGGCTTCCTTTTCCATTTTTTTTTTCCTTCCAGCAGAAGTGGAAATAGGTGTAGAAAGTGAGCTATGGGGTGATACCAATGCCATTTGAAAACCACCAGTCTCCTGGGAGAATCTCCCAGAAAAGGTCAGCTCCTCCGTTGGGTGTCACAGCCGTTGGCCTCTGCGCCTTCCTTCTTTGGGTAACTCAAGCTGGCCACTCAACCCCGGGAGCTTTACAGGTTGAAAGAGTTGGGTTAAATAACCCCCACATCCATAGAGGGCCTTCTGACCCTTGTTGGACTAGCCAGCTCAGAGCAGAGGCTTGTAGATGCCAGCCGGCTCCATCATGTGCCTGACAAGTAAGTACGCTTTTGCTCAGAAAGACAGAGAGCTGCCCCGGTTTCCATGAGAATGCCAGGAAGGTTCAGACAGTTTCATTCATTTGAGTGCAGAAAAAAAAGCTTGCTGCTTCCTGGAGATCGGCTCATCTCCTATCCCCCACCACCACCCACCTGCCTGCCAGTCGTTTTTATTAGTGAACATAAAGTCCATCTGTCTTCCAAGGTTTTGTAGTCAACCTGACTTGTAAAATCTAAAAGCCTTCTGTCCCCAGGTCCTTGCAGTTAGCTCTGTCCCCAGTGACGGCCTTTCTTTCCATCCATGAATAGCGTCAGTACTCCGTGACTTTTCCATGTCAGGTCTGGGTTCCTCACAAGCCAGGGGTGGCAGATCACCACTGAAACTTCTTTTCCTTCCTCAGTGCAGTGTGTGCATCTCAGGGGAGGGATGCAATGAACTGTGGGAAATCCCTTTAGCAAGACTCTGAGAATGATGGAAAGAGGCCTAAGAGAAAGTTCTTTTAGTCACCAAGGTGGCCCTAATAGTAACCCTGGTCATAGAGCACCCAGGTAGCCTCTCTATCTATAGCAAAGGTGGCCCTGCCTCCTGCTAGCTGGCTCAGAGCTATCCCTGGTCAGCCAGCTGTTGCTGGAGCTCGAGAGATACCTCCTGCTTGTGCATTTTAGAGGGAAGCGCGCATGTGTGACCATATCGACAGTTTGCATGAAGGCTCCTATATGAACGGTGATAATCCCTTTGCAGCTGTCTCCCAGCAAATGCTATTACCCCTGCTTTAGATAGAAAGGAATTACGGCTCCTCTTTGTCAGAGGCCCCAGTCTGTCTGGAAGAAAACCAGCTGAATCCCCGTGCTTCCTGGTGTGTGCCTGCCCAGGAGCTGCTGCTGGGTAAGAAGGGCTTTGTGTGCCTGCCCAGGCCCGGCTTACACCTGCTGTGAGCATACTGCAAGTGTCAGGGCTTCAGAGGGCGAGGCCCTAGTGCGCTCTTCGCTAAGTGGGCCCTGGTGCACCCTCAGGCAGCAGCTGCCATCGTAGGCGAGACTCTGAGGTCCTTCCTGATTTGAGATTCCGTTTTAAGGGGAAAACAATTGAAGTTTATTAAATGAAGGATTGCGTCACTCTCAGGAAGGAAGGGGAGTGATGCAGGGGTATTGGGGGAATCAGGCACCTCTGCGGGGAAGTAGTGACTGTATTCAGCACAAATGGCTTTGACTCCCACCCCACCCCACCCCAGGGTGCTGCTGCCAGACACAAGGATGCCTGCTGTGTGTTCGGGTACTTACCGATGCTGTGCTGGGTACTCTTGTTTCACCTGCATTAACTACAGTCGGCCTCACCCAGGAGCCCTTGAGAGGTGCACTGTTATTATCCTCTTCCAAACAGATGATAACACTTTGACGCTAAGACGTTAAGACAGAAGGAAAGGGAGCGTTTGCCTCTTGAGGTTCAGAAGACACAAAAGGCCTTTCTTCTTCCTTCTTATCAAAGTTGAGAGACACAAGCGTCAAGCCTGAAAATATCACCTCGAATACCAAATCGGCTGGCTGGTAAATGGATCCCGGAAACAGCTTGTTAATGGTTCCCCCTAAATCAGAAGGGCCAAGCCACCTGCTTGCAGGCCTTACTCACAGAATGGGGAGCTGCAGCTGAAAAAGTGGTAGTTTTGTGACAGCAAGACCCCACCACCACCACAAGAGAGCCAGGGGAGGACTGAGCAAGCTGTGCTCTGCTCCCCGTTCCACACACACTAGCTCCTGAAGTCTGCCTCCTCCCCATGGAGGAATGAGGTATGTTCTCCTAAAAGAGATTCTTGGCCATTTAACAACAAAAGCAGGATGACCTGGTTGACCTTGACCTTGACTCCAGGATGGAAACTTGGGTTTTCATCAGTCCTGGGGCACTCCTTCCACAGGCTAGGTCCTCAGAACCCCAGCCTTTCAGACATCAGGAGAAACCTTCCCTTCATGATAGCAAAATCTGTAGACCAGAGGACTTGTTACTCATCCAAGGGTACATGGTGAGCAGAGTTCTTTCATCCCTCCTTCCTATCCTGTGTCTTCTCCTGCCTTCCACACTTCACTGGGAGGCTAAGGATAGGCAAGTGTGTCCCCACCAAGGAACTATATGCAGATTGCCCCCTTCACAGGGGCAACATGGAAGACAGACCTGTGCTCCTAAGGCGGAAGGATAAGGAATGTTTGGGTCCTTGGAGGGCCAGGATCTCCCTGTAATAATGGGGCCAGACTCTCAGCTTCCTGCTCCAAGCCCCTCCTATCCCCCTTCTTCCCTTCTTCTAGAAGATAGCTGCCCCATCTACCAGTGTTCTCTCTTCCTTATTCCTTACCTCTCTTGGAACCTGCGTCCGTATTTCCATTTCCCCAGGACTGGGCTAGAACAAGAAGAATTCAGTTTGAGGCAGTTAGTTCTGGATCTGAGTCATGTACTGTGGGACCTGAGATGGTTCCTTTCACCCCATTAGCCTCTGTTTCCTCAAATATAAAGCGAAAGTCTCAATGGCTACCTCATGGACATGAGGGATGATTAAGTAAGCTAACGCACCAATATTTAAGTGTGCCGTCTTCCTCTACTTACGTGTTCTATACATGTTATTTGCTATAATGAAGGTAAGGTATCTCCCGAGGACCTAGCCCATGGAAAGAATGCCCCCAGCGGACTAGTGAAAATCTAAGTTTGAATCCTGGAGTCGGGGGTCACCCGGATTCTCCTGGTTTTATTGCACAATGGGGGGGGGGGGAGGGGAGGGTTTAGTTACTTTCACTTACCGATTCACCAAATATTAGAAGTCTGTGCGCCTGGAGAAGTTGATGGTTAAAGTGCCCGTTCCCCAGGGTTAATTAAAGCACTTTTGCAAAGCTCTTAGTTCTGTGGCTGGCATGTATAGATAAAACAGAAGGCATTAACATTGCCATCACCAACCCATCACTGAGTGTGGGAGCTCCTGGTTGTATCCTGTAGCATTCCAAGATTGCTGAATTCACGAGGTTATTCATCAAATCCTCTCTGTTGAGGGGTGTCAGTATCCATGGAGGGCTTCTCCTACAAATGGTTTTCTCTTCCCCAACCCCAGCCTCTACCACTGTATTCATCACTCAAGGAGAGAGCAGAGCTGCTCAGAGGACCACTTTCGCTTCTCACATTCCTAAGCAGACTGATGTTTCCCCCAACTCCAGGGTCCAGCACTTTTGTTCTCATCTGAGATCAGGATACAGGGTGTGACTGTGGCTGGAGACCCGAGAGAATCGGCCCACCTGACCCAGTAGTTCTAGAGGCAGACTTGTCTGACCCTGTCTCCTCTGGATCAAGCCTTTGTCACCGCATCAATTTCTGGTCACTCTCATTTTTTGTTTTTCAAGACAGAGTCTCACTATGTAGCCCTGGCTGTCCTGTAACTCGCTATGTAGACCTGGCTGGCCTTGAACTCACAGAGATCCACCTGCCTCTGCCTCCCGAGTGCTGGGATCAAAGGCATGTGTCACTAGGAACTTTGGTGACATGGCCTAGCAAGGGGCAAGGGTAGCTAGGACTGTTTTCAGAAACACAAGTCTAAGAAGTCACCCTACTCAAAGGGCCATCAGTTCTTTTTTTTTTTTTGGTTTTTTTTTGGTTTTTTCGAGACAGGGTTTCTCTGTGTAGCTTTGCGCCTTTCCTGGAGCTCACTTGGTAGCCCAGGCTGGCCTCGAACTCACAGAGATCCGCCTGCCTCTGCCTCCCAAGTGCTGGGATTAAAGGCGTGCGCCACCACGCCCGGCGGGCCATCAGTTCTTAATTATGACACACTCTGCACAATTCTGAGCTTCAAATAAAACACAAGGCCACCAATTTATGTTCTTACCTTCCCATCAAAACTTCTCTTAGATATGCTGGAAGTAGCAGATGGGACCACTTGGGTTTTTAATATGATATGATCTATGAAAACTACCCCTGAAGTCAGCAAAACCCAGTTTCCTCATAAATAAGGACATGCTGTGACAAACATTTCAGATTCCCAGCTATTCTTTGCTATCTGAATTCAGCAGGGATTCAGGGGGACCTGGCAGCCAAAAAAGCAGATCTTCTCCTACATTCTTCCTCTCAGCAGCTTTGTGTCTGTAGTGGGTGCCCTGATTATCTGCATCCGAAGATAGACCATCCTCTGTGTTCACAGGCAGGGAGGAGGGAGGGTGCTCAGAATGCAAGAAAGATGTTTGACAGTCCGACACTACCTCAAAAAATGTAAAAACTATAAGTTATTGTTGATGTCTCCCAAACTTGTTTAGCATGGGAAATGGAATTAAACAATTAAATAGCTCCTACCACAAATCTAATCTTCCTTGTAATAGGGAGCAGGCTTCTTCATACCATCTGCCTTTGGGTCTTCTTCTGCAAAAATGCTGCCATCAGGGGCTCCTTGAGACTCCTCCAAAGTCCTTACCTCCCCTCCCTCTCCCACCTTCTAAGCAAGGCATCGGCTGTGGGTACGTTCCTCAGCTGTCCTTCCTCCATTATCTCTGTCCTGGATATCGCAGGAAGTGCTTGGTCAGAGGCTAGAGAATGCACTCACAAGAAAAACAAATGAGAGGAGGTGCGAGGCAGCATGATTAGGAATACAAAAGTTTTGATTTGGCAGTCACTAATTCACAGGGAATCCCACGAGGCTCTCGCCTCCTGAGCTTCATATTTGAGTGATTTTCACATGATTTGTGAGTCAAATACCAAAACTCAGATGTGTGAGAAATCACTGTATCGTGTCTCATAACCCAAGTTCTTACATTGGGCTCCCATTTCATTGGATGGGCAGAAAAAATGAATTGCTATTCTTGGGCTTTTAAGCAAGGTTTCAGGTGTTCCCAGGCATCAGCTGGCTCAGGCTGCTCTTAGGAAAACCAAGTTCTTGTCTTCAAGGCTCTTTGAGCCCTCTCTAGGAAATGGAATTCTTTTCGAAAGCCACGACATATGGTCTTATGTGCCCAGATGTATGAGAGGTAGATTACCACCGTCCTGGTCATCTAGAAGAACACAATTCTGCAACTTCCTCTTTCTTAGACAAATAGAGGCCCTAGAAGTGGTCATGGAAGGCCCTTAACATTTTCTTGCTCTGCTAAGACAAAAACGACCTAAACCTCTCATCAGAACCCACCAACCTCTGTCCCCCAGCCCAGTGAGGTTTTTCCTTCTGCAGGTGGAGAAAGACCAGAGCACGCATCTGCTACTGTAAGACATTCAGACCATACTGGGAAGCTCTTCCCTTCGCTTTCCCCCATTGCAGGGAAGCGCTCAAAGGGTTAAAAGCTGGGGGGGGGGGATGCTAGTAAAAGTGGTAGATGGATTATCTTCTTGCCCTCACTCTGCACTTAGCACCTGGGGGTGGGGTGGGGGCTAGAGCCTGAGTCCTGCAGGGAGGAGAGAAAGGAGGAAATCATGGGACCGAGAGAGCAGGTAACAGGCACGTGCCTGGCAGAGACCGTGGGCGGCCCTTCTGCTCAGGGACTCTCTAGACATTAGGAAACAAATTCTCTGAAAAGCAGGCGAGGGGATGGTGTCGGTAAATTTAGTTCCATTGGATTCCTTAAGTAGGTGGGGCTGGGGAGTTTCTAAAAACTGACAGTTGGAGCCAGGCTTGGAGGACAGTTGTGGTTTCGCCCTCCCACTCTTTTGCCTGTCACAGAATGCTTCGGCGGGCACAGGGCTGGAGTAAGCGCCGCATTAGTGAGGTTGCATTAGCTGAGGAATGAGACAGCTGCGCTAAATGACTTCATCGCGATGCGTCCCAGCGTGAGTGGGGACGTGGTCTTGGCGTGTTCGCCATGCCACACTTCTCACCATAAGAGGGACACCAAAAAAGTTTGGGGAGGTCCAAGGAACGAGAAGCTGCTGCCCTCATGAAGCGCCCTATTCTAGTCTGTATCTGGGAGCTTGACCAAAGCAGACCTTCCACACATGTCTATGGCCTAAAGGATGACCATGAGGCCCATGTGGTCCTCACACGGCCCCGGGTCCCTGCTGAATTCAGGTAGCAAAGAATAGCTGGGAATCTGAAAGGGGGTAAAGAGTACTAGTTCAAAAGAGCTGCCCTTGTCTGGAACTGATGTTTTGAGAACAGTTTTCTGAGCAGATGTATCAATGGAAAAGGGAGGTTGACATGGGAAGACCAGTAGCCAGGCTTTGGACGTTCAGAAAGAAAACATCTGTCATACAAAAAGCCATCATAATTAAGATGCTACATACAGTACTAGCATAAACAAATATGGTAGATAGCTATATAGATTTTTGCAGCAGAATAGAGAGGCTAGAAATAAATTGTCTCATAGATGGCTAGAGATACCAAATTATATCATAGAGAAAGGACAATCTTTCCAACAGATGTTCTTGAGAAAACTGGGCATCTACATGCAGAAGACTCTCACTGTGTGACATTCAAAAACCAACTTATAATGAATTTTAACCTGAAAGACCTAAAACTATAAATTCCCAGGCTGGAGAGATGGCTCAGTGGTTAAGAGCACTGGCTGCTCTTCGAGAGAACCTGGATTTGATTCCTAGAACGTACATCCCAGCTCATAACCACCTGCAACCTCAGATGGAGATCCTTTCCTGGCCTCTTTGAACAGTGCACACATGTAAATCACTAACATGCAGGACAAATACCCATACACATTAAATAACTAAAGTAGATTAAAATGTTTTAAAAACTGTAAAATGTTCTTCTTTCTGAAAGAAAACACAGGAAGGGAGTAGAAGGCATTGGATATGGCACCAGTTGTTTATATGTGACCCCAAAACACAGGGCAATATATATACACATATCTACCTTAAACTCAAGAACTGACTGCACACCATAGGCAACAATCGACAAAGTGATCCACAGAGGAAAAGGCCCATCTTGAAGGGGAAAAATGACCACAAGTCACATGTAACAAAGGATTAACATCACCAATGTATAAAGAACTTCAGCTCAACTACAATGGACCAAAGAATTTAATTTTTTTTAAATGGGCAAAGGATTTGAAAAGACATATGTCCAAAGAATCTACAGAAATAGTCAATAAATGCACAAGAATATACTCAGCACCACGAATCATTAGGGAAATGTAAATCAAAGCCATGAGATGTCACCTCATGCCTATGAGGTAGTTGACTCTTAATAGATCAAACAATTAAGAGTGTCACCAAGGATGCGAAGTTGGAGCCTGTGTATACTATTGGAATATAAAATCATGGGAAACAACATAAAGTTTCCTCAAAAACATTAAAAACAGAATTATCATACAATCCAGCACCCCTACTTCTGGAATCCATCCAAAGGAATCCAAAGCAGAATCTCAAAGAGCTGTGTACACAACCATGCTCATCCCAGCATTACTCATAATAGCCAATGGCAGAGGAAAACAACGTATTCGTGCATGGATGAATAGAAAAGGGGAATGATTATATACCTACAGAGGAATATTGTAAAGCCTTTAGAAGAAAAGAAACACAGTCAAATGCTACAGCAAGGATGAACTTTGAGATTATACTAAATTAAATCATAGCAGGTCTTTGGCTGTACTGCCCGCTTTCAAATAACAACACTGAGACTTATTAATTATGAAAGCTCGGCCTTAGCTTAGGCTTGTTTCTTTTTCTTTTCTTTTCTTTTTGTTTTTTTGTTTTGTTTTGTTTTGTTTTTTGTTTTTTGAAACAGGGTTTCTCTTTGTAGCTTTAGAGCCTGTCCTGGAACTCTTTGTAGTTGGCTGGCCTCAAACTCATAGAGCTCCAGCTTAGACTTGTTTCTAACTAGCTCTTATAACTTAACCAGTTTCTATTAATCTACATGCTGCCGTGTGGCTTGTGGTTTTTACCTCTCCTCCTGTGTGTCCTGCTTCCTCTGGTATCTCTCCCCCACCTAGATTCATCTCCTCCTCTTCTCTCTCTGCCTAGAAGTCCCATCTAACCTCTTCCTGCCTGGCCACTGGACATTCAGCTCTTTAGTAAACCAATCAGAAGGCCCCTTGGCAAAGACACATCTTCACAGTGTACAAAAAGATTATTCCACAGCACTAAATAATCCATTTCAAAAGGATGAATGTCATATCTTTCCGTCTGTGTTAGTCAGTCCTTCATCACTGTGACAAAATCCCAGAGAGAAGCAACTTAAAGGATGGAGGTTTTCTTTTGGCTCATGGTCTTCAGTCCATGCCAACTCGGCTCCTTTCCTTCTGAGTCCAAGCATGGTGAGGCAGAACATCATGGCGGGGAGTATATGGAAGTGTCACACTTTATGGTGGACGGAACACAGAGAGAAAAAAAAAGTAAGTGCTTAAGGACAATATAAGCACTTCCAAGACATGCACCCACCTCCTAGTACAACGTTTAGCCATGAACCCATCCGTTTCATGGATATTGAGTGTCTGCTGTAAAACAAAATGGTTCTAGAGATCTGTGCACAACCATTTATATGTACTGCTTACCTGATATCCCAAAACTGTTTGAGATGATAAACTTACTGTCATATGTTTTTACTACAATAAAAAGAAGGGGAGAGATATGCTATTATATATTTTTAGCCAATCCATTTTTCTTCTAAGAGTTTTTCCTGCAAGGTTTGCCAAGCCATGGTACAGAGCAGAACCAGGGTTCTAACTGTTGGCCCTTGTCCCTCAACCTAGCAGGTCAGCTGGTACTTTGCCAGCTCCTTGTCAATCAGCAGTGTGCTTCCAGGTGGGTAGACACCCAACTTGAGACTATGTCCCCCTAACATATGGTATCCAGGAATACACGAATACACACCATCCCCACTTCTATCTGCCTCTCGCTGGCCCCGTTTCCTCAGTCCTCAGCTCCAAATTGGAGATGCTTGGTGTTAAATAAAGGACCAACTGTCTAACATCTGTGAACACCATGATGTTCGTGGAGCTTTTATAGTATAACAGTCCCAGGGTAAACATCGCTTTTTTCATATTTGTATTTTTTTTGAGAGTCTCATACACGAGTACTGTATTTACATCAGGGCTAAACATTTTGCACACCGCATCAAGGTTTAACCTCTTAAGGTCTCTCTGAGTGTCAGGTAGCTGTCGGCCACACTGTACAAATGAAGAAACTGAGGCCCAGAGAGAGGCTAAGGAGCTTCTCCAGGATGACATTGGCAGTGGTACTATGGAGGTCATCGGTAACACTGCCACAAGCCATGGCATCACCGGCTTGGTGGCCCTGGCAGAGTTTCTCGTCAGGGATGAGGGTGAGGAGGAGGTGACTGATGGTTCCAGTCACCAGGGGCAAGCCCATCTATTCCGTATTTCTAACGAAGTCTGAAGTCAGCAGCCAGACCAGCCCTTACCGTTTTACACATCCACGGTTTAATTTGTCTATAACAAAAGACCAGGCCCCCTTCTGACTTGCTCATTTCCTCCACTGACTACGCACAGGTCAAAAGAGATCGGTGGCTGCCATCATTCTGTACAGGGGAAGGTAACAGTCTACGCAGCACTGACTCCTGGACCCGCCTAGTCACCCAGAGCCACATAGTTGCATTGCAGGGCACAGAGCTCTCCTACATCAGCCGAGGGTCAAGTTCAGCAAGATGCGCTTGTCTGGTTGGGCGTCTGCTGGATCTGAGAGAAGATGGGTACTCTCTCACAGAGCATGTGCTATCTGCTCTCTGACTGTGCTCCGTGTCGGCCATCTCTCCCTGGCCACCGCCCACCGAGAATGCTTTATTCTCAGTAGAATTTGAAGATTTTCCTGGAGGACATCTGAAGGTGCCCTGAAATTTATTTCAGCACACTTATTTGTTTACTTGTTTATTATTTATTTGGTGAGCCACACACACGCCACGGCACAAGTGTAGAGGTCAGAGGACTCCCCTCGGAGAGCTGGCTCTCTTCTTCCCTATGTGGGTCCCAGGAATCGAACTCAGGTTGTCAAGCCTGGTGGGAAGTGCTTGTACCCACTGAGCCATCCACCAGCCCTGGGCCTTTTAATCCTAACACTCTACTAAAGAAATAAGCATGCCAATCAACCAAATTCAGGTTTAGTATGAAGGATGATTATATGGAAGATGATCTTTGCCAAAAACCTCTTCATTTATCTAGTCAACAATCTGTGTTCCCTAAAGTTAAAACACAATGCTGAGAAAAGTGAGCCTTTTAACCCTCGCGGCAGTTTCCCTGGGGCTGGACAGATGGCTCAGTGGTTATGAGCACTGGCTGCTCTTCCAGAGGACCTGGGTTCAAACACCAGCAACCTCACGGGGACTCACAACGGTCTGTGACTCCAGTTCCAGGGAATCTAATGCCTTCCTCTGAACTCCTAAAATGAATAAATCTACAAATATTTTTTAAAAGCAACAATTTTCATGCTGGTTTAATTCATGTGTGTTGAAGGTGTGTACACACATCTGTGCATAGTATGTGAGGCCAGAAGACGGCGTTCTGTGTCATCCCCTCAGTCACTGTCCACCTTTGTTTGAGACAGGGTCTCCCTGGCTTAGAACTCACCAGGTAGGCAAGGCTGGCCAGCCAGCGAATCCCAGGGAGCCTTCCGGCTCTGCCTTCCCAGGGCTGTGACCAAAAGCAAGTGCCACTGACCTGTTTGTTTGTTTGTTTGCTTTGTTTTGTGAGACAAGGTCTCACTATATAACCCTGGCTGGCCCTGGCCATGTAGACCAGGCATGCTTTGAACTCACAGAGATCTGCCTGCCTCCGCCTCTAGAGTGCTGGGATTGAAGGCATGAGTGGCTAGGTAGGTCTGGCCCATTTTGCTTGTTTGGATTTCCAGCATGGGTTCTATGGATCTGACTTAGGTCTTTCTTCGTGCCCCTAGGACAGGCACCTGACCCACTGAGCTGTCTTTCTAGGCCCAGTTTTTCATGATTTTTTTGTTTTGTTTTGTTTTCGAGACAGGGTTTCTCTGTGTAGCTTTGGAGCCTTTCCTGGAACTCCCAGGCTGGCCTCGAACTCACAGAGATCCTCCTGGCCCTGCCTCCTAAGTGCTGGGATTAAAGGCATGTGTCACTACCACCTGGCTCATGATTATTTTTAGAAAGGGTTTTAGGACCAGTGAGACCGCTTAGTGGGTAAAACTGCGTGTTACCGAAGCCTCCTCACCTGAGTTCCAAGCCAGGGACTCACAGAGGAGAGAACTGACTCCCATACGCTGTCTTGAACCTCCACACACACACGCCATAGGACTTGTTCACACACACACACACACACACACACACACACACACACACACACGCACGCGCGCACACACACACACAAATAATAATGACAAATAAAATTTAAATAAGTTAAAATAAATAGAAAAGGGGTTTTAGGAAGCGAGTCCTTGTATGTGAAAGTATGATTTGTGACAAATTCAAATACTCCTTCAGTGTGGGTTGGCTGTCACTTTCTTTACTTGACAACATGTATACTTTCATGGAAACACCTTGTCGAATACAGTTCTGTTGCCCCTGGGCTGGTCTGTCCGTCTGTCTGTCCTTTCAGCCGTGTATATTTGCCGAGGGCTGTGGGGAGGGAAGGAAGCGTCCTTCCCAGGGGCTACTTGAGACTGATGGGTGGTTTCCTTTCTTCTTGCCTCTGAGCTGCTTGACTTTTTTTTTTTTTTTAAATGATGAGCTGGGACAGAATCAGACCATCCTAAAAATTAAGCCTAAAAGCAAACCAAGTTCAGAAAAGCAAACAACGCTGCATTGCTGAGCTTCTGGCTTTCTTGGCAGGAGTAGCTAACTCTCAGCCACCACTCCCCAGCCCCGACCCTCCGGCAGGACCCCTGAAGGGGGCCGGACTGGCAGGCTTCCCCATTCACAGTCTCTCTGGTAGTGGTCTGCAGCCTGGTACACAGTGAATTCTTGAAGCGGCCAGTAAATGCCAGGCTGGAGTGTGTTTGCCGGGTGCCTTGACTTCCTCCCCATGTGTTTGTGATAAAATCAGAGATGAAACTGGCTTGGGCT
Source organism: Peromyscus maniculatus bairdii (assembly GCF_049852395.1). Lineage (NCBI taxonomy): Eukaryota > Metazoa > Chordata > Mammalia > Rodentia > Cricetidae > Peromyscus > Peromyscus maniculatus. The sequence continues at coordinate 101,012,684 of NC_134857.1, read as the reverse complement.
AGTTCCTGCAAGTTTTCCTCGGGGGCCCCCCCGAAGGCCGCCTGGGCTTCCCTGAGTTCTGAGGGAAGTGATGGAGTATTAGTTACTCAAGTTTGTTTTAGGAGTTCTGGCTTTATTTTGAGTGAATAAAATCAGAACTCAGTTAGGAAAGCCATTCCAGAAATAAAGCTAGCTATTCATGGCAGGGCTTTGGGGCGAATCCCTTCCCTTCTCTGTGGAGGAAAATTCTATTTACTTTTTGAAGAGTCAACAGCAGCTCAAAGTCACCATTTCAGTTTGGGTGGAGGACAGACGGGTGTTCTCAGGGGACAGAGGACCACGGGCCAGGCTGTGAAAGCTTCAGTTTTGATCTTAGGAGGGGGAGGGGACCCTGTCTATGTGTTAATATTCTTGGAGAACTTTCAAAATGAAGAGGTGATCTAGCCTTTTTGTTACCTAAAAGCACAGTGATTTGAATTTCCTATTAAATGGGGATAATAGTGCCTGCAGTGATTATTTGACTGAGTTAAGGTCAAGTAATGTGATCAGGGTTCCTGGTCCGTGTGTGTGTGTGTGTGTGTGTGTGTGTGTGTGTGTGTGTGTGTGTGTGTGTGTGTGTGTGTGTTATGTGTGTGGGGGTGCAAGCATAGATATATATTCATGGAGGCCTGAGAAGGCCATCCGGTGTCCTGCTTTATCATGCTCCATCATGTTCCCATGGGACAGGGAGGGTCTCTTACTGAACCTGGAGCTGTCTGGGAGCCAGCAAGCCCTGGGGACCCTCCTGTCTCTGCCCCTTCCCACACTAGGATTGCAGAAGTGTGTGACCAGCCTCAGCTTTCCTTTCTTAAAAGATTTGTTTATGTGTAGGAATGTTTGCCTGCATACATGTATGTCTGGTGCCTGCAGAGGCCGGAAGAGAGCATCAGACTCCTGGAACTGGAGTTAGAGGTTTGTGGGTTGCCATGCATGTGTCAGGAACCAAAGCCAGGTCCTATGTAAGAGCAGCGAGTGCTCCGAACCACTGAGCCATCTTTCCAGGCTTCACTCAGCTTTTAATTTGATTTAATTTAATTAAAATTTTAATTTGAGCTGAGGTCCTCACGTGGGCATAGCTGAACCCACTGAACACTCTCCAAACAAACATGGTAGTCTTTAACACAGAACTTTAAAGCCAGCAGATGTCTCTTTACAAAGTCCCAAATGGGGTTCCTTAGAAGAGGCAAGACCTTGCAGAGATCACTCTACAGGCTTTAGGAAGCAATCCTTTTCAGAACCCAATTCTTCAAAATTGTCCTGCTATATTCACGATGGGAGATCTCACAAGAACCCCACACTGCTGCTTTGAAAGGCAACGCACACCTCAAAGTAAATATTTTCCTGCAGATGGGTCCGGCGAGTCGGAGGTCCTCTCCATGCAGGAGGGATGTAACATCGTGTGTGTCCTTCGTGTGACTTGGCGTGCCATCTAGACTTTCTGTGCTTGGGTTCTCTCTGCTACCTTACTGTCTTGGGGCTAGGATTAAATGAGTCAGTATGTTCCAGAGAGAGCCTAGAATGTGGTACACTTGGTGTACTGAATGGATATTTGTGACTGTACCTACTTTCACGTAGAAGTTGCACACACACCTACCTACAGAAGAAAACATTTGAAGGCCACAGATAAGAGATAAGAAGCTTTCTTCAGGTTTGTGCCAAGTTGTTTGGGGGCAAACCACTAGGACATCTGCCGGTGTCAGGGTGTTCAGGAGTCGGCATCTGAGAAGAATCACAGTTCCTAGTGCTGGCATTTGTGGCCAGGGGAGAGTTTCTTGGCTTTGGGCCAGGCTTTGGTTCATCACTGCCACTGGGCCAGTGTGCTTGGTGGATGTGTGGTCACACCACATTGACCCTAAGTGCAGCAGTGCCCTGTGGGCTTGTCTGGGAATGTCTTGCAAACTTCTGATATGATGGTTTTCAGCCATAATTCATGCCTCCTTCTTCCCACAGCCTTTGTTATTTCCTAGAAAACGTAAAATTAAACTCTCTCTAATCTTCTCTCATTTTACCTGCTTCTACTTTTTCGTTCTAAGGTACCTCATAGAAAGTATTATCTTTTTTAAAATTTATTTATTTTTATTTTATATGTATTAGTGTTTTGCCATGAGTGTCAGGTCCCCTGAAACTGGAGTTACAGACAGTTGTGAGCTGCCATGTGGGTGCTGAGAATTGAACTTTTGGAAGAATAGTCAGTGTTCTTAACCACTGAGCCATCTCTCCATCCCCTAGAAAGTAAAATCTTAAACCCTTTGACCTGAGCTAGAGAGGGAGCTACTCATTTGGTAGAGTGCTTGCCTGAACAGCAGATGCTGTAAATCCTGGCAGGAGACAGGAGACCAGAAGTTCAAAGCCATTCTATTTATAAAGCAAGTTCGAGAACAGGTCCATGAGAGCCTATTTCACAAAAAGGAATAAAAGCAGCTCACCCTGTGGATTTTATGTCGTCATCCACTTAAAGGGATTTAACCATTACCCTCTCTTTCCCTTGCTGAAAGGTTAGCCATGGTGTGTGTGTGTGTGGGGGGGGGTCCTCCCCTAATCACTCATGATCGACATGATGTCCTTACCTCCTAGTCCTCATCATAAGCCATCCTCTCCACACACCATCAAGCTCTGTCGCTGCCTTAGCACACAGCCCCGAAGCGGTCAGCTCAGGCATGATCACACACTGTGGACGGCCTGGTGGAGTCCATCCTCCGGATGCCCACTAAGGAAACCGCCTCTACTCAGCATGAGTGTGGGCCCACTAGTGCTGAAACAGCAGAACGCTTAGTCTGCACCCTGTGTCTAGGACGATGCTACCCTCCTCCACTCATTCAGTCCATCATTAATCTAGGCCTTGATGTGGCACTCAGGGTTGACTCTTGTGGTAAAATACTAGTACTGTAGTCACTTCAGCAAGGCATATATAATTTCCCGTCAATGTGGCTTTAATGTTCTCTTTCAGTGGGCCACGAGACGTTAAAGATAAATGGTTATGAGCCCCCTCGAAATTTGCGGGGTTGACGCAAGCATGAAAATGTACCCTTTAATCATCTTAGCCAGGGAAGACAGCCTATTTTTGTTGCTTATGAGTGATGGATAGCACTAAACTGACTGTGAGGGAGTGGGTTGGGGGGGGGGCGCTCCCTCAGAAAACAAAACTACGCTTCCCCATATGACTCCGTATATCCACTAGGAATCAGTTTAGAAAGGGAACGCGTTGGGCTAACACCTGAATGGAGAGAGGAATCAAAGATGGAGGCCATGGTAACCACACTGAGCACTGGGACGTGGTTGGAGACATGTGGCTGGCCACTCCCGGATCCTTGTGATGTGAAGCCTGAGGATGAAGACAACACAGGTCCTTCCTATGGCTCCGAGAGCGAGAGGAGCTGATCCGTGCTCCCAGGGGTAAATGATGCCACTTTTGGAGAGCTCTCGTGACATGAGAGTGACCAGGCTTCACGCACGTGTCATTGCCAGATGCTGGGCTCCACAGCAATGTGTCTTCAATCCTCCCAACAGTTGGTGCTCTGCCCGCCTTTACTGAGAAGAAAAGGGAGCTCAAGAGAGGCTGGTCACTGGCCCATGCCCAGTATCTCCTCTTCTCACTGAAAGATCTGAGCCCAGAGACAGTTGGACTACGGGGCTTGTGCTTCCCGTAACCACCATGCTTTTGAATTGAGTTTTGGCCTAATGAAAACTGGTGAATGTAAAATCCAGACAGTTGGAATATAAAGAAAGGATGCTTTGTCTTACTGACTCATCAGGGGGCTTTGGGAAAATGCCCTTCCTCTTGGTTTCCAGTCTACAAAAGAATGAGTCTGGGCTGGGGGTATGGTTCAGCTGGTCGGGTGCTGGCCCAGCATACACGAAGGCCTGAAGTCAGTTCCCAGGACCACACAAACTGAGTGTGAGTCTCCGAGCCTAAAACCAGCATTTGAGAAGATACAAGAGGCTCAGAAGGTCCAGGCTGTCCTTGATGATATCATAAGTTTGAGGCCAGTCTGTGATAGGTGAGCCTGTCTCAAACAAACCAAAACAATTTACCATTCTACACACACACACACACACACACACACACACACACACACACACACACACACTTACTTTGACTTAATAATCTCGTTTTTTTGGAAGTTTAGCTTTAAGAAATCTAAAATCAGGAAATTAAGGTGTTCACTATGTATTTGTAACAGCAAAATATTTTAAATAGCCAGTAGATCCATCTCACTTCTTGGCCTCTTGGCTAAGTTCAGGTGTGCCTTCCTGCATGTATACATACACATCCCCATAGAACTGACAGTTACGGGAAATGAAAATTTAAGATGCCATGTAACAACATAAAATGCTCACATAGAGGCAAAAGTCAAATACATAATCTTTCACAATGTACTTTTTTTTAAATTGTTTTTCTACTCTGCCTCTTCCTCGTTCATACCATCCTGACCTGTGTTCCATTTCCTCCGAGCGCCTTCAGCATGCTGCTTTCCTGACTGCGGCTTTCCCCAGAGTAAAAGGTTCTGTAGGTTATGCATATTCCTGGGTCTGTCTTGTTCCTGGGAGCCGGCTTCTGTCAGGGCAAGTGTTTGTAGGGTTCCACCATCCCCTGGGGGATGACTTTGCTCTGCTCTTGCCCAGATTCCAGATAGTTTAACGACCTTCAACACACAGTAGAGTGTCTTTCAAGCACTTTTCTGCATGGTTGGTCGATTTTGAACTGTGAATCCTAATTTGTACAGGAAACTCAGTTCTCTAGCAAGAACCAACACTATCTCTCAGGCCTAAGGGATCCTGATTCCTGAAGCCCTCACTAATTCCGTACCAGCTGCACCCTGGTGTTTGGCTCACAGGTCACGAGGGGCTGCTCTCTTTCTGGTCCTCAAACCCCCTTTCCTGCCCTCCAATGCTACTGTGTATTAAAAAATAACTTATGCTTACTCACTGTTTCCACGTTTGTGGTGGGACCTTTAAGCTGCCATGTCGATGAGAGATAATTTTCCATTTACCACAACAGTATGCAAATATATTTGAATATAATCAGAAACTGAAAGAGACTTTGAGCTTATTTGTTTCGGGTGGAGATACTCTGTTTACAGCTACAGATTGTATACGGTCCTTCTGTTGTCTTGAAATGGCAGCATATTCATGTTCATAACTACTGTCTCTTGTTCTAGAATGCGTACACCGCAACTGCCATTAATGGGACGGATTTTTGTACATCAGCGAAAGATGCACACAAAATCATGTCCAAGAATTCCAGTCATCTCACGTCTGTTAACTGCTTTGGAAACTTCGTCATTTTCCTGGGAAAGGTGAGATGTCTTGACTAAATAACAGAACCTGGAATTCAACAAATTAGACAACATGGAGGCTGGCTTGCTTCATTATCTCATTCATTCCTCAACCCTGTGAGGCTGCCTGTTCTGCCGAAGATCTAAGGTTTCATGTTTCCAGGGTCCCACAGCGTGTACAGACACTCTTTTAATCTTAGTTTATCTTTCTCACCTCTGGCCAATCCCACCATTTTGATCCCTGGTTTTGTCTATCTAAAATGAAAACGCTACTGACCTCAGAAATCAGGAAGTTTTGTAGATTGGTTTTTGTCTTAAAGCGTAGAAGTAGTGTTGATTTGATTAATTGGTACATTATTTAAGGGCAGTAAGTCTATATAATGGAATCTGAAACCCGAACATGGTGGTGGTGGTGGTGGTGGTGAATGCCTTTAAACCCAGCACTCAGATGCAGAGGCAGGCAGATCTCTAAGTTTGAGGCCAGCCTGGTCTACAGAGTGAATTCCAGAACAGCCAGGGCCACATAGCCAGAACTTGTCTAAAGAAAAGGAATAGGAGCAATCTGAGTGAAGTCAGCTCAGTTGTATTCTGATGTCACTTGACTATCTTTTTAAATGTCTTGTGTGGTGAAGAGGCTCCTTAGAGCTCCAGTGTCCTGTGGTGTAAAGGACAGAGCCCATAACTTGGAAACTCTGAACTTCAGGGTCTTGTGATACAGGTCTACAACCCTCCAGCTACTCAGGAGGCTGAGCCAGGAAGCTCTCAAGGCCAAGGCTAGCCTGGGCTATAGAGTGAGTTCAAGGCTAGACTGGACAACTTAGTGAGACCTAATTTTTTTTTATCTCCAAGATAAAGAGTTAAAAATGGGCTGGGTATGATGTAGGTCAGTGGGAGAACACTGGTGTTGAATTGTGTGAGGTCCTTGGGGTCAAGATCCAGTACTGCAACCAAATCAAAACAAATAAAACCTGTGCCTCTCCTGGGTGGTAGGGATAATAACCGGAATGTTGATGAACGGGATGATATGCCAGCCTGATCGGTCATGTCTCAAGTTCTCTCCACCATGCCACATGCTGTACCTCTCTTTCCATGTACTTTTTAATCTTCTGGGCCTCATTCTGCATAGTTCAGTTTGCCTGATGCCACTTCCACTTAAGGAGCTGTCTGTCTGTCTCTGTCTGTCTATCTACCCACCCACCCACCATCCATCCATCATCTATCCGTCCTGTGTATGGATCTGTGTTTATGGGCATCATGTGCACACAGCGGTGGACAGACGGTCTCAGCGCCCCTGGAACTGGAGTTATAGTTTGTGAGCAGCCTGATTTGGCCACAGAAATCAGAACCTGTGTCCTCTGCAGAAGCAGCATGCACCCCAAACTGCTGAGCCATCTCTCTAGCACCCCCATTCCACTTAGATGCCATTCCGATTCCTGACCCTGATCCTTCCCACCATGTCTTCCGTATTCAAAGCGATGCACTCCGTCTTCAAAACCATTCCTCCCTCCCTGATAGGAATTCCAGTTTTCAGCACCGCCCACAAGTGAACAAGGTCCTGGTCACCGACTGTGACATGGGCGATGAAGACATGGGGACTGTGCCCCATTAGGATTCTATGCTTCTGGGCCTCTGGTGTGCTGTTTGGTGCATGGCCGTCTTAGCTAGCTCCCAGCAGGTTAAGACATGCTTGGATCAATCTCACGGGTGTGTGCTAATCACACATACATTCAAGGCTCACCTGGGCCCCAGAGATGTTTCCTGTGACAATAGTCACAGAAGCACAATATAATTATGCCTTTCAGAACAGCCAAGTAAGGTACAGTTGCGTGCAATTTGGTGATACTGTCACCCGAGTCGGATTATGGGTGACAGGTGCATTTTCTAATTCCAAAACTATTTTTAGTTCAATTTCATAATTCTTAATGCACTTACATTTTTCACTTTAAATATAAAATATAAATTCATTTTCTTAAGATTTCCCGTAAGAAGCATACCATGCCTAATGAGCTTTCAAAAATATGGGATAATTAGTGACTTTAGGCTTCTGAAGGAAGTAGCATTCTGAATTCCATATTTATCTTTGCAGGCATCCAGGGGTAATGGAGGCCCCCAGGTGGATTCTGTCACATCTTTTAAAAAACTGAGTATACCATAGCCTATAAGTGTGTTCCTGGAAATATAATAATTACATGTCACAAAAGCCTGGGAGAATCCAATTATCTTGCACACTAGCAGTGGAAAGCCTTTTCACTTTAGTGCCTGGAGGGTAAAACCAATCACTTAGGAAATTAATAATTCACCTCTTCAATTGCTCACAATATAAAAATGGGGTTAAAGCCAGGAGGCGCACTCCTTTAATCCCAGAAGTCAGGAGGCAAAAGCAGGGGAATCTCTGTGTTCGAGGCCAGCCTGGTCTACAGTGAGTTCCAGGACAGCCAACGCTACACAGAGAAACCCTGTCTTGAAAAGCAAACAAACAAAAATGGGATTTAAAGAAAAAAGAAAGGGGCATGGTGGCACACATCTTCAATCCCAGAACTCAGGAGGCAGAGGCAGGTGATCTCTGAGTTCAAGGCCAGCCTGGTTTACAAAGTGAGTTCCAGGACAGCCAGGGCTACAGAGAAACCCTGTCTCAAAACCACCAAAAGAAAAAGCAAAAGTTTTGAAGGGGCTGAGAGCCAATTGGTAAAGCGTCTGTGTAAGCGTGAGGACCACCACCCATTCAAGATGGGCGTGGCGTTACATGTCTAACTTTAGTGCTGGGAGGTGGGGTGGGTGGAGATAGGGGGAGTCTCTGGAAGCCAAATGGATGAGCTCCAGGTTCAATGAGACCCTAACTCAAAAACTACAGTGGAGAGCAACAGAGGAAGGCACACACAGGCACACACATTATCACACACACCCCACACATGTACACACGCATCCTCAAGTGAGGATCCTGATGATTTTGCCATACCGTGGTGAGAAAGAAGAGAAAGGTTTGTGCATTACATTTCCATGAAGGCAAAGGCAAACACAGATAAAAAGTTCAGGTCTGTCTTCTCACCCACTGGGCTTTTGTTTCTTCCGTCGGTTTTCCTTCTACTTCAGCCTGTCCCATTATCTTTAGACACACACATACACAACAGTATTACTTGTAGTTGGGGGGCGGGGGAAATAAAACCTTCGGTAAAATAGCTGACTGACCCTATTCATAAAGGTTTTCTTTCAGCGAGCCCCCTCCATTCATAAAGGTTTTCAACGCCCCCCGCCCCCCAGGTACTGGTGGTGTGCTTCACTGTTTTCGGAGGACTGATGGCGTTTAACTACAACCGCGCACTCCAGGTGTGGGCCATCCCCCTGCTCCTAGTCGCCTTTTTTGCCTACCTAGTGGCTCACAGTTTCTTGTCCGTGTTTGAAACTGTGCTGGACATACTTTTCCTGTGCTTCGCTGTGGATCTGGAAACAAATGATGGATCGTCAGAGAAACCGTACTTCATGCACCCTGAATTTTTGGTAAGCACACATTTCATCTCCTGTTGTAATCTTCTTCCTCCTCACGACCTCCCAAAGCGCTGACCACTCACACACAGCGGGAGGCAACACAGCCAGTCTCATTTCAGGTCTAGCGGGCTCCCTGAGTTTCTGCTTCCACCTGGCCCAAAATTCCAGAGGGGGAGGGGAACTCAGCTTTCTGAGGGTGAACCACTTCCTTACAGAGATCCCCTCTCCAAAGAGAAGTGAGAACAGAATGGGGCATGTAGGCTCTTCCTTCCACAGGACTCCAGTGGACACAGTAGTAGCTTGGTTTAACTTCAACACTAACAGCTTGATCTTGCCTCCTGGAGAGTCTGGGAGTTGGAACAATTGTTTATGGGGAAGTATTTTGCATTTCCAAGCACCATTCATTCCCAGGAAGCTTTGGCTATGGCGCATTGCTCTGTAGACTGCCCACCTTTTGTACCAATACTGACGCTGTGTCTGCAGCCCTCCCTCCGTCCGGGCCCTTGCTAACTGGACACACCCTCTGCAATGCCCCATGCAGCTTGTATCTGGAACTAGCAGGCAGTGGTTTCCAACAGCTTTTTGCAACACAATGAATTGCTCGTCATTTGTCTTATCCTCTTCAGACAGAAGACATTTCAACAACTGAGCTCTTTGGTTGCTGGGGGTCAAATGAGATTTTAGCAATCTTCTTTCATTTTGTTGCCATAAACAGGAAGGTTTAAGTGCCTTTGGCCTTAAACAACATTCAAAGCACTGTCAGTTCAGCAGGTACTGGATTTCAGCACTTCTATGAATGTATGAATATTAATATGGACCCTCCATTCACAGAAACATAATGATACAATTACCTGTCTTTACGTACTCGGATGGTTGCATTAAAGCTAATTTGGTCTACCCTTCTTATAAGTTTCCAGTTAAAAGCCTACTTTGAAATCTATCCCACTATGCACACAAATATTTTCAAAACACTTGGGAAGCTTTTAAAGCTCAGTTCCCTAAAACTCTAGGGCCATGAGTAAACGGCTACCCAAGGAGCTTCCTGTCACCAGTGTCCGCCATTCTATCATTCTTTTGTTTTTCAGAGTTTTGTGAAACGGGCCAACAGCTTTAACAATGCACCGTCTCAAGGATGCAAGGACTCTTTACCAAACGAGGAGGGGACAGAACTTCGGGCCACTGTGAAATAGGGGCCCAGAGGCTTTTGTACTAGGAGAACCTCCACGTGTTTTGATCACGCTGTGATACTGAAACAATGTCTACAGCTGTTTTCACAGGAACTAGAGCAAGAAAAATAATGTTAAAACTATGTTTGTATGCATCACTTTAAAGGGCACAATATATCTGGGCACAGTGACATGCATCTATAATCCCAACAATTAGGAGGCTTAAGTACAAAGACCACCAGTATAAGGCCAGCCTGTGCTACCCGGGAGTTTAAAGCCAACTGAATGCTATGTAGAGACCTTATCTCAACATAAACAAACAGAAATAAAAAAATAAGAACGGCTCACTGGATAAAGGCAACTGATGCCCAGGTTGAAGACCTGAATTGATCCCACCAGCCCCACGTGATAGAAGGAAAGAACCACTTCCCACAAATTGTCCTCAGACCTCCACATGTGCTGTGGCACGCACGCGTGCACACACATGCACGCGCGCGCGCGCGCGCGCGCGCGCGCGCGCGCACACACACACTAAATATAAGTAAATAAATAACGTACTATGTAAAAACTCACCTGAGTGTGTGAGGTCATAACCAGTTTATCTTTTGAGGAGGATTTTATTAGCAGAAATCTCTAGAATACTGCTCTTCCATAGGGCAGGACTTTCTCTGATTCTTCCAACCCTGGACACATGCTAAGAAACCACATGAGCATCTCAAGGTACAGCTCTTACCCTTACTGTTGTAAGAAAGGCATGAACTCCTGTCCTGCAACAGGCACACCCAGGACAGGCAGTTGCACAAGATGCCACTCAGCTGGATGCCAGCAGGTGGTACTTTCACAAATCAGCAAATCAGAAAAGGGTGATGCCCAAGCTCCACCCAAAACGAGACTTGCCTGGGAGCTTTTTAAAAAATCATGATTATTTTTGAAATACATCTGAACAGCACCTGAAAAGGCAGATGGTGTAAAAGAGCTTTCCCTCTTCTAAAGCCCTAAAAAGAACTTTGAAGATGAGGACGGGTACCTCATCAGCCCAGATGCTATGTGGAACTCCCACCCTAACAGGAGGCTCCGTTTGACTGAGTTGGCAGGCCAGCGTGTATGATGTAATACAAGGCTTCCTCCCCTCCCCTTCCCTAGCTGCCTCTGCAACTTAACAAGAAACAGCCTGACAGCTCAGGTCCACTTTAAATGCAAATGCTTTCTTAAATGGGGCCATTTAGCTCCACACATGATGTACAGGGCACTCCCAGAAGCATTGGAGTGAGTCATCGCAGAATGTGTACATCATTTCTGTGGGTTCCAGCATCTCTTTATCTGTCTTGGCAAAAACTACCGCAGCCTAACAGCCAGCCCTATCAGAAGACATCACTTGGCTGAGATGAGGTCAGAAGGCGTGAGCGACTGACTTCCCTCGGTTGATGGCACCGTTGGTGTTTAGCTTTCTCTAAGGTGACAATGATGGCTTAGGTTTTCCTCAGTTTGCACACCCCATGTCCGCTTCGGGCATCATTCACATACACCCGCAATGCATACACGGTAATTCTCCCTTGCAGGTGGAAATGATACACCCGCAATGCATACACGGTAATTCTCCCTTGCAGGTGGAAATGCTTTTAAGAGGACTCCAAATTGGATTTAAGATGAACCCAGGGCAGCCAAGTCATGAACAAGAGCCAGATCATTCTTGGCTCTTACTTGACTCTACACAATGGGAATGTCTCTTCTTTTGGTTATTCTTTTGTTTATGTCGCTCTAAAACAGGGTCTCTGGAGATCAAGCTGACCTCAAACTCGCAGAAATCCTCCTGCTTCAGCCTCTCTAGTGCTGGGTTACGGATATTAGGTCATCACACCCGGTTTAGACTCAGTCTCCATGAGTGCCATGTTGTATGGATTAAATAACGTTGAAATACCGTCTTAGCATCCAAGGAATGAGGCCTCAGGTCTCTGGCCTGACTCTGCCTACAGAGAAGCTAGCCAAAAAATAACCAGCCTGTGGTTCATATGAATGTTCAAAAAAAATATTTATTTATAAAAAATACAATGGGATAAGTTTATGCTGAGAAATGCAGCAATAAATACAGTTGAAGGGAACAGAGAGACTGCAGTGATACATTGGCACAAATGAAGTCTGCGGGCACACCACCCGAACCTACGTGTCTGCGGCCATGTTGGTACACACGCCTTCAGGAGGAGCGCCACTCGGAAAAGACCTTGTCAGCTTAAGGAAGAGAATAAGTACACGTGTAATCACAGATGCACACTGATCATGACTTTATTTAAAACTCAGCAAGCAGTACTGCAGAAAAACATCCATGTGTCAGATTCTAAACGCTGCATCCTCGATTTAGTTGGCAAAGACCACATTTAGCAAATCAACATTTTAGTCTTCCATGTACAAGCCAGATACACACTACACTGTAAAAAAGGAAAAATAGTTTCCTATTGTTTGAAAATACCAGTTTAAGTGTCAGACTGTAAAAAAATGCATAGATCTTCAATAAAAGAACTGGCTGCCTTCCCACGGCATTCCTTTTTACTTCATACGCAAGTTATTGGTTATGCTGTAGGATTTTTAACTCTGACAGCACTAAAAGGCGACTATTTAGGAGGCAGAAAAGGAAAAGGGAATGTATGTAAGGCATTTATTTTTTAAGGTACAATAAGCATAATAGTGTCTGAGGAAGACGAGAGAAGAATTACTCAAGGCTAGCTCGGGTCTCACTGGATAACAACAATGGACTAAATACTGCGCTCCCATGTGTGACTCTAGTAGTCAATGCCCTGGTCGTCGCCATACTGGTATTCTCGGGGATAGTCATCAGTGTACTCGCCATGGTATTCATCGGGGTACTCTGCCTGGTAGTCGCTATCACTGATTTCTGACCCATTTGTTCCCGTGCCCTGGCTTCCGTTGTGAATGACAGGCTCCGTGGGGGCAGCACAGTACTTGGGATCATACACTTGCCGCCCAAGCCCATACACGCTCATTCCTTTCTGGGAAGCGACTTTGTTGGTACCCATCTGAAGAGAGATGGTCGAGTTGTCCACTGGCTGTAATGTCAGCTTCTGGTCGTAGATGTCTCTTCTGGTACCCGGTGCCAACATCCCAGCCTGGCATTAGAGCACAACAGTACACAAGGTAAGACAACAGCGAAGGTCTAGACTTGTTAATGTTGTCTAAATTATGAAAGTCACACGAATGTGGACATCAACGCAGTCACTTTCAATTGGTTTATGACGGGAGTCACTGAGTCCTGAGCGGAGCCAGGCCATCTTTCACGTCTCTGCCCACCATCACCAGGTGGCCTCCGAACACGTACTTTGAGTTATTTCTTCCTATATGTAATACAGAAGCAATACTACCGACTACTAAGTAAAGAATTAGACACAAAGTATATAAAAACAAAGCCCAGGCCTGGAGATATGGCTCTATAGTTAAGAGCATTTGTCTGTCTTGCGGAGGATCCAGGGTCAGTCAGTTCCCAGCATCCACATGGTGGCTCACAACTATCTGTAACTCAGTTTCAGGGCATCCAATGCCCATTTCTGACTTCCAAGAGTATCAGGCATATACACGGTTCACATACATACATACATGCAAAATAGCCACACACACACAAGAAAACAAATAACTAATTTTTTTATATTTAAAAAAGTTCCACCCTGGCATACCTAAAAGTTACACATGAGTGTCTATGAATGGCCACCAGTTTTAAACTAGCATATAATCATTCAACAAGAAGCATGCTGAGCTGATCTAAGGGACTGCATCTTCTCAGGAGGCTGTCACCGAGAGTCACTCGCTTCAGAACACAGCACAGTAACTCATGCCTCAGTTTCCCGCTCATGTCAAGCACACACTTTCAGATACAGAGTGGGTGAAAGGGCAAACGTGAGTAGCAGCTATGGCAAGCAACTGTCCGTGACAGGGCATGTTCCATAAGGGGGGCATCACAGGTTTCACCAAAAAATTAAAAAAAAAAGGGGTTCCCAAAACTACTTATTCTCACTATTTTTAGATATAAAACCCTGCTGTTCTCAAATGGTTATTTGTGTGTGTGTGTGTGTGTGTGTGTGTGTGTGTGTGTGTGTGTGTGTGTGTGTGTGTGTGAGAGAGTCAAGGGGTCAGGGTGCACACGAGAAGGCTAGAGGACCAGTTCTCTCCGGCCATCTTCATGTGGGTTCCAAGAATCAAACTAAAGACACCAGACAAGCGCCTTTACCCCCAGGGCCATCTCATCCACTTAAAAACTCTCACACTAATGAGGGAATTACCTCTATCAGATTGGCCTGTCTGCACATCTATGGGGCGTTTTTTGGATTGCTAATGAATGCAGGCGGGACCCCTGGGCAGGCAGGCTGTCTGAGAAAGGTGGCCGGGAAGCAAGGGAAGCCAGTGGGTGGCATTCCTTGCTGGTCTCTGCATCAGCTCCTACCTTCAGGTGGCTGCACTGGCCTCCCTGGATGATGGAAATGTTAGCCAAATGAACACTTTCCTCCCCAAGCTACTTTTAGTCAGTGTTGTATTGCAGTAACAGAACACTGACAGTTACGGAAGTACTTAACTAGCATTTCACACAAATTCATTTCTCTGGTTACTTAATGTTACGTTTCAAACTAGGAACCAACAGCTGAGATGCCTCCAGATTCTCCCAGCATCCTTCAGTCCCTACTTGTTACAAGGTATGGCTGGCACACCTGGCCCCCAGAGGCTCTTCCATATATAATCCAGATATTTTGGTTACCTGCCCCTTTCGTCCCTTTGGCCTCCTGGCTGCTGTACCTGTTTCTCCTCTCTCCCTTCCCCTCCCCCACCCCAACATGGCCCAGTTCAGTCTGGTCATGTCCACTCTAGACTCTTCCAGAAGTCGCTGCCTCTGGCTATGCTCTCTCTTTTATCTACAATAAACTTTCTCTTCCACCATACCTAGGAGCAGTCATGTCCTTTCCTGTTGCTGGGAGGTGGTGGCTCAAGCCTTTAATCCCAGCACTCAGGAGGCAGAGACAGGTGGATCTCTGTGAGTTCGAGGCCAGCCTGGGCTACAGAGTGAGTTCCAGGACTGGCACCAAAACTACACAGAGAAACCCTGTCTTGAAAAACAAACAAACAAACAAAAAAAAAAAAAAAAAACCAAAAAACAAAACAAAACCCCACCCTTTCCTTTCATTTTTTTTCATTCACTTAATATTTCATAAGAATTCTGACTAAAGAGCTTTTAGCAGAAATGCCAGATAATCTTACAGACCCATTTAAAAAGCCCCCTTTAAAAGCAAAACCAAAAAGGGGTAAGGGAGAACCAACCATCTTTTACTTGGATTTTGGAGCAGGAACACTATAAACATCACTTTTTTCTTCTGGTTAGGCAGAAAGGCCAAGTGTTCTCACTGCCAACCAAAGCCATTAGTCACGCTACGCTTTTCAGGCTGGAGAAAGGGCCCTTTGATTCTTTTGCTTTCCCAGCAAAACCTACTTTCCTGAAGACTAAAAATACTATAGAAAAAATACCGCTGAGATTCTAGCTATGCATGGGGTCAGTGCTCACTTAGCATGCCCTCTGTGCCCTCTGCTTTGAGAATTAAAAGACACTTGCTTACCTGGCTGGCTCCTTTGTTGGTGCCCATCTGCAGACTAATCGTGGTCTGGTCAAAAGGTTTGTCAGTCTGCATTTTGGGATCATAAAGATGCCTCCTGGTCCCATAGGCTGTCATACCTGCCTGGCTGGCACATTTGTTGGTTCCCATCTTTAAGTTAAAAGATCAGCATTCATTATCAGAAGTCAGTAACATATACACAATAAAATGTTTTGCATTATTGAGACAATGTAAAGTAGAGCTGGGATGTAGCTTGGCACTGGAGTCTCACCTGCCATGTGCAAAGATCTGGGTTCAATTCCCAAGCACCAAAAGGGGGGGGGGGGTGGAGCAGGGGTAGCCAGGGACTTACAAGTTCCCAAGCTAAGGAGGCTCTAGGCAACTAGGTAAGAGCTCCCCTCTGGGCTTTTGAATGCAAACTGTGAAGGCTTTGAATTTTAAAGAAAAACTCCAAACACTCTTAAATATACAGAACCTCACAGAACAATTAGCTGCATCTGCATATAAACTTGCAGAAAGAGATGTAACATTAAATAAGTAAGAAGTTACTGTGCTGGCAGAACTATGGATGAATTCCCCGACATTCTTATCTATACTCCCTGCGGCACAGGCTCCAGACTGAAGTGTGCCCACTTCAGGCAGGGAAACCAACAGTGTAGACCAGACGACAAGCTCTCCAGCCACAGGTGCAGCCAACCAACCTTTCTGCAGCTGTCATCCACAAAGCTCACCTCCACAGCCACAGAATCAAGTCACAAGGAAAGGAAGGGAAAAAAAAAAAAAACAACAACCCACGTACAAAAACATCTCGTAATGTTTCGGGTAATTTTGTGCTGGGTCAAAACCCACAGCTACCTTTGTGGCATGGGCGGCCTGTGTGCTCAGAGTTAAAACGGGAAAGCAAAGGCCAGGTACTTAAGACATCATCAGCATTTTTGTGGAGGAAAAATGCATTTTGTTCCTACGATACTCGTTCGGATACTGGCCAGAACCAGAACGAGGCAGTATGAGGAGCGTGAACTGAAGCAGGTTCAGAGGAATAATTAACTTCTGCGCCCAGCTGAGAACTAACCACCCAGGCCTTCTGTGGTGCTGGAGGAGGAAACCAGTGCCTACCACTGTAGAGAGTGTGGGCCTTTGCTTTTTTGAGTCTCACATAAACCCAGCCTTGCACTCGATAGGTAGGCAAGGATAACCTTAAACTCCCAATCCTCCACTTTTGAGTACTGGGGTGCCAGGTGCACACCAAACACTCAGGGGGCACTTACAAAAGAAAACTATTACTAAAAGCAAAACCCCTGCACAGGAAAAGATTCACATAACACATAGAAGCAAAGAAAAAAAAATTGCTGCAATATTAACACTTGTAAGATGTAACTAGAGTTTGCATCTGTGAATACCCTTTGGGTTATATTTGCATGTGTTCCTGCATATGCCTAAAGCCACACTCACATAGAAACCCAAATTTTACAAAAATACACATATCCCTTTAGAAGTCAATGGCATTTTATAACCTTATTTTCCCCTTAACATGTCTTTTCAAACACTGCTGTTAATTCCTAGGCTGCAGGTCCAACTGCATGGAGTTCTAACTCACTGATCTGGACTTTCTTTCTAATGTCCCTCCATTTAAACACTGTTGCACTTTTTAAAACTGAGGCCACCCGACACAGACTCAGTTCACCAAGGAGGTCCTCAGCACTCACACCACTTGGCTGTGGTTTTGTGACACTCTCCAGGGAGACTGTGAACGTCACCTTAACCAAGCACTTCCCAAGCACTAACCTGGCCCAATCTGCTAGGCTCACTCAATCCTACACCTTGCTAATGGATAATGATTCTGGCATCATGGGCTTTGTATACATGTCCTTAGTCAATAAGATCTAAGACTTTATAAAGTGCATTTTCTTCCTTTTTAAAAGAAAATATGATTAGAAAAAATCACCACAACAAAAAACTTCAATTTCCTAGAGAAACAATGGTCAAGCTGGGTGACATACCTGAATTTTCTTTTAAAAATACCATCATTTTAGCTGGGCATGATGGCACCCACCTTTAATCCCAGCACTCAGGAGGCAGGGGATCTCTGTGAGTCTGAGGTCAGTCTGGTCTACAATGTGAGTTCCAGGCTGGCCAGGACTGTTACAAAGAGAAACCCTTGTCTCAGGGGAAATCAAAACAAACAAACAAACAAACAAACAAAAAAAATCAAAATACACCATCATTTTCTTTTGGTTCTTATTTAACTTTTTTGGGGGTTGGGGATTGTTTCTTGAGACAGGGTCTCTGTGTGGCCCTGGCCACCCTGGAACTTGCTCTATAGACAAGACTGGCCTTGAATTCAGAGATCTGTCTCTTTGCCTCCCGAATGCTGAGATTAAAGACATGTGCCACCACCGCCCGGCTTATTTTCTTTTTTTGAGACAAGATTGCATTTTGTAGATGAGGCTGGTTTTGAACTCCTATGTAGCCCAGGAGGGCTTCAAACTCAGAGCATCTTCCTGCTTCAGCCTGCTCAGTGCTGGGATTACAGGTGCAAACCACCACACCCCATCATCGGGGTTTAAACAGATCGGAACTGTATAAGCCATGTACACATGTGAGCAATCTACATTACAGAACTTTCATGAACACTTCACTCATGAGAGGCACAACATTTTGTGTGGCAACAATTAATGACACCGTGTTAATGAGTGAAACAATAACATGACACCACTCACCTGCAAACCAATTACACTTTGGCCAGCCTTTAACTTGCCTTCATCAAAACGTCTCGTTTGTTTTTCTGCATACTTAACTCCAATGTCAATGGTTGTATGAAACCCTTTTGTTTTTGCCTAGACATAAACACATTCACCAACTGAGTTGGAGCACAGATATTCATTCCGCCACCAGCATTTTGAAGAGGACACAACAGAGAAGTGATGTCCACAGACAGGCTTCATGGGTGAGATCATACTTAGGGCTACGCAATGATAATACGGTACCCTTTGAAACGGGAGGGTTCTAATTAACCTATCTGGCACACGCTGATGTCAGCAGCCCTTTCACAAAGCTAGCAATTACAGAGGGCAGAGGCCCCTCCCCACCGGGTTTCTGCACCCCTGAGAGAACAATGATGTAATTCACCACCTATGTGCAGGGAAGTTTTTTTTTTTTTTTTTTAAACCAAGTGTAGAGCATGTACATACCAGGCCTGCTAGGGCCACCAGCGTAGTCTGAACCTGGGTCATGTTGCCATTCTCAAAAAGATCATTTGCTTCAAATATGTCATGGGGCTTCATGCCATAAGCCTGAATGGCTTTAATAAAGTTGCCGATATTCTCCAACTAGAAACAGAAAGAGTCACATAAGGTTTGGAGCTAACTACAGACACACCAGGATTCTTCAGTCTGGTTACTAAGACTACAGACAGAAGTTATTTGGTTAGGATTCCCCATCAGATACAGAGTAAGCACACAGCTCTTTCTGGCAAAGGAAGGGGGCTTATGGAACAGGCCTTTAAAGTAGATCTTTAAAAACAAACAAGCCGGGCGGTGGTGGCGCACGCCTTTAATCCCAGCACTCGGGAGGCAGAGCTAGGCGGATCTCTGTGAGTTCGAGGCCAGCCTGGGCTATCAAGTGAGTTCCAGGAAAGGTGCAAAGCTACACAGAGAAACCCTGTCTCCAAAAACCAACCAACCAACCAACCAAATAAATAAATAAATAAAACAAAACAAAAACAAACAAACAAGAAAAACCCCCAAACATGATTTGTTTGCTGCTCTTGTTGAAACCAAAAAAGACTCATGAAGCTCAAACTGGTTATAGAGCCAACAAAAATCTTTAATTTCTGAACCTTCTGCCTAGATCCCCACCCTCCAGACCTGGTGCTGGAATTAGAGGTGAGCCTATCACCCCCTATTTATGCTGTGCTGGGGATCAAACCCAAGACTTCCTGAATGCTAGACACTCTACAAACTGGGCCACATTCACATCCCCACATTCCCTGCTTTTTAAAGCTCTTTAAGGGCAAAATCAGCCATGTGTGAATGTGTGTGAGTGTGTGTGTGTGTGTGTGTGTGTGTGTGTGTGTGTGTGTGGTATGCATGTGTGCATTGTGTGGGTGTTCAGGTGTATATGTCCCATGTGTATACATGTACACATACGTGCATGCTAGAGACTGCATTAGATATTTTCTCCCATCACCCTCCACTTTACTGAGGCAAGGAGGGTCTTTCCATACACCCAGGGCTCACCTACCTATAGCCAGTCTAGCTAGCCAGCCTGCCCTGGAGATTCAAGCTCTGCTCTGCCTCCCATGCAACTGGGACTATAGGTCCACCTTGTTTTTAAGTGGCTCTGAACTCCAGTCCTTGTGCTTAGGCGGTGAACACTTTGTCCATGGTCCCCAGGTCCATCATCCTTACAAGTGCTTAAGAATTCTGTGTCAGAGTGATCCAGGCCTGAAGTTTTCTTTGCCAAAAGTTACACACATATATTAATAGTTCACCATGTGTTTTGAGTTTCAAAGCAAGCTGGTTACTAAATGATCACCGTCTCCCAAACCAACTTAAGATCAAATAAATAGCTAATGCCACTTCATGTGCACCAATGAAGCTGTGATGCAATGTTCCATCATACACTAGGAGTCACTGCATTAAATGCCTTGCCTCCCCCACCCCCCTTTATTCTTATGGTCCAGATGGTATTTGTGTAAAACTGTATCAAATCCTTCAAAGCAAACTAACTAAATGCAGAAAATTTCTAAAACTAAACACGAGAAGAGACCAGTTCAGTTAACAACAATATCATATGTACAACTTTCTGTTTACACACACACACACACACACACACACACACACACACACACACACCTGCAAACAATACAAAAATTTTGACCTTTTTCACCAAATAAAAATGAAACCAACTGGGATACTGCAGCTTACTTGTAATTCTAGGCCTTGGAAGGCAGAGGCAGGAATACCCAGAGTTCTGTCCATCATGGAGTATATGATGAATGAAGCCAGCCTGGGCTACAAAGTGAAACCCTTGCCTCAAACAAGAGACAGAAAGGAGGGAAGGGGAACAAGAGAGAGCAGTGGAAGGGGACGGAAGGAGAAGGGAGGGAAGGAACAGAGGGAGGAGGGGGAGGGGCAGGAGGGAAGGGATGGATTGGAGGTTGCTCACTTGGCAATTACCTGAGGCCAGTTTAGTGAGGATTCATTGACTTTCTTCACAGAGCCTGGCTGTAGCTTGTTTATGAGTCTAAAAACAAAATTACAAGGACACTTTATGGGCCAAAAGCAAACACTAGAATATTAAGCTGACTCCCTGGATGTCAGCCAAGGAAAGTATTAAACACAGTGGTAGAATATCGAGGTCGATATCCTAGACGGGGGACCCAGGAGTAAGGCAAACGCCCGTGGAGAGGATCAGAAGAGCAGAAACAAGCCCGGGAAGGCCCCTTACTCGCAGAGGATGATGCCGTCCTTGAGGCCCAGCTGGAAGTTGGTGCCAATGCCCATGCCCGTCACCTCTTCTATCCAGTTGCGCAGATCTTCCTCCGCCTGCTGGTCATACTTGGATGCGATCTGAAAGACAAGTTCCCTCACTTTAGAGGGGCTCAGTAACAGGGCGCCGCCCACCACTGACTCACAGTCCTCGGCTTTTGTTCATTACCCACTGAGCCCAGCGGTGACCAGCAGGCGATCCCAGGCAGGAGAGTTACGGGAGACCTTAACTGGCCGTTACAGCTTCAGTAACTACACACAGTTCGTTGGTGAAGACAGTGTCCATTAAGGAGCAGGGAGAGAGAAGCTGGGACCAAGAAGAGAACCCAACAAGACGGAGTCTGAGCCAGGACACCAGGAACAGGATTTAGCGGTGTTGCCATACGGCATCAGCTGGACCTTAAACTTCAAAGACTAAGCTGCTAATCACCACATTCCAAAGGAAGATGGAGAGAGATTCCAACACGTGGGACTGACTATGTTACACAGTATCTCAACCATCTAGGACATACCATTCCAGCTGTTTGTCCAGAAAGTTCTGGGATCTGCCTTCTATTACATCAAATACAAATTATACTACACATGCACACACAAGCACACACACACACACCAGATAATAAATACACTTTAAAAAATACATTTAAGCCGGGCGGTGGTTGCGCACGCCTTTAATCCCAGCACTCGGGAGGCAGAGCCAGGTGGATCTCTGTGAGTTCGAGGCCAGCCTGGACTACCAAGTGAGTTCCAGGAGAGGCGCAAAGCTACACAGAGAAACCCTGTCTCGAAAAACCAAAAAAAAAAAAAAAAATACATTTAAAAGGCATTTCTCTGGGCTTAAAAACACTACATTCCAAAGATCCTTTCCCAATAACACCACAAACCTAAACCTTCTGCCTTTTTTTTTTCTTTTAAGATTTTTGTTTTTTTATTTAATGTGTACGGGTGTTTTGCTTGTATAGAGGTCTATGAACCATGTGGTGCCTGTGGAGACCAGAAGGTAACAATTGGACCCCATGGAACTGGAGTTATAGAAGGATGTTAACCACCAGTGGGTGCTAGGAATTTAACCTGGGTCCTCTGGAACTCTGGAAGAGCAATCTGTACTTAACTGCTGAACCATCCCTCCAGCTCCCTAAACTTATTTAAAAAATCAAACTTAAATATTAACAATGACATGTACCACACCTTTAACCCCAGCACTCAGGAGGCAGAAGCAGATGGCTCTCTTTAAGTTTCAGACTAGCCAGGTCTAAAAAGTGAGATCCTGTCTCAAAAAAAAAGACATGTTCAAAAGTTCCCTTGCCCTAAGGTTCCTTAAAGAGGCTGGTCAATGAGGGTTAAGAACACAGCAGGGTGGAGGTGGTACACACTTTTAATCCCAGCACTCGGGGGACAGAGGCAGGCAGATCTCTGAGCTCTCTGAGTTCTGGTCTACAGAGCAAGTTCTAGGAGAGTCAGGGCTACACAGAGAACCCGTCTCGAGAACCAAAAAAAGGAGGCTGCAGTAGCGTCCGCGGCTGCGGCTGGGAACAAGGCAAGATCCTGTACCCTTCCTCTTTTCCTCCAGCACAGGTCAATGTGCCAACTAAACACACTTAGGCAGAGCCCAGGGGCTGGGCTAGGGCCTTGGGCATCAATTACAGCACAGTCAGAAATGAAGAGCAGCGATGTCTGCTGGCCACAAACACGACCAGGCTCACGCACAGAGAGATGCAGATCACTACACTGCTCAGAAGGAGGTCCTTAGAGCGAAGATCTAACTCGCCCCGCAGGAGCGAAGCACCGCTATGTGGAACTCCAGGCTGCCTTTGTGCCCTTTCTAGGAGAGATTCATGGGTCAGCAGGGTCAGGGTGGACAGCTAAGAAGCTGGCGAGGTTACTGCTAACAACCCACAATGAAAGTCAGCGCCGCGTCTTAAAAACAAATGGCCACAACTGACTGCACTTGACTACAGTTCCTCTTCAAGGTGACAGCGATGGCTTTACATTTTTTTCCCCAAGGTGGGAAAAGATGTCATTTCTCACGTCAAATAAACCAAAGAGTCGAGTCGCATCCTCCTCTGGCAGGCTCATCAGAGCTCGCAGATAGCCTTGGAACAGCCTCGGAGAGCGGCTGAGGTTGGCAGGTGCCTCCCCTCACCCATCACCAAGGGGAGGCTCCACTGAAGTAAACAGATGATTCAGGGATTGCTGTGTCCTCTTCACACTCCATTACCCATAATTAGAGAAACGGGGACTGGATAATGGATAATTGACTCCAACTGCGCGTTTGCTTAACCAAGATTACAAAAGGAAATCCAGCAAGTTTCGATAGTCAGGTTAAGATAGCGCCGAGGGGCCTCCTGGATCAAACCCCGCCCACCAGTAAGTTAGTTTACAGAAGACAGTTGCTTCATGTGCGGCACGGTGCCCTCCCTCGCAGCCTCATCCCCTGCCAGCCTGGGTGACTCTGGGGGCCAGTTACGGGAGCATGAAGGAGGCACCAGTGAGGGACAAGAAGAAAGCGGCAGCCGCTCTCTTACCCCCGATAAACGTTCGTGGATAATTTATCTCCTCCACCATAGCAAACAGGTCCATTTATGTATGACACCCATACAAAGGAGAATAAACCACACACACTGGAGGGTGGGGTGGAGGGAAGGAAAAGGGCAAAAAGAGAAGTCAGTCCTCCCTGGGTCCAGCTCTGGAAAGCAAATCCGAACTGAGCTGATTTTTTTAAGTGATGGGCAGTCAACTGTGCGATGTTTCAACAGACCCGAGGAGTGACCCCCTCAGCTGCTACAAGAAGCCTCTGTCTTCGCTCTGTCCTTCTGTCTTCACTAGGCGCCCATCGTCAGTTCCTCTCTCTTCTGATCCAGTTCCCGTCTCCACAGCAGCAAGACTGACTTCAATGAGTTCCCTAAATTCCTTCTAGTTGTCTACAAACTTGGTCAAGCATTAAGAACTGTAGACATGTGGTGCACAGATATACATGCAAAACACCCATACACATTAAAACAAAATCTCTAAAAAAAAGAGTAAAGAGGTATTGCATACTTGTAATCCCAATGCAACAAGACAGAGGCGGCAGGTGGGGTGTAAAACCAGTGCGGGATACACGGCAAGAACATGTTTGGGGGTGGGGTGGAAAATCATTCTCTTGATTTTTCCAATACAGAGATGAAATTGTTACAGAGGGTTTTTTTTTCCGCAGGACAGTGGTGATGATTTTTAAAAATAGTCTTTTATGAGAGAGAGAGAGACAGAGAGAGAGAGAGAGAGAGAGAGAGAGAGAGAATGTGTGAGATGTAAGTGTAGAGAGAGTCAGAGAACAACTTTCAGGTGTTGGCTGTCTCCTTCCACCTTGTCTATGAAGCAGGGTCTCTCTTGTTTCTATGGATAGTATACAGTTCAAATGGAGCTACTCTATAACACAGGGATAATGCCGCTTCTTGGTAACACAAGCTATTAAAAAAGCCTCGCATGGGATATCTTTTTTGAGAGGTATAAAACCCCTCAAACATTATATGCTATTGCCGGTCTTCTTTGTTAACTCCCAGAATTGGATGGTAAGGCCCTAAAGACACCACATCCATATACACAGAAAACAGAAAGAAATCCAACTGGTAATGACCTCAAAGTCAGTCTCCCTACTGGGAGAGAAAGTAAACAACAGCTATGAATCTCAAAAGCTATGACTGTCCTGGCAAGATATGACCACTGGTGAAACAGAGGTGTGGAGATTATAAGAATAACCAATTGAGCCGGGCGGTGGTGGCGTATGCCTTTAATTCCAGCACTCTGGAGGCAGAGCCAGAAGGATCTCTGTGAGTTCGAGGCCATCCTGTTCTACAGAGTGAGGTCCAGGACAGGCACCAAAACTACACAGAGAAACCCTGTCTCGAAAAAAACAAAACAAAACAAAACAAAAAGAGAATAACCAATTGCACTGGGCAGTGGTGGTGCATGCCCTTAACCCCAGCACTTGGGAGTTCAAGGCCAGCCTGGTCTACAAAGTGAGTTCCAAGACAGGCTCCAAAAGTTACACACAGAAACCCTGTCTCAGGGGGGAAAAAAATAACCAATTGCTTTCTGGTTGCACTTAAGGGTCACTCACTGTTAACAGACCAAAAACCCATGACTGCCTAAGTCATAGACAAGAACCTACTACTCTACCGTTGCTAAATGGACACAGTAATAAACTGCATCCTAAGTTCTTACCTAATACCCATAGACTAGTGCATGGTTCAACCCTCACCAGAGAAGCTTCTTTTTGCAGCGGCTGGCGATTCATACAGAGACCCACAACTGGTCAACACGCACAGAATAAAGAACTATGGAGTGCTCAACTCTAAATGGGACATCTCTATCCCAGGTCCTGCCCACAAGGTTCAGAGGTCGCTGTTGAAAGAGGTGGTGGAAAAGTTGTAGAAACGGAGGTAGTGGACATCTGCAGCAAAACATAGCTACCTGGCATGGCAAAGCTGCGGCACACAGTAACGCACAGCTGCAACTGCTGCGGCACACAGTAACTCACAGCTGCAGCCACATGCTCAAGACCTGCACGAGAGCAAGCCGGTCAAAATTCCCGCATGGAAGGCTCCATGACGGATACTGGTGGACTGAGAGTTTTCTTCAGGGATGCGGTCCTGGAGAGGGCGCCCACGCTCTAGCCTGTGGTCCTACACCCTGCCCATGCAGGCAGCACAGAGCAGACTCGGTGGGCTAACCTGAGCACATGACGTTGGGAGGGAAGTGCTGGCAGAATGGGTGATGGGTCTGATCAAAACACATATGCATTATGGAATTCCCAAAACTAAATTTAAAAAAAGCAAATACCCTTTGGTCAATACAATTTATTCATTATTTTCACCCTAAAAGCTTCAATTGCTGAACGTAAGGCTATAACGGCATTCTTTCTTATGACAAAGCAAAAACTAAACCAAACCAAACCAAAAAACCCAATAAGCCTAATGTCAGAATAAAGAGACAGCCCACAGAAAGGAGGAACCACTCTGCTGGGTCAAGTGTGGTGGCACACGCCTTCAGTCCCAGCACTTGAAAAGCAGAGATAAGTGGATCTTTTGAGTTTAAGGGCAGTCTGGTGAGTTCTAGGACAGGAAATAGTTCCAGGTCAGGACTATCTAGTGAAACACTGTCTCAAAAACCAACCAACCAAACAACAAATTACCAATTACACAGAAGGATATTCATATCTAGAATATATAAATAATTTCAAATAATGAAACATCAAGACAAAAAAAATCATCCAGTCTATAAACAGGCTATGAAACTGAGGAACAAAGTTCTCAAGCGGAATACAAATGGTCAATAAATACTTTTTTTGTTAAATGGCTCAACAGCCTTCAGCATCAGGGAAATGTAGATTAAAACTGCTTTGAAATTCCACATTACTCCATTTAGAATAGTGTTGTGGGATGTTCTGTATGGCAAATGTGTTGCCCTGATTGGTCAATAAATAAAACACTGATTGGCCAGTGGCTAGGCAAGAAGTATAGGCGGGACTAACAGAGAGGAGAAATAAAAGAACAGGAAGGCAGAAGGAGTCACTGCCAGCCGCTGCCAGGACAAGCAGCATGTGAAGATGTCGGTAAGCCATGAGCCACGTGGCAAGGTATAGATTTATGGAAATGGATTAATTTAAGATATAAGAGCTAGTCCAGGACAGGCTCCAAAGCTACAGAGAAACCCTGTCTCAAAAAACCAAAAAAAAAAAAAAAAAGAAAAAGATGAAAAAAAACTCATGAAAATGTTGCTCTATAATTTGTTGGGAGAAAATAACTCACTCTTTCGAGTTGTTTATAAACATCATTTTCCTTCTTCAAAATTTATCTTTCTTTCCCAAGCTCTTTTCTCAGACTTTCTGCCTCAAGAAACCCTCTCCTTGCTGGCACCTGAGGAGCAGAACCTCCCCCGCCACCACCCCATCTTTTCCATATCAAAATTCAAGTGAACTGTGCCTGGGCACAGCTGACGGTGCCTCCCCACCGATGGCCACCAACATCTTCCTGCAAACACCGTTAAGGATGAAGACCAAGAGAAAGGCCCGCCAGGGTGTTAGATGGTGTCTTAGTTGGGGTTTCTACCACATGAAGAGGCACCATGACCACTGCTGTATTTTAAAGATGGCGCACGGTGAGTGGGAGCTGCAGAGAGAGATACACCTTGCAGACCGCACTCACGTGGAAAGTTTTATTGGGGGGAAAGGTGAGAAGGGAGCTGAGGAGAGAAGAGGAAGAAGAACAGGAAAAGAAACGGGAAAGGCGGGGAGAGAGGAGGTGCAGACATGACCTTGTGGGAATAGAGAGGGAGAGAGAGAAAGATACAGAGGGAGGAGAGGCAGAGAGAGGGAGGGAGAGGGAGAGGAAGAGACAGGGAGAGGGAGGAAGAGAGAGAGGGAGAAATGGGGAGAGGGAGAGAGAGGAAAAGAGGGAGGGAGAGAGAGGAAGAAGGAAAGAAGGAGGGAGAGAGGGAAGGAGAGGGGAGAGGTAGGCAGGGCCCACCTCTTAAAGGGGACTTGGTGCATGCACAAACATGGCTAGGCAAACAAGCTATGCAGGAAGATGTTGTCAGGACCTTGAGCTGGCCAAGGTACTGTCTGCTTACTGGGAAGATTTCCAAGGGGCCAGCCAGGTAATGCTTAAATGCTGACAACCACAGCAACTCTTAGAAAGGAAAACATTTAACTGGGGCTGGCTCACAGTTCAGAGGCTTAGGCTGCTACTGTCATGGTGGGGAACACAGGAGCATGAAGGCAGACATGGTGCTGCAGAGGTAACTGAGAGTTCTACTTCTGGATCAGCAGGCAGCAGGAAGCGAGAGTGACCCACTGGGCCTGGCTTGAGCTTCTGAGACCTCAAATCCCACCCCCCAGTGACACACTTCCTCCAACAACAGCATACCTACTCCAACAGGGCCACGCCTCCTAACAGTGCCACTCCCCATGGGCCTATGGGGGCCAGTTTTATTCAAGCCTCCACAAATGGGTGGGCCATCCTCTACCACCAGCCAACACTCTGTTCTGTTCTCATTCCCCCTGAACACCAACCTTTTTTTCCCTTCCTTCCTTCCTTCCTTCCTTCCTTCCTTCCTTCCTTCCTTCCTTCCTTCCTTCCTTCCTTCCTTCCCTCCCTCCCTCCCTCCCTCCCTCCCTCCCTCCCTCCCTCTTTTCTCTCAGTGCTAAGAACCCAACTAAGAGCACCAGGTTGAGTCACCCAACCTGTGTTTCTCCTGTGTGGAGCCTCAGCCATCTGCTCAGCCTTGGCTCTCCAGCCTAGGCAGCTCAGAGAATCCGTCTGGAGTTGTTCTTCAGTCAAGTGCAGGCCAGTCCTGCATGGCCAGTCTTTAGTCCTCACTTTAGATGTCTACAGAACAGTATTTATTTACAAAAAATCAAAGAATGTAAGTATGCAGAGCACACAGAGGGTCTTGTAGGCGACACAGAACAAAACCTTAAACTTAGGGCCCTCCAAAAGCTCAGCCCACTCAAAACAGTTCCACGCCTTTGTACTAAGTCTGGCAGAGATGGAAGACGTTAGGAAAAAGGTCACTAGGACACAGTGACGATGACAGATAGCAAGCGTAGGAAATGCCAGATGAACTACGATATATAAATCTCTTTTCGTCGCCCCTCCCAATCTCACCCCCTTCGTCCAAGTGTCATCCTCTGTCAAATAAAACATGAAGCAGCACAGGAAGTGGGTTCTCTTCAAAAGCCACAAGCCCCAAGGGCCTGCACTTCCTAGTCGTAGGAGACACTACGTCAGATAAAAAGCCTTCCAGTCGCTAAGAGGCAGCCAAGCCCGGGCGCTGTGGAGAGACGTTTCAATGGAAGTCGTCAACAGGGAGGCAAAGTAACTAGGGAGACAGAAGGCTTCAAAGACATCTCAGCAACGGGCTAGAAACAAAGCCAGGGCTCCGCCGTGGTGCCAGTTTGGGTGTAAGCAGCAAGTACTCAAGAAGAAGCTACTAGGGAACCTAGAGGCAGAGGGCTCATGGGAAAAGAACTGCCTGATGGCCACACTTGCAGGCACACTGCAGAGTCCCCCTGAAGAGTGAAGAGCACTTGGCTTTTATTCCTGTATCTACGATAGGGCTCTGATTCAGGACTCGTAGAGACACCGATATCCCCAGCTACTACAGCCCTTACATACAACAGCACAGTATGTACACAGAGCCCTTGCACAGCCAAGTCTACTTTAAGTCACCTGCAGACTTACCTTAGGCAACACAATGTAAACACTGTATATAGAATATGCTGGAGTTCAGGGCATAATGACAATGAAAATACACGCTTGGCAAACACACAATTTTTCTTCTAGTATTTTTGACATGGCTGATTGAATCTGCAGATGCTTGGCCCATGCATATAGAGAACCAATCCGTTTTCCTTCCTACCATAAATCATCACAGAGGCTGTTCAACCAATAGTCCAGGTTCTTGTTTCTGGTGCTGACAACAGTCTCCTGATTTTCAGCCATGCCTGAATTCTCTTGGGGCTGCTTTTGAGCCACTCAGACAATTCAGCATGACCCCAAAACTACACTCATGTTAGTCCCCGTGGTTGTTTAAATGTGAACGGCCCCCAAAAGGCTTGTGTCTGAATGGTTAGTCCCTAGTCAATGAAGTGTTTGGGAAGGATTAGGAGGTGTGGCCTTGTTGGAGGAGTGTGTCACTGGGAGTGGGCTTTGAGGTTTCAAAAGCTCATGCCAGGCCCTGCCTCTCTCGTTCTGCCTGTGGATTAGGAATATAAAGCTATACTGCTCCAGCACCATGCCTCTCTGTTCCCACCATGATAATCATGGACTAGTTCTTCAAAACTGTAAGCAAGGTCCCCGGTTGAATTGTCTTGGTCACAGTGTCTCTTCACAGCAATAGGACAGTAATGAAACAGCATCTGTCGTGGTTTCTGGATTTTTTGTTTTGTTTTGGTTTTTCGAGACAGGGCTTCTCTGTGTAGTTTTTGGTGCCTGTCCTGGATCTCGCTCTGTAGACCAGGCTGGTCTCGAACTCACAGAGATCCGCCTGGCTCTGCCTCCCAAGTGCTGGGATTAAAGGCGTGAGCCACCACCGCCCGGCTATAGATTCTTTCAGCTTCTCTTCTGGTCCTCTCCTCTGTGCTCTGCTCAAACAGCTATGAAGCACACTTCAGAGACAGATCCTGCCCCAAGAGATCTTATTCTAGTAGTACAGAATCCAAACTTCTACGGCGTGAACTTGCTAAGGAAATCTGAAAGTCAAGGACAACCACATCTGTAGCAGGTTATCACAGTGGGGTCGTCAAGGGCATTCAAAGGTCTAGTACAGCCAGACCTTCAGACCAAGGTATCTCTCCATACAGACCGTGTTAGTTTCCTGCTGTTGAGACAAAATATCTGAAGCCAGGTAACTTTGGATCGGAAGTTTCAGTCGGAAAGGGGCTAGGATCCAAAACACCTTTAAGGGGAAGCCTCCCAATGACGTCACTTCCTTTCAGTAAGACCCGCCTCCTGTTTCCTCCACATCCCACCAGCCATAGCTAGACAATCAAGCTTTCAACACAAGACTTGCCAGGTTCGAACTCTCCCAGTCAGATAAACACAAAGAGCCTAAGGCTCGATGACGTGAACGCTGTGAAACTGACAAGAAAACCCCAAGAGAAACGGGCCTAGTGCCTAATCCAAGCAGCAACACAGAGAGAAGAAAGAGCAAAGAACAAGGCCAACTTTAGCCTCTCTAGAAAAGTCATCTTCAGATTCTCATGTGTAGAACATACACAGCTAAAAGTGCAATCTTAAATGGGGCAGGGGGAGCACACACACATTGGCTTCCCCAAACACACTAAAGCTCAAAAAACGTCAGTTAATAAGGATGGAAACACCTCACTTGGTGAGCAACTGTGAACAAAATCCTGGAGGCAGGTCTGTCCACTTCCTATTCCCACCCCCCAAAACAAGGCGCTCTATCACTGGTAGGGGAGGATGGCTGTCCTGGAGGGGACCTGGAACTTCTGACGAGTGTGTGCAAGCACCTGGCAGGTGCTTGGGTAGATATCACCTGCAGCCAGCAAGGTTCAAAGTCACATCAAGGACAGCTACCCAGGTCTCCTCCCGTGAGGTAAAACCGGCACTTCACCTCTGCATGGAACAAAATAGTACTTAAAAGGTGGCATTCATCTACGGCTCATGTCGCCAGCCGAAGGCCTCTGATCGAGAAAGGTCTATCTTGTTCCGAAAGACATCTGCATCTGAATGCTGCTGTGGTCACCACAGGCGTCACCCCTTCATCAGCCAATCTAGTAATCTTAGATGGACTGCTAGGGACATAGTCCCAGTCTGTAGCAGTCCTGGAAGGTCGGCCAGGAGTAGTCACCAGGCACTCTGTGACTATCCATGGTGAGGCAGGAGGAGCTTGCAGAGATGAGTTCCTGGAGGCTTATGCTCAGTTCCCTTCCGCTCTGGTCATGAGTGATCTAGGAGCCGTGGAGTGTGCTTATGAAACTTAAACTGGGAATCGGAAACATCTTCTTTTGTACAATAAACAAATTATTCAAGATACATCTAAAACCTTGCCCTGAAGGTCTAGAACTAACAGTGCTTCCTCAGTGAGCTGACTGAGTCAAACTGATGTTCTCTTTGTGCAGAGATATAATTAATGTTTGTTTGAATCACAACAGCCCGAGGAGATACCCAAGGAAAGCATTAGCTATAAGAAGTAAGTGGGAAATAAGTATGTGAACTATTAAACCGTCTGCCGCTATTCTCACCTAACTTTACAGAAAGGGAAAATCCATTTGCCAAAGTATGGTCTAGACTCTTGTCTACAGAGAGATGCCTTTTCCACATCACTGGGTTATCATCCTGATTGAAACAGGAGGTGGTTGAGAATCAAATACACAGAATGCTGGGTAATCATTCAACTGTACCCTGGTGAAACCACATCATGCCAATACTGTGATCCAGATGCATTCTGAGCGAGGACATGACAAACTGGTTATCAGGCTCTAGAACAGTGGTTCTCAGCCTGTGGGTCGCAACCCCTTTTAGGAATTGAATGACTCTTTCATAAGGGTTGCCTAAGACCATCAGAAAACATCAATATTTGCATCACGATTCATAGCAGTAGCAAAATCACAGTTATGAAGTAGCAGCAAAAATAATTTTATGGTTGGGAGGTCACAACATGAGGAACTGTATTAAAGTCACAACATCAGGAAGGTTGAGAACCACTGTTCTAGAAAGATCCAACTGGGTGGTGAAAAATTAAAGAATTCAGATACAGCCAAGCATAGTGGCCCGTGTTTATAACCCCAGCATTTAGGAGACAGAGGCAGGATTACAAGTTAGAAGCTAGCCTGTCTCAATGACTAAATGTTTAAGCAATCAATCATACACAGCCTATTATGAAGAACTAGGCAGCCACGAGTGACTATACACACCCTAGAAGGGGCCTGAGAGAGAGGACAGCCATGATCTGAACATTAACTGAAAGTTTTACAGGCGAGAGCCAATTTATTCTGAGGCCCATGGAGGTTAGACCCAGGATAAATAAACAGAAATCCCAAGGAAATGGACTAGAAGCCAAATGGAAAAATACCTTGTTAGTACCAATGAAGTGTAAGCAAGAAGCCCACTTGGAAGAAAGGCAGCTGGAGTCTCTGATAAAGAAAGGGCTTCCTTGTCCATGTGAGAGCTCTGTAGAGATTCTGCTGAAATGGAATCCCAGCTGAAGCTGCAGTGAAGGAAAATGGGGCCGCCTCTCCAGTTTACGCATTTCCTCTGCTCCCGTGGCTGGAACACACACGTGCATCTCCACAGCACCCGATGGTGCCAGCTCTTCGCTGCTGTCCAGATTCAGGACTGTGGCTGCCTCCAAAACCTGCGAGCCGCCCGCAGGCAGCGCTGAAGTCTATGAGGGCTGTGCTGGCTGCATCACCTTCTGCAGCCTTGGGATACATCCGTGTGTACTCACTCCTCGCCGGATAATTTTCAAGTTTACCTTAAAGGAGGCAACTCGAGATCTACTGTGGTTTGAGGAATTCACAAAAGCCACTTCGCCATCGTAGTCCCCAAAGCAAAGCACCAGAAGTTCCTTGGTACTGACCTCGGAAGCCCAGGTGAGCATCCCATCCCCCACGAGTTACTGGAGTTACCGTGAGTCATGTGACTCCCTATCCACTACTGAGCTGGAGGATCAGGGCAGGTAGGAGGCAGCGGTCGGTACTTCAGTCAGCCCCAATGGTGGAACTAACTGCCTGGGGCTCAGATCTGTTATCTCCAACTCCAAGCACGCCTTTACGACAATGGCATCCTGTCCATTTCACAGTGATGGCCTAACACAACCAGCTACACCTGGACTGCTAAACTTGAAATGAGAGGGCACGAAGTTTCCATGAACTAACAGGACGGAATTTCCCATTTCCCCCTTAACAAAAAGCTCCCCTGTGCCTCATGAAATGGAATGGGAAGTGACCTCTAGGGAGGGAAGTCCTGAGTGAGCATGTGGGGTTGACATGGGCATGGCCAGGTGAAGCTCAGAGGCAAAGCCTCTTTCTGGTCTGAGTGCAAACGTTGACAGTGTTTACAGAAAATACCCACCATGGCT
Source organism: Peromyscus maniculatus bairdii (assembly GCF_049852395.1). Lineage (NCBI taxonomy): Eukaryota > Metazoa > Chordata > Mammalia > Rodentia > Cricetidae > Peromyscus > Peromyscus maniculatus. The sequence continues at coordinate 100,979,067 of NC_134857.1, read as the reverse complement.
TCCCTGCCCCACATTTACAGCCTGAAGACAGCTCCCCTACAGGGACTGCGCCTCAAGATCAGCTAACTCTGTCTCCTTGCTCAGCTGTATTTAATACTCATGAATCCTTCTGTATCTTCCTATAATGACCCCGCTTTCCCGTTCAGCTGTACGAAATAACCCCACCTCTCTTCGACTACATATACTAAACACACCGAGCATCCAGGATACTGTGGCTTCTCCATCAAGAGAGCCCAGTCCACTCCATCCCTGTACATGTGTCTGTACGTGTGTCTGTCCTTTGTTCGTTCCCTCATGGGCCCTAGTCCCCAGACCCAAGCTGTGCAAGGACTTGGTAGAGACCCTAAGTTAAAAGCCTGAGTTCATTTTTCTTTTAATGTGAACAATAATAAACTCGGGGGGTTAGGGTCACATACCTGCATTCCACCATGACCTACACGAGAGCCACTGAAGGCAGGTTAGATGCACACTGGAGTTCAAACTTCTCACTCACCACAACAAAGAAGGAAATAATCAGTTCCAAGATCAGAGTCTTCACACACACACACACACACACACACACACACACACACACACACACACACAAATGAAGAAATAAATAAAACTTGAACACAGCTTCCTTTTCCTCTTTCCAGCTAGGACCTGGTTATGAGGCCCCAGGATACCCCCCGATTAACAGTAAAGACAGCTTCCCACCGTATGTGACTGTCTCGGAGTTTGAATACACAGAGAGGAACAAAGTCAGCCCTCATGAACTGGAGTGTCCGTCAGTCTTCTGCCCCAGCACAAAGGTCTCCCAGGGGTGATGTGACAGACACACACGCACAGAATCCAAAACGGAAACCCTACTTCCCATCCCCTCCAGGTCAAGGGCCAAGGGAATGGGTGGAGGGAACAACCGCCCGGGCAGCAAAAGGGCCCTGCAGGACTCAGCGGAGACAAGCAGCAGAATGCAGAGTATTCCACATACAGGCCCAACCCCTTCACCCTGTGGCCTATGCTACCAGCTCAGGAGCTCCAGGGCAGGGCCAAAGTGACACCTCACTCCACCCACGCAAGAGCAACAAACACTGCTGGCTCAAGAGACGTCCACATCACCTCTGCTTTCAGGGTCCTCCACTTTCTTCCCACCTCTGCTACCCCTCAACTCCACTCTCTGCCCCAGCCTTCCCCTCACTGGCCCTTCAATGGGCACAGGCTTCCCCCTCAACCGAAACAAGCAAACCTTTGAACGATCCTGATGCCGGTCTCAAGCACTGACCTGCTTCTCTTTCATGTCTGGCAGCTCTCTCCATTTCCTCTCTTAGCGCTCCCATCTCTTGGAAAAACGCTCCACTGAAGACAATCTCTCCAAAGGTTAGCAGTAAGGGCTCAGCAGCCCAGTCCCTGGCCTGTTCCCAGCCCTCCTCCTGCAGGAGACTCCCCTCCTCTGCCTGTTGTCAAAGGCCCCTCTCTGTCTCGGGGCTCCTCACCCTGGCCTGCCCTCACCAGGCTTGGCACCTTTCTTCTTTGCCCCTTGAAAGATGTTGGTTCTCTCGGAACTCTTAGCCTAGGACTGAAATGGTTGGTCTGGAAACCGCTAGGGCATCATCTCCACATGTGCGCTTCTTCTGTTGCAAACTGGAGATCCTCGGTGGCTCTCACATCAGCCAGCTGCTGAGAACCGCCCCAAGTTCATTCATGAACATGGCAGGAACTCCCTGAATGTCCCCCTTCTTCACCTCTGCTTCGTTGGCGATTCCCACTCAGATATCGGAAGACTGTTCACATTCAGCAGCTGTCCCTTGGTATCCTATCCACAGGGACTGGTTCCAGGGCCTTCCCTCCTCACCACAAACACCAAGAGAGCCAGTGCTCAGGCCCCTTGTATAAAATGGTATTTTAAGTAGTGCATGCAAGTTAACCTCCACACATCCTTCCACGACTTTTTATGTGCGTAGTGCTGGAGATGACCCCCAGGGCTTCCCGCCTGCTAAGAAGGCACTCACTCTACCACCAAGTTACAACTCCATCGCCCCCACCCACCCTACTTAAAATCATCTCGAGATGACTTACACTGTCTAACAGAAATGCAAATGCTTTGTACACAGTTACTATACTGTACTGTTCAGAGAACAGGTGGGAAAGTCTGTGTACACGTTCAATACAGCCGTGACCATTTGGGGGGTATTTTCAGCCCATGGTTGGCTGCCTCCACATCATTACAATCAATTAACTGATGCCATTTAATATGAGATCTTTCTGATGCCACTTAAGCTTTTTACTTTAAGAATTATTTACCGGCCGGGCGGTGGTGGCGCTTGCCTTTAATCCCAGCACTCAGGAGGCAGAGGCAGGTAGATCTCTGTGAGTTTAAGGCCAGCCTGGTCTACAGAGCGAGACCTAGGAAAGGTGCAAAGCTACACAAGAAACCCTGTCTCGAAAAACCAAAATAAAAAAAAAATATTTACCAAGTAACTTAATGGAAGTGTCCTCACCCCCCATCCATTGTCTGGTCTCCATGTCTGAAAGGGGGAACAGTGAAATGGGGGATTACAGATGTTGGGGACTCAACACAGAATCATAAAGAGCTAATACATGTGGCTTGAGCCTCAGCAAGGAGACTTACATAGTTTTGTTGTTTGGTTTTTCGCTTGTCTGGCTGTTAATTTCTTTCGAGGCATGGATGGTCCGAGGGTGAACGTACGTGTACGTGTGTGCACCTGTGGACGCACGGAGACCAGAAAAAAGGGCCATCGGTGTCCTCTTCTCTCACCCCCACTGATGGGTCTGAGACAGGGTCTCTCCCTGAACCTGGGGCTCATGTTTTCTCATACAGGCTGGAAGCCAGCACACCCCTAAGATCTTCCTGTCTCATCCTCCTCAGAGCTGGGGTTACAGGCATGGACTGCTGCATGGGAACTAAGATCTGAACTCCAATTCTTATGATCGCAGAGCAAGCACTCTTAACCGATGGGCCATGTCTCCAGGCCCTGCTGGCTGATTTTTTTGAGGCAGGGTCTCATGTAGCCCAGAGTCCCGGATCGGCCTTGGAACTTACTATGTAGCTGTAGATAGCCATGTATTCCTGATCCTTCTTTCTCTATCTTCCAAGTATTGGCCTTCAGTTGATTTAAAAAAAAAAATTTAAAGTGATCTTCTTCCTATTTCCTACCACTGGCTAGGAGTATAAACTGATTTTTCAAAATGAACAACTGCTAAATACTTAATATACACTTACGTACTGGGTCCAGAGCTATGCACTTTCCCACACGAGCATCTGTAAGGAAAGTTTCCCAGTACGGAAGTAGTGAGCCAATCATGGAAATCCATACAACAGACTACAGTTCGGTTTGTGGAACATCTGAGTGACACTCGGGGTGACTGAGCCATGGCAATGAGGGGGAGGGAGATACAGGGTTCTTTCAGTACAGTGCTCTTACATTTTGGCACTGTTCCCACTCTTCACAATTATTTCATTCACCAAACAAAGATTAAAGAGTTGGAGAGGTTCTCATGAGCAAGGAAGCAATCAGAGATGGCCTATCCAAGGACTGAAACCAAGCAGAAATCTGGACCCAGGTCTGCCCAGAGTCTACGCCTTTTCTACCTCCTCTCCTCTGCTCTCTCCAGTTCATAGCTAGTTCATCTCAAAGTAGCAAGAGAAGAGGGTGGAGTATGCCTGGACTCCCAAGGCAGTGAGGAGAGCTGAGCAAAGAGGACTGCTTGGGTCCAGGAGTTAAGAGACCCACACACACACTATCCCTGTCCTCCACTGTCACTTTATCACACGATACACTAGAGCCTGCTGCCAGCCAAGAGCTCTGCTTCCAATAGCCAGAGGACTCTGCAGTCTCGGGGGGCAGTACCAGCCTGGTTCAAAAGTTCATAAGAAGATATCTGGCAAAGAGATCTCAGACTGAAAACTATTCTACTGGCCTCTCTGGAAAGTAGCCTCTCGCCCCGGGTGTTTTGGAAGGTACTAGAAAATCAACTGCAGGAAAGTATCTAAAACTGAATCCCTGGCCACTAAGAAGAAAGAGAAAGGATAAAGAGATGGAGCCAGGAGAGGAAAAAAACTAGAAATGAAAACGGAACTGGCAAGTTAAATGTCTAAGTGTATCTGGCCAGGGGGAGGGTCATGAGGGTTCCTAATACACAACATCCAGGTTCTCTGCAGAAACCTGAAGCAAATGCCCAGGCTCAGAACAGCCTGAGGGATGCAGTTTGCTGCTAATGGCCACGGGCTCCGACAAGCTCCCAGGAGGAAGTTCATGTACATACTGTTTCTATGGAAAGTATAACATGACTACTGTTGCTTTTCTTTTAGGGGAATGTGAACATATGTGCAGAACACAGGGGACAACTTGGGGTGCCATTCCTCAAGCACCATCTAGCCTCTCCACCCCGGAGACAGAGTCTGTTACTGCCCTGGGACTTGCTGAGTAGGCTAGGCTGGGTTACTCGGCTGGAGAGCCAGGGATCTATCTGCCTCAGTGCTGGGATTACAAGCACAAGCACATGCTGCCATACCCAGGTGTTTCTTTTCTCCCCCATGGCTTCTTGGGAATCAAATTCAGGTTTTCAGGGCAAGCATTTTAACGACTAAATTATTCTCCACCCCCCCCCCTTTTTTTTGTTTTTTGTTTTTTGTTTTTTTTGAGACAGGGTTTCTCTGTGTAGCTTTGCACCTTTCTTGGAACTCACTCTGTAGCCCAGGCTGGCCTCGAACTCACAAAGATCCACCTAGCTCTGCCTCCTGAGGGCTGGGATTAAAGGTGTGCGCCACCACCGACCGGCTTCCCCACCCCCGTTTTTAGGACAACTCTCTCTTGTGGCTCAAGCTGTCCTCAAACTAACCATCCAGCCAAGGATGGCTTTGAACTCTTGATCTTCCTGCCTGCACCTCCCAAGTGCTAGGATTACAGGCTCCTGTGACCATGCTGGGTTTATACAGTGCTGTGATTGAACCCGGGGCTTTGTGTACGCTAGGCAAGCAGCCCAGCAGCTGAGCTACAGCCCCTGGCTTGCTGCTGCTTTTTAAATAGAATCAGATGTCGGAATTAACCAACAGTAAGAAAGGGAGACGTGCTGCACATGGTATTAATTATTTTCTCTCCGATTTCCTCCCACATGAAGAAGAGAGGGAGAAAAGTGCACCAGTGAAGCTCGTACCCTACCCACTGGCTGAGCCTGTAAGGAACAAGGGGCTAGGATGAAAAAGAAAGGACAGACCTGAGAGGAAGAGGGGGGGAAAAAGGGTCTCTTTGCTGCATCCTCATTCCCGGTTCTCTGGCTTTGCCAGTGCAGATGCCCCGCCCAAGGGGCACACCCACTCCCTCCAGCTTCCCAGTTCCTGCTCAGAAGGCAGAGACACAGAGGAGTCCTCCCTTTACCTCATGGGAGAAACTAGGCCAGAAAAGAACAGAGGACCCAGGCCTTCAGGGGGGCGTGGGGGAGAAAGAGGCATCACCCAGGATGCTATGGGAGTTCTGGACAACAATCCAGACACCAACACATTCCTGATGAAAAAGGGAAACAGAGTAGGGATGCTCGGTGTCCTGGTCCCCTTCCTATCAGAAGCCTCAGACACAGGTGAAACCTCAGCTTTTAGAGACAGTATCAACATCTACAAGACAAATACAGCTCAGGAGCCAGCAGCAAAATGCTTACATCATCTGTACTGAGTGCGCTTTGGGCTAATCCTGAACACTTGACATGAACTATCTCCGTCATATTTCTCTAACAACCTTGTAAAGCTGACTGTTACATCTTCACTGCGCAGGTGAGATGCAGACAGGTTAAGTCACTTGCCCAAAGTCACTGAGATTCCACAGAGAATCTCAAAGAAACTGGGTTCAAATCCAGGGTGCCTATTCTTCACCGACAGGAACCAGAAATGGTGCTACCAGGAGAGGGGGCCTTTCTGTGCTCAGAAATGTGTGTTTATAAAACTTGCAAAATATGTTTTTATTACTTACCATGAAGACTAGGCATGAATCCCCACAAGCAACCCGATGCACACCCCCTTTCCAGAAAGGCTTACCAAAAATGGAGGACGCAAGAAGACAGGCATTAAAAGTTAAGATCCCATGAGGGTGAATCTAGATAGAGCCAAAGACCCAATGCACACACAGTATATGGCTAATGCCAAGAAGAACATGGGACCTGCCCCCAAAACTAAGGACAAGCTTCACACGACCACCATCTCATCATGAGAAGGAAGTTAATTAAGATGGTCACAACAGCCAGGCAGTGGTGCCACAAGCTTTCAATCCTAGCACTTCGGAGGCAGAGGCAGGCAGATCTCTGCGAGTTCGAGGCTAGCCTGGTCTACAGAGCGAGTTCCAGGACAGCCAGGGTTACACACAGAAACCTTGTCTTGAACCCCCTCCCCCCCAAAAAAAATGGCTACAATGATGGTGAAAGAAGCCAAAACAAAACCATCCAAATGTGCTTTAAAAGAGAAAAATATAGTCACAAATAATATTAGCCATCTTAGCCACGATATACAGTGAATGGAGTGCAGAGGGGGGAAAACGCATTAAACCACATGCAGTCAAAACAGTCATTCATATAAAAGAGGAAAAAAAAACCTCATTAATCCTCCTGTCCTAATCGGGAAGGGAAACAGTCATAAGAGAAAACATACTCACACACACACACACACACACACACACACTCACACACACTCATACACACACACACACACACACACACACACACACACACACACACACACACCCCTCTAGTTACTGACAATGTTTTCACTGTTCAGCCTATTTCTGAAATCTAAAACTGTAGGCTAACAATATAACGCGTTCTCAGACTGTGGAAGGCTACAGGCCACACAGGCCAGTAAGCATGATACGGAAGTGTTCCAGAGTGGGTGTGGTCCCTCTCATCCTTTCCAAGTGCATCTTTATGATGTGGTCAAGATGAGGGGATGGGGTAAAGAAAAGAAAGTGAGTTGGCAGACAAACCTCAATCATCAGTCCCTTCCAGCAGCAAAGACCCTGACCTGGCTGGACAGCCACCCTGTCCCACTTCTGGGAGGCTAGCATCAGAGTAGCCTTTTCAGATGGGATCTCTACATTTCTCTCTAACTGGGAGTCCAAGAAAGTTTTCCCAAATCAGCAATGAGATGGAATTATTTTAGTGGTTTTTAAGTTTTAAGACACAGAACAAGTTACTTTACAAAACAACCACACATGGCTGGTGTTAGGACACATTTCTTTATAAAGACCCAACACCTGAGAGGCAGAAGCAGGTGGATCTTTGAGAGTTCAAGGCCACCCTAGTCTACACAGCCAGTTTGAGGGCTACAGTCAGACCCTATCTCAACCACAACTAAACAAAACCATCTAAGCACTTTTAAAACATCAGACTTGAGAAACAGAATTCTCTTATGGTGTGTGTGTGTGTGCGTGCGCGCACTTGGCAGATAGATTTCCAGCTGTTGAGACAGCAAAATCTATTCCTGATGGACGAACTCATTAAATCGATAAATATTTACTACAACTTGCAAGATATGTTTCCATTTCTTATAATGAGGATTGTATTAGTTACACAGCAACTCTTTTATTATGCTCCAAACCACAGCCTAATAGAGACCTTGAACTGCATCCCAGAGTAAGACCTGGATCTTTATCTCTGATGAGCAGAGACAGACAATATCAAGTTTTTAATGAGAAATTGCTTAACCCCAGTACTTTAAAAAAAAAAAAAAGATAAACCCTGCTACACGTTTTTGCAGTGATTCTGCTACCTTAAATGATTTCATTATTTTTATTTATTTATCTATTTATTTTGGAGACAGGATCTCACTACATAGCCATGGCTAGCCACAAACTCACAGAAATCCACCTGCCTCTACTTCCCCAGTGCTGGGATTAAAGAGAGCACCATCAAGCCTGGCTTCAGTGATAATTTATGCTGGAGTCACCTGGGAAGTACCCTGATCCAGGCCACCCTGAAAAGCAGCTGTTGTTCCAAACACAGGAGAGAGACAGCTGAAAGCAAGGATGTCATGGGTCCTGGTCCTCATTTTAGTATAGGATGGTTTAATTTACTGTTAAGTGATTTAAAATTTTAGTACTGTCTTCCAAAGTGGCTTTTAGATGTTTGGGAATACCACTGGGTGACCAAAAAGATTCTCCAAGAAACCAGTTTGCTCAAACCAGACTTTCCTATGGGAACAGAAGGCTGTGAGAACACACATTCCAATCACACGTTCCAATCTCATTCTTAACACTCAGCCTCCACCAAGAAAACACACTGTTGTAAAACCACTGGGGGGGGGGGGGGCACCAACCCTTTGCACTCCTGTTTATTTCTGTGAGGTCCCTGCAACATCCGTCCCAAGCCAGCTTTTACTGGCTCCAACCTTTAGACCCAACTGTCAGGAAATGTTGCTCTTCCTTAGAAGATCTGTTGGTTTTATTATATTTTTGTTTTCCTTTTCTCCTTTTAGTTCCGACAGAGCCTGTTCAACCTGTACAACCCACAGGCCATTATCACTTACAGTAAATTCCATCTTCCCTCAAGGGTCTAATACTGATTCTACTTCTTCCCAGGCCCACTGGGACTTTATGCAGATCACAGTTACTGGTCCTTTTGTAGTTTCCTTCTTTTATTGTCATTTAAAAACAGGCCAGAAATGGTGGGTGCATGTCTGTAATCCCAGCACTCAACTGGGAGGTGGAGGCAGGAATAGGGAGTTCAAGATCGTTCTTGGCTACATAGTGAATTCAAGATCAGTCTCAACTCCACAAGAGCCTGTGTCAAAAAAAAAAAAAAGCAGAAACACTTGATCCATAATGCAGACTGAAGGGAATCTTTTCTTTTTTTAATCCTGGTTTCCACATTTTCTTGCCCTCTTTTTTTTTTTTTTTTTTTTTAAGATGTTTGTGTGTTCTGTTCTATATTGCCATCTCACCAACTAAATGTTTCATTTCAAAGATGTTGCCCTGGAATTGTACTGACTCAAAGTATTTAAGATCAAAGATACTGTCAATTCACTGGTGGGGGGCTTTGACCACTGAGTAGAGCTCAATGCTTTGTGATACAAAGTGAATCCTTAAAAGAGCAGGGCAGACAACTGCAAGAAATAAAATAGACATAAATCCTAAATCAGACAGATGTCAAAGGACCCGCCCACATCATCCAAAGCCGGAACTAGCCAAGCAGGCAGGACCTAGAATTTACATCTGCTGGACTCAAACTCCACTCCACACTACCTACCAAGACGTTAAATGATATTTTAAGAAAGGAAATTCTGGGGAACTGCAGCTACAGCTACATGCTTAAGAGTAGTGGTTGCTCTCGCAGAGAACCAGGGTTCGAACCCCAGGACCCACTTGGTAAGTAGCTCACAATCATCTGTAACTCCAGTTCCAGGGGACCCAAACCCCTCCTCTGGCCTCCAGAGGCACTGTAGGTACAAGCTGCACAGGCATACATGCAGAGAAAACCCCCCCCACACACACAGTAATAAACAAAATTCTGGCAGTTGATCAACACATACATTATATAACACCTGAGGGGAAAAAAGGAGTGAATGAAAAGTTGCAGTGTGAGGCTCATGTTTCCCTATGCCCACTCTTTATCCAACAGTCCTACTCCTTCACTCAAAAATCAACACCTCATTCAAGCGTGTAGATTTGGTTACTAAGCCCGGAACAGATGGGTACCAGGACAGGAATAATTACAATGTCAAGTAGTAACAGGTGGATGACTAAAATAGGGTGGGCGGGGCAGACAACAGTGTCCTGTGGTCGAACACATCTAAGTACTTAACCAAGACACCAATTGTTGAAATTCTTAGAATACTCCAAGTTTCTTCTATGACCCTGGGCCAAACACACCCTTCTTGAGCCCAGCATCCTAACCAGAAAACGATGCTGGAATCCCAGTATTCCAGTGACCCTCCCCACCTCACAGGGTACCTCTTCTGCTGAGATCAAAAGGATTTTTATAAAAGGCTCCTGTGTGACAGCCCCGCATAAATAAAGGGTTTATTTTTTTAAAATGGGCTTGGTGTTTAATTTCCAAAGGTTCTTTAAAAAAATAAAAAATAAAAAAAAAAAAACTGAGGATTTACTGTTTCCAACACTTGCAGTAATAGTGATCCGGCCCGAGTCTCTGCATTTCCTGGGGTTATTGGCTCAATTAGAACGACATGGGGAGAAGCTATTATACCAGTCAGCAAAAAGAAAACCAGCTTGGAAACTAAGAACCAGGAAAAGTCAAGTCACTTGAAGGGCTGCCAACGTCACCAGCACCTCATTTACAATGCAAAGGTAAAGAGACTCAGAGGGCGCCAGAATCCCAGAGGGAATTACAATTCGTGCGCCGCCAAGCCGCGCCAGGGCACAAACCACCCAGTTCTCACCCGCCAACGCCCTCGGCTCCCAAAAGCTAGGGCCATAAACTTGGAAGGACCGCTATTTTACAACGAAGTTTTCAGTCGGTGAGTGCTGTACTCCAAACAAACTTTTCTGCCTCTTCGGGAAAACTTTAATTCAGCCCAAACATTTCAAAAGGTTAAACCCTGAAGATTTCAATTGTAGAACACGGGCGAAAATTAACCCCTTGCTTCAAAGACTGTTCGGAATTCATCTTCTAGAATAACTGCGAAGGGGTGCGCTAGCTACAAGAGCGGGAGAGAATAAGACGCACTCTGCCTAGCGTCTGACAACGGTGCGCTTCGTTACTTTCCACGGGATTCCCTTCACACCGCACACACCCGCAGCTCCGGGGTGTTAACAGCCCTGACAACGCCGCTGTATTCTACCAGGGGTGGGACAGCGCGGTGACAATCCTGACATGCTTTGGCTCCCGGGAGGTTAATGAGAATTAAACCACAGCAGCCCTCCTTTGTGGCGCTTTGGCCGGAACAGCAAAAAGGAGACAATGAGCGGTCTGTGCGCAGTTCCACGCGGATTGGCTGGTCCCCCCCCCCCCGAAACCCCTGATGTCATGGACTTGGAATGCAAGCAGGGAGGAAGGAAGGAGAGGATTTGGGGAGGGGGACGCCTCTCATCTCTTTCCCAGGCCAAAAGTCCGAAAGATAAACCCCGATGCATTCTTGAGATGAGTACTCGGCAAAAACAGCGTCGCCAGATTCCAATCACTCCAAAAATACAGCCCGCCACAGGAAACAAACCCCGAACAAAAGCGACCCTGCCGAGATATCGTGACAATTCAACGCGCTGCAAACTTCTCAGGATTGCATTTCTAACTCTTCCCATCTACAGCTGAACCGGCTCGCAGGCGGCGCGTTCAGGCTTTGTCTGGGTTTCCCGCACCAGCGGCAATTACACCAAGGCACCACCGACGGGCTCCCTTTCCGCCCGCGGGTCCCAGGGGTCGGCGGGACACTCGGCGTCCCCTCCCATGGAGAAGGAGAGGAACAATGAGGGGCCCGGTTTGGCCACGTAGCCGCCCAACTTCGTTTGTGGGAGGAGGGGGGCCAGGATGGGAGGAGATGCAGGGTCCCACGGCAGCCCCGACCCAGGCGGATGGCGGGGGCGGCAACTCCCGGAGTCCCAGCCGCGAGGCAAGGCCCCGCCTAAGGGCCAAAAGACCACTCTGGAGCGCCCTCTTCCCGGAGGGGAGCATCCTACAGCCTTCGAGCGGGCCCCGCGACGCTGCGGGACTCCAGGCGTCCGGGAACCCACCGCCCGCCAGGGCCGCGGCGCGGGAACAAAGCCAGGGCCAGCGCGTGCGAGCCGGCTCCGGGAGCTGCGGAGCGCGCACCTCTCCGGCAGCCTCGACGTCTCTCCGCGGCGGCTCGCAGCCCTCCCCTCCCCGCGGCAGACCCCAGACCGCTCGCTCGCTCGCTCCCGCGCGCGTACCTTGTTCTTGACCTCGGCGGAGAGCCCGTAGGAAGGGCCCTTGTTGAAGTGGGTCATGGCGGTTCCGACGATGGGAAGGGGCTCGGGGATGGGGGTGATCTGTGGCCCTCGGTGTCCCTACTCCTAGCCCCAGCGGCGGCCGCACGGGAGATGCTCGAGCTCGCGCCTCTGCGCGGCGCGAGAGAATCCGGAGCGCGGCTGGGGGACGTGGACGAGGCTTCGAGGGTCGGGTCGGACTCGGGTCCCGCCGAGACTCTGGGTCACTCTGGAGTGGGGCTGGCTGCCCGCTCCGCGGTTCCGCACGCTCTGCCCCCAGCCTGGTCCCCCCAGACCTCCGGGGATTGGCCGGCGAGCCCGACCAATGGAGCGCCGCCTCCTCCCCCTCTCCTGCTCCGGGGCTTCGCGGCCAATGGCAGCACGGCGGGCGCGGCGCTCCCTCCCGCGGGTCCCAGCCCCCGGCCCCGCCCTCACGCCACCGAGGACCTCAGCGCCCCTCCTCCCGGTTTGGTCAGCCGGCTGCGGCCGCCCCGCCCCGGCGCCTGGGGGCTTCCCAGCCGCCGCGGTTCTCATCAACTCCCTGGCATCCGTGGCGCTCCGACGGTGGAGGGGACAGGAAGCTTCTCGAGATGGCCCGTCGCTGACCGGCCACTCCTCCCGGACCACAGCGCGCCCAGATGCTGCGCTGGAAAACCCTGGGAGCCGCCTCCGAGCCCACACCTCTGGCACAGGGAGGCCTGCATCAGCACCTGCCAGGTCCTCCCTCCCCGCGCAGCTGCCGCACCTGTGGGTCTGACCTCTGCCTCGGTCAAGGTTCTTTGCCAAATTCCTGCTCGCTCTGTTTAAACTTTAAAAGCAGTGCGAAAGAAATTGGGAAAGTGCTGTGGCGAAGCCTTGGGGGCTTTTCGGGTCCTTTTCTGGATTCGCACCAGTTGCCCTCTTGCCAGCAACTTTACAGGGAGTTCAGCCGGCCCAAAAGTCTAAGAGACTGTCGCTCTGCCTAGTTTTTGTTTGTTCCTTTATTTTTTAATTAGAGGACTGCCTTGAATAAGGAGTCTACCTGCTTTTGTTTGTTAATCAGAGATCTCTTTGAATCAGCCCTCTGTATTCTCTACTGTCCCCTTCCTTTCTTCTGATCTCAAAGGCAAACTGATAGAGGAAGGTGAGAACAGAACATTGTCCCTTGCCTGTGCTCATGGGACCACACTGGACTGTAGGTCTTCCAAAGGTTAACCCATTTACTTACCCAGAACTACTAGGTAGAATCCGTTTCCGTTTTAGTGGCTTGAAGGCAGCAACTCGGATTCCTAATACTGACCAAGGTCACCACCTCCACAGAGTCACCTCTTGCCTTGGCATTCTGGGGCTCACCTAGGGCAGGTTTCTGCCCTCTGGGTCCTAAAAGGAGAGTTTTATTTCCCAAATACAAGCTGACGTTCCAGATGAGACCACAGAACAAGGGGCGGCGGCCTGCTTGAAAAGAGCCCAGACAGCCCAAGTTGAACCTCTCCGTGATAGATATAAGGAAGTATGGCGCGGTGTCCCAACCTTGCAATCCCAGCACGGAAAGGATTGCTGTGAGTTGGAGTTGGAGGTCCTACAGCCGGAGCTATGTAGAAAAGAAAAAGATACAAAATTTCTGTCAGCTGGAAGAACTTTGTCGTCGAATCTGTAAGGTAGTGTGATGGAGCAAGGAAGAGTCGAACAGGCAGAAATGTGACATGACTTTATGATTGACGGATCGATACTGAAGGCGCTAGGACTAATTAGGGCATTCTCTCTCCGCAAAAAGATGATGCAACTGACCCACGGTGATGGGACAAGTGGTTGGGGCTGTTTTTCCAGTCCTGCCATGGTGGCCCTGTGTCATCCACCAGACCAAACCCAATTTTTTTAGATTCAATACTTGAAACCTGGCAGCCAGATTTGAAATAGAAATTACAGCCTCAGCCCCAGCTCCCCTGCAGAACCCCAAGCCTTGGGGCTTCTGTTTGGACACAGTGGGTAAGGAAATTGTGGTCAATGCCAATTGAGTCTCCTAAATCGTATTTGGTAGACTGCTTGGGAATTTTATTCTTTTTTTTTTTCCCACCAAAGACCTGGATTCTAGTGCTTACCAAGTTATTGTTAAAGATTTCAAAGGGTTGTGACGTGAAATGGCAGCAGTCACAGCTGTGGGAATTGAACTACCCTGTCCCACCCCCCCACCCCCCCACACCCCCGTGTGGCTTCACATGAACATTAGCATTTGCTCCGTTCCTTTAGTCAACTATTATCTTCCCCCCAAGCACATCTGTTCAACTATTATCTTCCCCCCAAGCACATCTGTTCTCGGCCCTGCCACCAACACCAAAGTACTGTTGGTCCCAGTGGGTTCTCTCAGTGCAACTGGGTTCCTCTTCTCATTTAACTCACTGCCAGGAGGAAGTAAAGCTGCGTCAGGAATGAAATGTGGAGGCAGGTATGGTGAAGCACTCCTTTAGTCCCAGCTCAGGAGGTAGAGGCAGGTGGATCTCTGTGAGTTCAAGACCAGCCAGAGCTACCCAGTGGGACCCTGCTTCCTAAAGAAGGAAAGAGAGGGGGAGGGGTGTAAAAGACTGTTAGCACTGGGGATAACTGGGCCATAGAGATGCCTCAGTGGGTAAAGGTGCCCGCTGCATAGCCTGATGACCTGACTTTGGTTTCCAGGACCCATATGGAGGAAGAAGAGTGCCAACTCCAGCAAGACACCTCTGCCCTCCACTGAAAGATGTGGCACACATACACACACTTGCATACAGAACAAATAAAATGAAATTTGAAAAAAATTAAAAATTGAGAGTAAGCCAGCCAGTGATGGTGCACACCTTTAATTCCAGTATTCGGGAGGCAGAGGCAGGTGAATCTGTATGAGTTCGAGGCCAACCTGGTCTACAGAGTGAGATCCAGGACAGCCAAGGCTACAGAGAAACCCTGCCTCTGACCTCCATGTACATGCTAAGGCATACACGCATGCCCACACTCATATGTACATCATACACATACTCTCAGAATAATAAAAAACAAAATTCTCAATCTTGACATTCACTCACATTGTAAGGTATACCATGAGCACATTCCTTTTTATTATTTCATAGTAGTTCAGCACAGGGATTCACTTCCCTTGCTGATGAATCTTTTAATTAAAGTTTGGGGCTATTACAAATAAATAATGTACTTTGACTTCTAATGAAGTTTGCTGTGGATATTGCTCTGTATAAATAAACACTGATTGGCCAGTAGCCAGACAGGAAGTATAGGTGGGACTAACAGGAGAACTGAGGAAACAGGAAGGCAGAAGGAGACTGCCTGGAGCCGCCGCCACGACAAGGAAGATGTAAGATACCGATAAGCCACGAGCCACGTGGCAAAGTATAGATTAATAGAAATGGGCTAAATACAAGAGTAAAAGCTAGACAATGCTAGGCCTGAGCTAATGGCCAAGCAGTTTAAATAATGTAAGAGTCTGTGTTTATTTTATAAGTGGGCTCCAGGACTGGCGGGACTTGGCGGGAGCTGGAGAGAAATTTTCCAGCTACAGAAGTTCCATTCCAATAAACCCATAGTAAATTAAAAATATAAGTTGAAACAAAATTAACACACCTGTCTTAGAGTTCCTATTGCTGTGAAGAGATACCATGACCATGACATTTAATTGGGGTGGCTCACAGTTTCCCAGGTTCAGTCCAATATCATCATTGCAGGGAGCATGGCGGCGTGTAGGCAGATGTGTTGGAGGAGTAGTTGAGAGTCCTACATCTTGCAGGCAACAGGAAGTCAGCTGAGACACCAGGCGGTATCCTGAGCATAGGAAACCTCAAAGCCCACCACCACAGGGACACATTTCCGCCAACAAGGCCACACCCACTCCAACAAAGCCACACCTCCTAATAGTGCCCCTCCCTATGAGATTATGGGGGGCCAATTGCATTCAAACTACCCCAACACCTAGCCTACCGAACACCATAGCTTAACCACCCCCAGTACATCTTAGATCATCTTCACTTGTTCTCTGGAGCACTCTCGATCTCATTTTTGTTTTATTTTTGACTGGGTCTTACCCTGTAGCCTAAACTAACTCACTATGTAGCCCAGGCTGGCCTCTAACTTGCAGCAATCCTCCTGTGTCATCGCAGTGCTAGGATTACAGGTGTGAACTACCATGCCTGAGTGATTGTTTACCCTGTGACCACCTGGTTGACTGGAGCTGCTTGATTCCCTGCTGCTGCTGCTCAAGATCAGGGGAAGGCCTCAGGCCACACAGCACTTTCCTAGGAGAAGATAAGAATTTGTAATTTGGCGGGGCATGATAGTATAACCATTTAATCCCAACACTGGGGAGGCAGAGGCAGGCAGGTCTCTGTGAATTCAAAGCCAGCTCGTCCACATAGCAAGTCCCAGGAAGCCAGAGCTATGTAGAGAGACTCTATCTTAAGGGGAAAAAAAAAAAACCCATACAGACAGGAATTTGTAATTTGAAGTGCGGTTCCTCCTGGATGCATCGCATTTTCACAATACCGTGAGCTGAGAAATCATAAACCACTGTCATCAGTCAGGGACCACCTGGAAAGCTGCTGCAGTCATTCACAACCATGCCATTAACATAGACATGCTTTCATTTCTCTTCGATACAAACCTCCAAGTCCAAGGGCTGGCAGGTGAAAGGGATGTGTTTAACTTTTTAAGAAACAGCTGAGTGAGTGAGGGGGCTCAGTCAGTAAAGACACTTGCTTCCAAGCCTGGTGACCTGTGTGACCCTTAGAATCCACATTATGGAAGGAGGGAACCAGCTCCCTTAAACTTGCCTCTGACTTCCACCTGGAAATATGGCATGTGCACACCCACACACCCACACACACTCACAAATAATTGTAATTAAAAAGTTTATTTTAAAGAAACAACCTATCTTTTCCCAAAATGGTTGTGATCTTTTATGGTCCCACCAGCCAGCATGGGAGTTTTAGTCTCTTGTGCCTGTCAACACTCGGTGTGTTTGTATGGGGTGGTAGCTCATTGTTTTAACTTCAGTTTTTCTCATAAGTACATTGGACATCTTCTCATGTACTCTTTGCTACCTATATTTTTTCCCCACTTCTAGATAAGGTCTCTCTATGTCACCCTGGTTATCTAGAACTCAATATGTCAGGAGTTCTCAACCTTCGAGTCTCGACCCCTTTGGGGTCATGTATTAGGTATCCTGCATATCATATATTTACATTATGGTTCATAATAGTAGCAAAAATTACAGTTATGAAGTAGCAATGATATAATTTTTTTTTGAGGCAGAGTTTCTCTGTGTAGCCCTGGCTGTCAACAGAACTCTCTCTGTAGACCAGGCTGGCCTCAAACTCACAGAGATCCACCTGCCTCTGCCTCCCAAGTGCTGGGATTAAAGGTGTGCACCACTACCGCCCAGCATCAAGGATATAATTTTATGGTTAGGGGTCACAACATGAGGAATTGCATTAAAGAGTCGGGAGCATTAGGAAGGCTGAGAACCACTGCGATATGTTGTGGCTGGCCTTGAACTCATGGAAATCTGCCTGCCTTTGCCTAGGGTTAAAGGCATGCACTGGCATGCCCAGATCTTTTATATTTATTTATTTTTAAGAGACAGTGTTGGGGTTGGGGATTTAGTTTAGTGGTAGAGCGCTTGCCTGGCAAGCGCAAGGCCCTGGGTTTGGTCCTCAGCTCTGGAGAAAAAAAAAAAAAAAAAAGAGTGTCTTACTGTGTAGCCCATACTGGCTTCAAACTCATGGCAATTCTCCTGCCTCAGCCTCTCAGATTACTGGCATTGTAGACATGAGTCACCATGCCCAGCCATTTGCTTTCTTTTCACAGTGTGCCTTTCACTTATTGTCAAGATAAACTCAGAAAACCCTGACCAAATTCTAACAAGAGTATATGTCACCAGGGAGGGCCTGACAATCTTGAGCATCCTCCCTGAAACTTTTTAAATGTGAAGAACACTTTGGTAAGCACTCTTAGTGTAATGCGACATTTCCAAAACCTATGAATTGGAAACAGGCATTGGAAAGCTGTAAAGGGGGGGTGGGGTGTTTTTTGTTTTAGAAAGTATTCTTCCAGGCTGGGACGGTAGCTCAGTTGGCAAAGTGCTTGAAACACACAAACCTGAGTTCGAATCCTAGATCTCACCTTTTAAAAGCTGTAAAAGGTGGGTGAGGTATAGTCTTTCTCCCCAGGAAAGGAAAAGAGAAATAAATCTCTAGAGTTCACCAGCCGGACGGCCTGGTCAAATTACTGAGCACCAGGTCAGTGAGAGGCCAAGATAGTTGGCACCTGAGGACCAACTGGGGTTGTCCTCTGATCTCCATGGACATGCCTTAAAACCAGCCCGGTGTAGGATAATTTTCTAAAAATGACTCAAGTCCCTGGAGAATTTAAATAATTTTTTTTTAACAGTCAGGGGGGGGAAAGCTTTTCTGAGAAAAAAAATACAACAAATTCCAGAGTGCATGGTTTAAGCCACCTCATAACCCTGCTAGCAGTGAGGACATAAGACTCCTTGCTTACTACAGTCCCTGTCTCAGGAAGGAAGTGCGGTAGCTGGCATCTGGTCTGAGCTGCTAGGAAGGGGTCAGTTAAAAATTTTTATAGGTGATGTTTCATGGAATATGTTATTAAAATATCCCATTTTCATTTTTTTAAACAGGTCCTGCCTCAAGTTTATTTGTAAAAACAGCATGGGGTCCTGATCATCTGCAAACAGTGTGTAGGTGTGTCACACCAGTCCATCTGTCTGGCAGACAGAAGGCCCTTTTCTATGGGGCCTTCACAGGGGCCTGGGCACCTTTGGGAGCCTGAGCTGGAGCTTCGGCCTCTGCCTTGGTTTGAGCCTTGGGTTTTGGCTGGCAGAGCCTATGACCCTTGGCCATGTAGCTTCTAATCCGCTTCCTGAGCTTGGGGTGAGCCATGAAAGCGAGATGGTTGAGCTTGCTGGGGCCCTTTGGCATCTTGGGCTTAATGGCCTTGGGCTTCACAAGGGCTTTGGTGGCCTCTTCATGTGCACTCACTGCCTTTGCATTGCTGGCCTGCATCTTCTTCAGGCCTTTCTTGTTGTGCTTCTTGGCAAAGTGCATGTTCCTCAGGAACTTGGGGTCCACCCCCTTAAGAGATTCGTATCTTTGTGACTGGGGTTTCTTGATACCATTTCTGTGCCATTTTCGAGATTGGTTGTGTGGGGTGTGGTTCTTGGACTTAGCCATGTCGGAATGGTAACCCGCGGCTCCCGAAGCACCTCCCCCCCCCATTTTCATTTTTAAAAATTTTGTTTATTTTTGTTTATTTTGGGCTCAAGGTTTTTGTTGTCCAGGTTGGCCTCTAACTCACAGATATCCTCCTGCTTCAACCTCCCTAGTGTTGAAGACTTAAAACATCCAGTTTGTGCTCAACTTCATGTACAATTGATTTTCCTGAAGAGGAGCATCCCGGTAAAAGGCATGCACAGGGTGAGACATGGATGAGGGACACAGGGTCCAGCCATGCTTTAGGCACCCCATCCTGTAGGAACCTCTGTGGGGCTTCTCAACCTTCCTAATGCTGGGACCCTTTAACACAGTTCCTCATGTTGCAGTGACCCCCAACAATTAAGTTATTTTCGTTGCTACTTCATAACTGTAATTTTGCTATGATTATGAATTGTAATGTAAATATCTGTGTTTTCTGACCCACGGGTTGAGAACCACTGCTCTACAAGTTCAAGTACCCAGAAACCCGATGAAGTCCCTTTTGTGTGTGGGGGTGAGGTGGGGGTTTGGGGGTGGAATGGAGTATTTTTTTTTAAGTTTGGGGGATGTTGTTGATTTGAAATAGATCTTCACTCTGTAGATCGAACTAGCCTCAAAATGAAGTCATCCTCCTGCCCCAGCCTCACAGGTGTGACACCCAACTACCAGCTGAAATCACTCTTGTGAGACACTTTTCTTTTTGTGCCCCTTGGGGAATGTTCATCCCTTACTTGAGGTGATGCTGTTGGTATAACCAACTACCTAACCCCCCTGGCATGGATTCCAAGACCCTCAGCGGTGCCTACAACCCAGCATAGTACTGGACCCTGAATGGACTGTACTGGTTTTTCTTTTTCCTATATGGATAACAATGATAACGTTTGATTTACACATTAGGTACAGTAAGAGAATAACAACAACTGTGCTCTTTATGAACATCGTCTCCCCTGCACTCTAGTCACCCTGCTTTGTGATGATGTGATATTCATGTTTATATTTGAA
The DNA here is from genome assembly GCF_049852395.1 of Peromyscus maniculatus bairdii. Lineage (NCBI taxonomy): Eukaryota > Metazoa > Chordata > Mammalia > Rodentia > Cricetidae > Peromyscus > Peromyscus maniculatus. Next base: position 100,958,966 of record NC_134857.1, on the reverse strand, counting down.
GGAAGAACTCAGGGCTGGGGATGGCTCTAAGAACACACACTGCCCTTCCAGAGGACCTGAGTTGGGTTCACCAGCATCTGCTTCAGGAAGCTCATAACCACCGAGAACTCCAGCTCCAGGGGGAACTGGCACCCGCACTTACACGTGTATGCCTACGCACACATAATTAAAAACAGTAACAATGCATTTTTAAAGGAAGCACTTTGCACCTCCTCTTCGGCATAGTGAGTTTACAGCCACCGCTACAGTCCTTGCTCTTTAGGGCTGCTATGAAGTGAAAGGACGCTTACTTGAATGCAGCATTGTGACATCGTACTTGATCCGATAACTAGGCTCAACAGTGAGTGATGGGCAGGTGGTGCCCTAGTGTGCCTGTTACTGTCATGTGGTGATATTTTATTTGTGCTCTAATAAATAAAGCTTGCATGGAGATCAATGGGAAAAGCCAGCCACTATAGTAAACATAGAAGTCGGGCAATGGTAGCACATGCCTTTAATCCTAGCATTCAGGAGGCAGAGATCCATCTGGATCTCTGTGAGTTCAAGGCCACACTGGGAAGAGAGCCAAGCCTGGTGGCACACGCCTTTCAATTTCAACACTAGTTAATCATAAAGGTCTGGAGGTCTGTACAGACAGACAGGAAGTGATGTAGCTGGGTGGAGAGAGGAAGTGAGATGGCAGGGCACAGAAAGGTTTAGGTGTGGGTGTACAGGAAGTAGCTCTCTCTTGAGGCTGAGGAGTTGGTGAGGTGAGGTTGGCTGTGGCTTGTCCTATTCCCCAATCTCTCAGTTTTCACCCCAATATCTGGCTCCGGGTTTTTTTTATTAATAAGACCGTTTAGCCATTTGCCTTACACTGTCATAAGACTGAAGAAAGGCATCTTGAGGAGGGAAGGGTTTATTTCGCCTTACATGTTCAGGAAACTGTTCACCACTGAAGGGAGTCAGGGCAGGAAATCTAGGGGAGGACCTGGAGGTGGGAACGAAGTTGACACCATGACAGAGTGCTCTTACTGGCTGGCTCAGCTACTTTCCTTATATAGAGAACTAGAGGACTGCCTGCCCAGGAGTGGCTGGGCCCTCCTCCATCAATTAACAATTAAGAAAATGCCTCATGCATGGTGGCACACGCCTTTAATTCCAGCACTTAGGAGGCAGAGGCAGGTGGATCTCTGTGAGTTCAAGGCCAGCCTGATCTACAAAGAGAGTTCCAGCACAGCCAGGCCTATACAGAGAAACCCTGTGTGTGTGTGTGTGTGTGTGTGTGTGTGTGTGTGTGTGTGTGTATGGGGGGGGTGCCCATAATTCATTCATTTCCCCTCAGGTCCAATCATGGGCAAGTATATACCCTGACGTATTTCCTGTCTACATACTGTTCTGGTGGAAGCTCCACCTCAACTCCCCCCCACCCTCCATCTCTCTCCCCAAACCCACCCCCTCAAAGCCAGCCAAACAGCAGCCCCTTCCCTAGAACTGCCCTTCAGACCCCAGCCCCAGAGGAAGCCCGCCCAAAGCCAGCCCCTCCCTGGGGCTACTCAAGACCACGCCTACTGAGTACTTAAGGCCGGGTAACCACATTTGCCATGTGACTCTTCCCCTGTGACCCTTCCCCTGCCTTCCCAGGGGTCACCCAGGATTGCTTTGCTCATTAAACCTGGATTTATCAATTTGGTTTGATTTGGCTTATTACATCAGCTCTGGCGGCAGGAACCCAACAACCAGGGATTCAAAACGTATCACTTACCTTTTGCCCACATGTGATCATGCACATCTGGTGCAGATGGGTCAAACAAACTTGTTTAGAGGAATGAAAACATGTGGCTTGTTATCTCCCATAAACAACAGCCTCCAGCATTTCAGGAGCTATCTGTCCTTCGGCAAGTGGCTTGCAGATCAGAGACATTTCGATTCACGGATCTCTAAGGCATAGTAATTAAAACTTGAAATGTGACTTTGGCTCTCACACAGGGGAAACTACAGAGGAGGGTGACTACATTCTCCAAAGACAGCCCATGGTGTTAGTTACTATTAGATGGCGCTGTGTTATTCATTAAGCGGCACTGTTTACCACGCGAGGAAAGCCATGAGGCACAACAAAACCCACTATAAGAGTTTATTAGGAGAAGGAACAGAGGGGAATGTGCTTAGGCCTATGGAAGATTGTGCATGGAGAGAGAGGAAGAAGAGGGGGGAGGAGTCTGTGATGGCTTTTTATGGATTCTCCTCCACCGACCCCCATTCCCACCCCTGCACATGCGCATATGGGTTTACATAGCTATGCCATGCATGCGCATAGATTATGTGATCACGCTGCACGCAAATTGCATGACCTCTCAGCGCACAGATTATGTAGGACGTAAGGCCCCAGGGTGACTAAGCCTCTTCCTTGACTACTGGACAGCATATGTGTGGTCATAGCCTCCAAACCCAGTTACCACACAGAACTCACCCGGAGTTCTTTACTAACTGGAGGGAGGAGGAGCTGCTGGCCAGCAAGATGACCCCCCGCTGTGCTAGCCCACTTCCAGTCTTTCAGAGTCCTACACCCCAATTCTAGGAGTAATGAGCCATGTGTATAACACCAGAACTTGGGGTTCAAGGTTGCCCTCAGCTACTTAGTGAGTTCAAGGCCAACCTGGCCTCCTTGAGATACTGTCCTAATAAACCAAAACCAACCAAACAAACCCCCTCACCATTCTATACTTCCGTTCATCCTTTTCCTACAGAACAGTCTTAAGCTTGTATAAGCTTCAGCCCCACCCCCAATCTGGCACTACCCTCCAAGGGAGTCCCCCAAAATGCCTACATCCTCTCTCTAACAGCCAAGCCAGCAACAGCTACTTGACTAGCACACCACCCACAACAGCTGGAAAGCCAGCTGCTAAGTGTTCCTTGCCACAGTGTTCTCTTTCTAGATCCATCTCTAGAAGGCTTGCATCCCTAGGGGGAATTCAAAGATAGAATGACCAGATGATCCAGCCATTTCACTTTGGTTATGGACCCAAAATAATGGAGAGCATCCTAAAGAGATGTGTGTATACCTTTGGTCCCAGCAGTGCCATTCACAACCTGTTTGAATTGATGGGTGACAGAGATAAAAAGAGAGTTCAAGATAGCTGAGGATGACTTTGAACTGTGTGTGTGTGTGTGTGTGTGTGTGTGTGTGTGTGTGTGTGTGTGTTTCCTCCCCCGCCCCACTTTCTTTTTTTGAGACAGGGTTTCTCTGTGTAGCCCTGGCTGTCAACAGAACTCCCCCTGTAGCCCAGGCTGGCCTGGAACTCACAGAGATCCACCTGCCTCTGCTTTCCAAGTGCTGGGATTAAAGCTGTGTGCCACCACCACCACCTGGCTCAAAACCCATTTTTTATCTGTGTGTGTGTGATTTAATTTTTTTTTTATTCGGTCACACTGTATTACATCACCATAATCAATAGTTCCTTCAGGCAGGTTGCATAAAGAAAACAAAAAAGTGAAAGCTAAATTCTGGAACTACTCAGATTTGGAGAAAGACAACCAAAGCAACCAGAACCGTAAACATATGAAATCACAGAAATGAACTCAGAAAGACAAAGGGGTGTTAAGTAACCAGGCAGGGTCAATGACAGAACAAAAGGTCATGTCGTTCTGAGTGCTGTTCTCATTGAGAAGGCAGCCACAGGGCCATGAGTCTAGCAGATTCAAATGAAGCTTTCAGTTAGCACAGTGACTCATACCTGTAATCCTAGCACTAGAGAAGCTGGGGCAGGAGGATTGCTGAGAGTTCAAGGCTAGTCTGGCTACAGTATAAGACTTGGGGCGGAGAGCAAACTAGACATGGTGATGCCCACACTAGACATGATGGTGCCCTCACTAGACAAGGTGATGCCCTCACTAGACAAGGTGATACCCTCACTAGACATAGTGATGCCCTCACTAGACATGGTGATGCCCACCCTAGACATGGTGATGTCCTCACTAAACATGGTGATGCCCTCACTAGACAAGGTGATGCCCTCACTAGACATGGTGATGCCCTCACTAGACATGGTGATGCCCACACTAGACATGGTGATGCCCACCCTAGACATGGTGATACCCTCACTAGACAAGGTGATGTCCTCACTAGACATGGTGATGCCCACACTATACATGGAGATGCCTGCACTAAACAAGGCGATGCCTGCACATATTTAACTCTAGCACTTGGGAGGCAGACAGGAGGCTCAGAGTTCAATGTCATCCTCAGCTACATGGCTAACTAGGCTGCAGGAAACCTTGTCTCAACCAAAACAGAGCAAACACACTAAAACTGAAATCAGACTCTTGGTTAAGGTAGGAAGGGAAGAGTTGGAGGCGGAGACTCTAGAGGCCATCAGTGTGCAGGGCCGCAGGAAAGGTCAGGTCCTTAGGAAGGCATGAGGGGCAGAGGCACCTGGAGGACTAGAGGTGAGCCCAGGGAGGCAGGGGCGGTGGGGGTGGGGAAGTATGATTCTGGGAATCCTAAGGGGGAGGACACACCACTCCTCTCTCCCTCTTCATCTCCTTCCTGTAACTCCTTCATTTTCCTCCCTTCTGGATGACCCTCCCCTCCCTCTCCTTTCCTCCAATCTCTTTAGTTTTATCTTAATACTCCACTAATTTCACTGATTGTCATTCAAGATCAAAGGTGGCTGACTTCTAGATTTGGTGTGGACCACTGCCAGACTGCCTTTGGGTTTAGTAGCCTGGAATTGAACAAAAGAGCCAGGCTATATGGTCTGGGATTTAAATCTTACTGGAGACTTCCCATGCTAGTTTTGTGTATAGTGTGCTCATGTACAGTGTGGGGTTTTTGTTTTGTTTTTTTCAAGACAGTGTTTCTCAAGGTAGCCCTGGCTGTCCTGGAACTCCATCTGTAGATCAGGCTGGCCTTGAACTCATAGATCCACCTGCCTTTGCCTTGGAGCTCTGGAATTAAAGACTTGTGCCACCATGCCTAGCCCATTGTGTGTTTTAGAAAGATTCTGATTCTCAGGCAATGAGGATCACAACCCCTGGGCCCTCCACCTTACCCCATCCCACACACTCGCTCCATTTCAGCTTCTTATGCTCATTTAAGTCCTTGAGTTTGGTGTAGCTTAAAGACTTCTGCCTATAAAGAGCAGGGCAAACACTGAGATTCTCTGCCAAGCAAACTTTCTGAAGTAAAGCCTGCATTCCAGTGCCACATTCCAGTCCTCTTTATTGCTTACCAAAAACCTTAGACAATTTGATTTAGGAAGGGATCAGAATACTAATGCAGTTTAATTCCTTTGTAAACTTGTTTACACTGAAATATGAAAGCCAGCCACCTTTCTGAAACACAATTCCTTTAGCACTGCGGCAAGGGAGAAGCTCTGGTCTGTTCAAAGTTTCTGGGCACCTGTTTCTTCAATAATTATGTTTAGTTGTATCTCTAATCAATACACACACACATGCATGCACACACAAACATTTACCTTTTGGTAATGAAGATGCTTGAATTGATCAATGATATTTAAAGCATTCATATAGGAAACTGAAGACCCTGCTCCTGTGGAATAATCTTTTTCTATACTATGAATATGTATTACTCTCATTGGTTAATAAAAAGCTGACAGGCTGGTAGCTGGGCAGGAAGTTAGGCAGGAAAGCCAAATTGAAAATGATGGGAAGGAGAAGGGCGGAGTCAGGAGTTGCCAGCCAGACTCAGAGGAAACAAGATGAGAATGTTGTACTGAGAAAAGGTACCAAGCCATGTGGCTAAACTTAGATAAGAATTAAGAGTTAATTTAAGTGTAAGAGCTAGTCAGTAGGCCGGGCGGTGGTGGTGCATGCCTTTAATCCCAGCACTCGGAAGGCAGAGCCAGGCAGATCTCTGTGAGTTCAAGTCCAGCCTGGTCTACAGAGTGAGATACAGGACAGGCTCCAAAGCTACACAGAGAAACCCTGTCTCCCAAAAAAAAAAAAAAAAAAAAAACCCCAAAAAACAAAACAAACAAACTAGTTAGTAATAAGCCTGAGCTACCAGCCGAGCATTTATAATTAATATAAGCCTCTGTGTGGTAATTTGGGAAGTGGCTGCCAAGTACTTGGGAGTTACTGGCAGGATAGAAACTTCTGCCTACACCCTGTTAACCCAAATTTTTGTTTTCCTTCCCATTAGATTATAAGCTTCAAGACGGCAAGAATCATTCTATCCAACAGTGTATATCCCCTGATAACCCACACAAGGTGACCACTAATAAATATTCATCTTGTTAGAACAATCAGTTGTGAGCCAGGAGCTGAATTCTAAGGCAGGAACACTGTTTAACATGTGCGAGGCCCTGGGTTGCCTCTCAGCAAGGCCACAACTACAACAGCGATAAATCTAAATCAGGAGGCTGTTGAAACGAAACTTTGTCTGTATTACAAGGAAACTTCAGCTTAGCCAATCAGAAACCACCAGCTAACCTCTTATTGGAGCTTTCTGATTTAACCAATGAGATGTTTCCTTTGCCTTGTTTCTGCACACAGCCCACAAAGCCCCGCTTCTCTTCACTGCCTCTGTATGGAACTGCAGTGGCCGGGGTCCAGTTCTGCCTGATTCATGAGTCAGGTCTGCTTTGCTGTTTCTGAGTCTTGGTCTCGCAGCCCAGAATGGACTGTGTGGCTGAGGACGACCTCAAACGACTGATCACCGCTGCTGCTGCCTCAAGCCCTGGCTAAAGACACCATTTCTAATTTTGTTTTAATGTTTGACAGTGCCTGGGATTAGCCATATCTGGGGCCCCCATGTTAATATTATGATCCACCTCTTGAAATCCCACCCCCTTGGTGCCACCCTGCGTCCTGACAGAAAAGTCTTATTCTACGGAAAAGCTCCTCCCCTTCCTCTCTCTCCTCTTCTCCTTTTCCTCCCACAGGCTGCGCACTCTTGACATCTCCTTCCATCTCTCTCTTCTCTGTCTCTGTCTCTCTCTTTCCTATCTTTCTCTTCATCTCTTTTTTATAATAAACTCTCCACGTGGACGCAGTGTCTGGGTTGGTTGTGAATTACTGGCTGCCGCTGCCGACGCCATGCCTGCATGGTGGGCGTCTGCCCAGCCTGCCGCTGCATCTGCCCAGCATGTTTCCCTGCACGTGCAGGATACTCTCGCGGGTCCCCCCTGCACAACAATTCATAACGCCTAATAACTTTTAATTATTTATATTAAATAAATTATTATGAAATAATTAAATTAAATATTAAATATATTTCTGATATTTAATAAATGAATATGAGAAAAGCTGATAAAGAATGCAGTTTACAGAATCCTATTATCTGGTGAATCCATTTCATTCAATTCAGTTATTGTTTGTTGAGTGCCAACCCTGAACCAGACTTTTCTAGGCTCTGGGAATACCTGGGAAATGAGACAGGTAAGATCTTTCAGGCCTTCTGATCTAGGAGGCAGCAGGGTGCAGGAGACAGTCAGTCCAGTACTAGTTAGTGGGAACGAATGCCATAGCTCTAGCAAGTGCCAACATGTGCTCAAACAACATTGCACTAGAGGCTGGGTGTGTGCTATGGGAGAGTGGTCTGGGGAAGAAGGATGGACGTTCAATGGAGATGCGGGTGTTGATAAGATAAAGGGAGAATGCATTCCTGGGAGAGGATGGCCTGGAAACCCAGAGAAAGGAGAGACGTCGCTGGAGGCGTTGAGTGGGGTGGGGGTGGGGGTAGGGTGGTGAAGTAGGAGGGTCAGGCAGAGGTCAGAGCAAGAGGGCTTTGAAGGTTGTGAGGAGTTTGGCCTTGAAGGGGTAATGTGATGGCTTGGATGGATGTGGGTTGTGTTCCAAAGGTCCATGTGCCAGAGGCCTGGTCTCTAGTGTGGCGGCGGTGGTAGCAGACTCTGTAGGAGGGTTGGGCTTAGGTAGGCAGATGACCCCATTGGTAAAGTACTTACAGTAAGCATAAGGACCTGAGTTTGATCTCTAGAACCAACATAAAGTCGGATGTGGGGATGCACATGTAATGTGCACCGGGGAGGTGAAGGGATCAGACCAAACAGCCTAGTAAGTGCCACGATAAAGTGAGATACTCCTGCAAGGCCCTGGGTTTGGTCCTCAGCTCCGGGGTGGGGGTGGGGTCGGTGAGTGAGATACTCAAAAGGAACACAGGTGAGTCCTGAGGCTGGCTCCTGGCCTTCACATGCACTGCATGCATATGAATTCACACATAAACACATACATTACACACACTGAGGTGGTTCGAATGAAAATGGCCCCCAGAGGGAGGGGCACTGTGAGGGGGTGTGGCTTTGTTGGAGTGGGCGTGGCCTTTGTTGGAGGAAGTGGGTCACTGTGGGGGCGGGCTGTGAGGTCTCACATATGCTGAAGCCACACCCAGTATCTCAGTCCACTTCTGCTGCCTGTGCATCAAGCCGTAGACCTCTCAGCTCTTCCTCCAGCACCGTGTCTGCCTGCACGCCGCCAAGAAGATAACGGACTAAACTTCTGAAACTGTGAGCCAGCCCCAGTTAATTATTTTCCTTTAGAAGAGTTGCCGTGGTCATGGTGTCTCTTCACAGCAATAAAAACCCTAACTGAGACATGCACAAAGAAGTAGGGCCTAGTTGGAGGTGGTTAAATCATTAGCGCACTGCCCTCAGGAAGGATTAATGCAGTTCTCTCGGGACCTTAGTTCTCACAAGAATGGATTGTTACAAAAAGAGAAAGATCCCACCGGTCCCTCCCTGCTTCTGGCCTCCAGTCTCAATGTGTGATCTCTCCCTGTGCACAGGTTCCTGCCATGATGCCATCTGCCATGCTGAAATACAGCTCAAAGGGTCCCCGCCAGGAGTTGTATGTTTTGTATTTTTAGCTTCTAAAACTTAGATTTAAGGAACACATTGCCCCTCCTTCTGCTCCTTGTTTGTGCAACAGAGTCTCATATAGCCCAGGCTGGCCTTGAACTTGCTATCTAGTTGAGGATGACTTGAACTTCTGGTTTTCCAGCCTCTACCTCCCAAACACTAGGATTACAGGCATTCCTGACCATGTCTAATTTTATGCGGGGCTGCGCCTTGAACCCAGGGCCTTGTGCTTGCTAGGTGAGCACTGTACTTATTGAGCCAAATCCCAGCCCAAGCTTTTATGTAAGCCAGCATCAGATGTATTTTAACAACAGGAAACAGACTACTACAACCAGCAATGAAGACAAGGAAGTAAAAACAACAAAAAAACAAAAAAAAAACTCCAAATAAACACAAAAATCCCAACAACCCTCCGTGTGTGTTGCTGAATTAAAGGATTCAAATAAGCCCAAATGAGTTAGGCATTGAGGCGATTTTTAAAATGGAGTCTTGAATAGTGAGTGTATCTGGTAACTCAGCCCCAAACTGAAATGAAGGAGGCAGGTGATTCAGGCCTGTAATTCCAGCTGCTTGGGAGGCTGAGGTAGCTGGACCCTAAGTTCACATCCTGCCTGGGCTAGAGTTCAAGGGCAGCCTCGGCAGTTCCATTATATCTGGACTAGAAAGTGAGGCGGGCCTTGTTTGCAGCTCAGTGGTGGAGCACTCCTAGCAGGCAGGAGGCCCTGCATTCAACCCCCAGTGCTGAAGAAAAGAAGGAGGTGGACCCATTGTCCAGCCATCCTGGATAAAAACACGCCTGTTATATTATAATACTGCTTCAGCTGGGAGCTTATGTTTCAGGAGAGGAATGTGGTCAGCATAATAGGAAAGAATTTTTCCACTCCCTTTTGTGCTCAGAACTGGCCTCCACATTCGTTTCCATTGCTCTCTCCAACTTTGCGTTTTAAATTGTTTGGATTGTGATCATAGATTAAAAAAAAAAAAAATTAGCCTCACCTAAATTTTTTTCCTCCCCCTCCCCAAAAAATGTTTTCAAGGAAATTGCTTTGTAAAGGGATCTGAATACTACTTTTTTGCTTGTAGCTCTCAGCTAGAAGAGTGTATGGGTGTGATTTATAGGCATTATTCCAAATACTACCCTACTCTGCCTCCACCCCCACCAAAAAAAAAAAAAATCCATTTCATCTGTTGAAATGTGCGTCTGATTGCCTGGTTTCGATATCTCGCCAATGGTGCAGTGGTCTCACCGTGTCCCTAACATTCTCTGCAGTGGTCTCACCATGTCCCTGACTCACTGTGCAGTGGTCTCACCGTGTCCCTAACTCACTGTGCAGTGGTCTCACCGTGTCCCTAACTCACTCTGCAGTGGTCTGACTGTGTCCCTAACTCACTGTGCAGTGGTCTCACTGTGTCCCTAACTCACTGTGCCGTGGTCTCACCGTGTCCCTAACTCACTCTGCAGTGGTCTCACCGTGTCCCTAACTCACTGTGCAGTGGTCTCACTGTGTCCCTAACTCACTGTGCAGTGGTCTCACCGTGTCCCTAACTCACTCTGCAGTGGTCTCACTGTGTCCCTAACTCACTCTGCAGTGGTCTCACCGTGTCCCTGACTCACTGTGCAGTGGTCTCACTGTGTCCCTAACTCACTCTGCAGTGGTCTCACTGTGTCCCTGACTCACTCTGCAGTGGTCTCACCGTGTCCCTAACTCACTCTGCAGTGGTCTCACTGTGTCCCTAACTCACTCTGCAGTGGTCTCACTGTGTCCCTGACTCACTCTGCAGTGGTCTCACCGTGTCCCTAACTCACTCTGCAGTGGTCTCACTGTGTCCCTGACTCACTGTGCAGTGGTCTCACCGTGTCCCTGACTCACTGTGCAGTGGTCTCACTGTGTCCCTAACTCACTCTGCAGTGGTCTCACCGTGTCCCTGACTCACTGTGCAGTGGTCTCACCGTGTCCCTAACTCACTGTGCAGTGGTCTCACCATGTCCCTAACTCACTCTGCAGTGTGATAGTGTCCAGAGCTCAGACCTGCAGGGGGTCACAGGTCTTGAGGGCCCCTCCCTTGGGGTGAGATTAAGGACCTTAGAAAGGAGGCTTCACAGGACAACTGGCCCCTTCTTCTGCCTCGTGCAGTGTGAGGGTGCGGCATCAGGACACCCAGCAGCCCTGTGCAGCCATGAAGGCCACAGGCTTCCCAGCCTTCAGGACAGTGGGGAATCATTGTCATGACTGCACAAACAGATGCATAGTCAGAGCAAGGGGATGTCCAAAAAATGTAACTACCCGTTGGGCATGGGAGCACATCATTTCAGTTGCTTGGGAGGCTGAGGCAAGAGGATCATTTGAGTTCAGGGATCCAAGCAAGACCAGCCTAGGCAACATAGCAAGACCCTGTGAAAAAAAGAAAGAACTAAATTTTATTCTTTTTTGAAAATGTGATTTTCTTTTTTATTCAGTTGATTTGCTTTTCCTTGACATCAGTCAAGTATTTTTGGAGCCAATTCCTAGTTAGCGTTTTTAAATAAAGTGAGACTTGCAGGGCAGATGTTAGGAGAGCAGCCTGGAGAGATGTTACACAGATGATTTATCTGACCTTTCTAAGCTTTTATCTGTCTGGTTTGTAAGATGAGGCAGACGTGAGAGAAATAAACAGCTCCATCATTTCCAGTGACAAATCCCTAAGGCCTGGGGTGCTACAGGAGTGGAATTTTGAGGAGGCATGACCTAGACGAAGAAAGTAAGGTCACTGGCAGCCCTGGGACCTTAGCCTCTTTCTCTCTCTCCTTGGCTTTCCGGCCATGAAGAAGTGACCAGTTTTGGCTCCGGCTCCGCCATGTGCTCCTTGCCCTGAAGTATCTGCTTGCCACGGGCCCAAAGGCAGTGGGCTAACTGACCATGACAGACTTAAATCTCTGAAAGAGTGAACCAAAACCAAACCTTCCTGCCATGTAAATTGATCTTCATCCAGTTATTTGTCATAGTAATGGAAAGCTAACAAGAAGACTATTCATTTTGTCCAGATTCTCTTTTCTTTTTTTTTTTTTTTTTGGTTTTTCGAGACAGGGTTTCTCTGCGTAGCTTTGCGCCTTTCCTGGAGCTCACTTGGTAGCCCAGGCTGGCCTCGAACTCACAGAGATCCGCCTGGCTCTGCCTCCCGAGTGCTAGGATTAAAGGCATGCGCCACCACCGCCCGGCCAGATTCTCTTTTCAATGAAAGCTTCAATGTTACCTCTTGAAGACTGCTTTTCCATTTACATAACCATTCAGAAGCCTGGTTAATATACAACTTAAAAAAAAAAAAAAACTTGTTGTCTCTTTCAGACGGAGCCAAAAATGCTGTTGCAATCAGGGCCAACCCAAAAAGGATGAACAAAGGTCGCCAAACAGTGCTCTTAGAACACACACATCTTTTCTGCCAGCTCACTTACTCATTTAACAAATGGTGATTGAGTGCCTCCTGTGTGTCAGGCTCTGTCCTGGACTCGGAGAAGTAAGCTATAAGCAATACCTTTAAAATCCATGCCTTGAAAAGCATGGCTTACATTACTGGGGACTTATCATCCAAACTTATTTATGGAAACTCAAGAGGTTTCTTTCTTTCTTTGAGACAGGGTCATGTGTACCCGAGGCTGGCCTCCACCTTACTATGTAGCCAAGGATAGACCTGAACTTAGCATACTGCCTCCACCTTCTGACTGTAATGTGTTACCAGGATTGAATATAAGGTTTTGTGTATGTTAGGCAAATGCTCCACCCACTGAGTTACACCTCGAGCCCTATTTTCAGATTTAACCAAATCTGCATGTGCCCAAGGACAGTTGCATAACCAACCTGGTCCCTCCAGTGGGCGACTCAACTGTGCTTGGAGGACAGCTCCAAGCATCTTAGAGTTTAGAACACTCTGTTTTTGAGACAGGATCTTATTATGCAGCTATGACTGGCATGCAATTTACAGCCATCCTTTTACCTTAGTTCCCCAAGTGCCTGCATTACTGGTAAGCCCCATCATGGACAACTCTACAAAGACCTCTTCTCTTGGGCCATCTCACTGGCAGCCTGGAATAAATGGGTCTCTGAGCTTTGTAGTTGCCATGTTACTAAGCTGTGTTCCAGTGACCTGCTTTCAGTCACCAAGCATCACATCTGTGTCTGGAGGCCTCTTCCATGTTCTCCTGTTCTTTATGTGACTTATCGCTCCAACTTCATCCCATCTGTCATCTTCTCCAGGAAGCCTTTCTTGTCTCCTTCTGCCCATGTTGGTTCAGTAGCTACCGCTAGCTTCCTATAGCTTAGTTTTGTGTTTGTTTCAGATGGGGTCTCTCTACACAGCCCTGACTGTCCTGGAACCAGCTCTGTAGACCAGCCTGGTCTAGAACTCACAGAGATCTGCCTGCCTCTGCCTCCCAAGTGCTGGGATCAAAGGAGTGTGCCACCAAACCTGGCTCTGTGACTTAGTTTTTAACATGTCCTAGGATCCAGTGCATCATAATTGACTAGTTGCTCTTTTCACCAAACTACGTGCTAATGCAAGAAATCCACGGAGTCTGCTCGAAGGGCAAAGGAATTTATTAGGGGAGAAAAACTCAATGTACAGAACAGAATTGTCACAGGTCTGGAACATTGTTCAGGCCGGCTGAATCAGTCCCACAAGGGAGCGAAGAGGGAATGTGCCCTACGTGCATCTCAGGTGAGAGGCCACACCCTAGGGGCATTTATTTCAAGGTCATAGACAGGTAGAGCAGTTACCTGCTGCATCTCTAGGGCCAATGTTTCAAGGTCATAGACAGAACAGCTACCCACTACATCGTGCTTCTTAAATTTAGAGACTATTGTGTTTTCTTTTGTGGGAACTATATTAAACAAAGAGAAGAAGGAGCAGGAGTTGGTAGAAGAGAAAGGAAGGATGTGTTCTCGATAAGAATTCTCCCTAGAGGCTGGGGAGATGCTTTAGCAGGTAAAGCTGCATGCCCCCAAGATTGACAGTTGGGTTTGATCCCTGGAGAGAATCGACTCCTACAAGTTGTCATCTGATTTCCATGCGTGGGCCAGGACAGACAGACAGACAGACAGACAGACACACACACACACACACACACACATACACAGAGAGAGAGAGAGAGAGAGAGAGAGAGAGAATTGGGGTAGGAGGAAGAAGATACTTCTTCCCAGTACCTGCTTTTTTAGAGTTGTACCCAGGTGTAGATGTTACGGTCTTATTAAATAAGAAACACAGAGCCAAATGCAGAGTTAAAAGCCCAAGAGGTCAGAGTAGTAGCTGAGAGCTGAGACTAAAATCGCCTTCTTACCCACCTTGTTGCCCTTTGCTGCCACTGCCGTCCTTCCCCTGTGAAAGAGACCTACTTCCTGTGTGTCTGTTTTTTTTATTGACTTCCTGTTCTGCTTTCTCATTGGTTGTAAACCCAACCACATGACCTCCTCGTCACTGCCTGTCTATACAGACCTCCAGATCTCTATGGTTGGTATTGAGATTAAAGGCGTGTGTCTCCAAGCTGGCTATGTCCTTGAACACACAGACTCTGCCTGCCATGTGATCAAATTAAAGGCATGTGCCGCCACCGCCCAGCTTCTGCTATGGCTTGTTATTAGCTCTGACCCCCAGGCAACTTTATTTATTAACATACAAATAAAATCACATTTCAGCACAAATAAAATATCACCATACCCAGGAGAGTGATTAGTTGTGGGGCTGCTAAATTATTTAACTCAGATGGCCCCTATTCCTAGCAGTAAGCAGGGCTTAATAAGCATGTGCCCTTGAAACAATAATTATTATTAGAGCTCTAAATTTTTTGTTTGCTTTTTAAAGACACAGTCTTGCTCTGTAGCCCAGGCTGGCCTCAAATTTGCAACATCCGCCTGCTTCAGCCTCCCAAGATGCTAGGAATACAGGTGTAAGCAACCATACCCTACTCTAGAGACTTAATCTCAACAAAGGCTAGTACACAGCATTTACTGTTTCCATATTTTTATTCTGAATTCCAATATAGTCCTGTGGTTATATTCTTTCGGTATATGGAAGTGAAGAAAGGGCAATCCTGAGAGGGTGATACCTACAGGGCCACTGTTGGGAAGGGGGCTCCAGAGTCCATTCATTCACAAATCCTGCTTGGCTGCTTGGAGAGGAGAGTGCCAAACACAAAGAATCCCCGCCCTCATTCACAAAACCATTCTTCACCACTCTTTTCTCCAGTTACTATTGTGACTGAAGATTCTCCAGCATGCCCATCTGCAGTTTATTATAGTCTGTCTGTTACTGACTGACTGTTAGTGTTCCCCCCAAATTCATGTTGAAATCAAACCCATAAGGTGATGGTCAAGGAAATGGCATCTTTGGGAGGTGACTGGTCATGAAGGCAGAGCTCCTGAATAGGATTAGTGCCCTTGCATGAAGAAGCAGGAGAACTAGTTCCCTC
The DNA here is from genome assembly GCF_049852395.1 of Peromyscus maniculatus bairdii. Classification (NCBI taxonomy): domain Eukaryota; kingdom Metazoa; phylum Chordata; class Mammalia; order Rodentia; family Cricetidae; genus Peromyscus; species Peromyscus maniculatus. Next base: position 100,943,714 of record NC_134857.1, on the reverse strand, counting down.
CCTCTGTGAGTGTGTGTGTGTGTGTGTGTGTGTGTGTGTGTGTGTGTGTGTGCGCATATATATGGGTGTTTACTAATCTAGTTGGCAGCATGAACCTGGGACAGAGGGGCTGAAAATGAGGGGGACTAAAGTCTCATGCAATAGCAAACTTTATTCAGTGCATCAGACAATTTATACTCTGAGGGTTAAGAAGAGTCAACTGAGTAAGGGGTACAATCACAAGGACAAGCCAAGCCACACATGGTAGAAGCAGGTTTTTCCATAGAGGCATATGAGTAACAACAGCTGAAGTCAACTCACTCCTGTCCGATACACCTGGGGAGGAGCACGAAAACACAGTCCAAGAACAGTTCCGTGAAACGGACGTCACAAGACTCTTTTTTGTTGTTTGTTTTTTTTTTTGTTTTTTTTTTTTTGTTTGTTTGTTTGTTGGTTTGTGTTGTTTTGTTTTTCAAGACAGGGTTTCTCTGTGTAGCCCTGGCTGTCCTGGAACTCACCCTGTAGACCAGCTGGCCTTGAACTCACAGAGATCCACCTGCCTCTGCCTCCCGAGTGCTGAAATGAAAGGTGTGTGGTGCCTGCAAGACACTTGTCTTGTTTTCTTGGAGTTTTCCCACAAGCACTCAGAATTCTCACACAACTCCATTCTTGGGCTGTGTTCCAACATGTGTATATATTAATTTTACAAAATACCATGTTTCATTATGACAGTTTCATATACATATAATGTTTTGATTGGGTTTGCCTTCCCATACCCCTCTAACTGGCCTCCTTCCCCTTTTAAAACAGCCTCCCTTCCATTTACATGCCTTTTTTGTTGCTGCTAAATCTAGATTACTCATATGAGAGAACACATGTAACTTTGTCTTCTTGAATCTGGCTTATTTTGCTTAACATGATGTTCTCCAGTTCATTCATTTTCCTGAAAATGGCAGCCTTTCATTCTTCTTTATGGTGGAATAAAACTACACTGTGTGGATATACCATGATTTCTTTATCCATTTATGTGCCGACAGGCACCAGGCTGACTCCTATCTTGGCTGTTGTAAATAGTGCCGCAATAAACATGGGTGTGTAGACGTCTCTATTGTTTGCCCCCTTTGATTCCTTCCAGTACCCTGGCATGGTGTTGGCATGCTCTCTCTGTGCTATGTAGTTGGCATTCTAGAAACAGAGGAACCCTGAGCAGACTCTGGGCTGGTGACCTCTCAGCTTTGTATGAATTTCCCGGCACATGGGGTAGTTTGCTATTGTGGCCTGTGTGTGTGTGAAGCTGTAACTTGGTACTGAGAAGTGGGATGGTTCTATGCATATACTTAATGATGCTGAAGGAGCTTTGGAACTGGGTAAAGGGTGGCCTAGGTTGAGATTGGCTCATCAGCCCAGATTGTCAAGAAGGGACTTCAAAATCAAGCAAGTCTCCTAGGAACTTTGAGAGCAAAGAAGAAAGCTACCAAGTGTCTTAGAAAGTTATAACCAGTGTAGCTGATAAACATGTGGGTAGTAACTCCATCGTGACCACGATTCCAACAGAAAGGAACATGTTATTGGACAGTAAGGAAAAGACAGTTCTTGCCAAGCAAAGAGCGTGGAAGAGGGGAAATTGGCCATTTACCTGAACAGATTTCTAAGCAAAGTGTTGAAAAGGAGCTTGGGTTCTAATAGTAAGATGTGAGAAGGAAGAAATTCTTTGAAGTCAGAATAAGCAAAGGGAACTAGAATGTAAAAGATTTAGAAAATGCTCACCCTACCCACCCTGTGAAAACTGCGAAAGCAAGCTCAGAAGAGGTCAGTCTCTCAGTGTGTGGCCGACTGACACAGCCCAAGTTCCATAAGGATATTTGTGTTGCAAGGGTCAACTGTGCACGCTGAACAGAATATCACCAGTGTGAAGGGAAGGGAAGGAAAGGGGCAGGATAAGCAGTGGTTGCCGTTCTGGGCATGGTAGTTAATTCCTGCAAGCCTAGCTCCTGGAAGGTAAGAAGAGAGTTAGTCAGGGTCATCCTGGGTTACATAGTAAGCCCTGTCTCAAAACAGGTATGGTGGTGCACATTTCTAATTCCAGAACTTGTGAGGCAGAGGCAAGAATATTGTTGCACATTTGTGGTGGGCCTGGTCTACCTAGTGAGTTCTAAGCCAACAAGGACTACATAGAAAGACCCAGTCTCAAAAACCAAATCAGAGGAGAAGGAAGGTTGGGGAGGAAGAAGAGGAAAATGGAGGGGGAGGAGGGGGAGGAAGAAGAGGAGGAGAGGTCAATTTTGTGGCCTTTAAAAAATATTATTATTATTGATGAGATCATAAGTCTATTGGAAGGCAAAAAATGCACTATTCTCAGAGTCATGGGAGTCCTCAAGACCTGCTTATTAAAACTCCAAGTGAACAGCTTTGAAGGCTGCAATTGAGAGAGACTGCAGTGCCAGTCCATCTAGAAGAGTAGAACAGCACCCCAGTGGGTCACAGAGGCAGGGCCACTGTCCCAGTAGAGAAGAAGCGTCAGAGAATGGCATCTGAAGAGATCATTCTTCAGCTCTGAGAATGTGGGGTGTTTATTCTGGTAGGGTTGGGACTTGCTTGGGACCTGTCATCTCTTCCTTTCCCCTTTTATCTCCCTTTCAGAAAGGGAGTATCTAGCTATTGTTCTGAAAGCATGTAGGTGACTGGGTTTTACGGATTCACTGATGATGGAGAGGGATTGCACCTCAGGACGTGCCTAGATTCTCACTTATATTTGATTTACATGGTGTTTAAATGGAACTTAAGGATTGCCACTGGAATGAGTCGAGGATTTGGCAGCTGGTAGGGCATATATCTCTTGCTAGTCTGTTTACATGCTATAAATTATTTCTTCCTAAGGTAACACGTACATGCCTCTAGGACTGGTTGGGTCAGTAAAGTAGATGACCTTCCTCTGGGAATGTCCTTCCCCAGTGGTACCCAGTAACAAAATCAATTTCCTGGGTGGAAGAACTGAAAATTCTCATATGGCCACTTCAACTGAGGTCTGGTAAATTTAGAAGTGACAAGGTGATCATTTTTCCATATTAGATGTAGAAAACAGAAAAAAAAATAGATTTATCAGTTTGGTCCTATAATTTTTTAAATGTTTATTTTTTTATTATTATTTTGGGTATGATGTGTGGGGAAGGGGCATGCCTCCACACTTATGTGGAGGTCAGATTCCCTCCTTCCACCTTTACATGGGAAACAGGGATTGAACTCAGGTCCTTGGGTTTGAGGAGTGAGTGCTTTACCCACTGAGCCATCACACCAGGCTCTAGACTGTCTCATTAAAGGCCCAGTATAACAATAGCTCAAATAAGATAGAAAATTTCCTTTTATAGGAGAGTGTGAATGAAGTTCAGCCGTCTAAGCAGAGTTAATAATCATCTTGGCTCTGTGCAGTCATGGCCCAGACTGCTGTGGAATAATCCTTTTGTTCACTGTAAATATGTATTACTTTCACTGGTTAATAAAAAGCTGATTGGACAATGGCTAGGCAGGACTTTTGTGGCAGAGAGAATGCTGGGAGGAAGGGCAGAGTCAGAGGAGCTGCCATGAGATGCAGAGTGCGCAGGATGGGAAGTACATACATGAGGTAAACAAGCCTTGGGGCAGCACATAGATTCATAGAAATGGGTTAATTTAAGTTATAAGAGCCAGGTAAAAACAAGCCTAAGCTATTGGCTGAGCATTTATAATTAATATTAAGTCTCTGTGTGGTTATTTGGGGGAGTGACTGGCAGGACAGAAAAGTCCACTAACACCAGACTTGTGTGCTATTGTTGCCATAGTCCACCTTCAGTTCCCATCTCTCTAGGTCAAAGACAGTGATTTCAACTCCTGCATCTCAGGCACACCAAGACCAAGGAGAGAACAAGAGAAAAGAGTTCACCCATGTCTATTTAAAAGATTAATATGAGCAGGCTGTAATTCAAGCACTCAAAAGGTGGCGGTGCGAACATCCCAAGTTTGAGGCCAGCCTGCTTCACGTTGAATTCGTCTTTACAACAATCAGAAAGAAAGCGTCAACCATGTCTGCCCATACCACACTGGTCAGAACCTCGTCAGCAGTGTGTCCACTTGCTGTGTGGTTGCTTATCTGTCCAGCAAAAACTCTCTTCTTTCAGAAGGGGGAAGTGATGTCACAGCCACAACAAGCAGAGACACTGTGTCAGCAGGGAGTGAGCATCAAGTAGACTCCAAGAAAAAGCAGTAGCAGGAACGGGGCCTCCCGACTCCTCCAGCCTCCTGCGGGCACCAGGCTCTTGGGTTGAGGTCATCATGGAGGCCGAGCAGCTTTCCTCCCTAGTTTACCGTCACCCCAGGGAAGCCAGCCCAGCGGCCTTCTGTTCCTGACACCGGGTGTAGGCTAGGCAGCAGCACCCATGCTCTTAGGTAAATACTGGGTTGACTTAACTGTATTGCTTCCTGTTGCAGCTGGATGCACTTATTATCTGCCTCCGTCGTTTCTGCCAGTTGTATAAGGGAGCCTTCAAATCGCCTCAGAAACAGTCACAGGGACGTCAGGGATTGCCTCAGTTCAGAACTTGAAGAAGAAAATAGTAACAGTTTTGGCCCAACCCTCCCTTGAAACCTGTCAGCACTCAAAGAGAAGGGGCCAGCAGCAGCAGCAGTAATGCAAACCACACTGTTATGAGAACCAGACGGGCTACGGAGGCCTGGAGGGCTCAGTTCTCTCCAGAGCAGACAAATGCTTGCAGACCTATGAGTGACATACCAATATGATCAGCTCACCCTCAAAAGAATATGCTCCTGCCTGGATTTGAAGAGCCTTGCATGAGAAAGTGTTTATTTTATTTTTTTTCCAGTGTTTTAAATTTAACCAGCTGGAGAGAAGTACCACTTTGGGCATGGTAGCTCATGGCTGTAATTCCCAGGCTGGGGCAGGTCAGCCTGAGTTCCATAGTGAGTTCTCAAAAAAGTACCATTTTATTAAGCCTTTGTAAAATGAAGATTTGTTTTCTTGCCTCCCCATCCCCACCCCCTCCACCCACCACCCCCCTACCCCACCACCTAGCACATTGGATACGAAGCCCAGCACAACATCCCTGAAACACATAGTTTGTTGATTCTCTTCCACAGAGAATGGGATTTTCCAGAGGCTTCTGTAATGAGGATTTCCAAGCTACAGGATTCATGTTCAACCAAAGAAGTCCTCAAGTCTGCTTGGCACGAAGAAGGTATTCAACTAATTCTTGTTGATTATGTTTCAAACAGACTCAGAAATGATAGAACATTCCTCATCCAACACATTGACACAGAACTCCCACACCATACAGGATTTGCGATTGAATATGCAATTTCCCTTCACTTATGTAGAAAAGCCAGTCCATCTATAGGTGATGGACCTGGGGGGTGGGGGAGGGTCTAGCCCAGTGGTGCGAACATCTGGCCAGCATGCCTGATGCCCTAGGTTCAATCCCTAACACAGTGAAACTAAACAAAAGAAAAAACGCACACAAATTAAACCGTTGTTTCAACCAGGTGTGGTGGCACATAATCATAACCCCCGAACACAGGAGGTTAACTATGACTGTGAAGCCAGTGTGATCTACATCTGAGGTCCAGGCCAGCCAGCGGTACATTGTGAGACCCTGTCTCATAAAAGAGCCTATTGAAGAGGGGGGAAAAAAATCACACATGGGTGGGGCAGAATGAGAAAGCTTTTAGTGTATAATGACCTGAACGATTTAAAGATTTCAACGATAGCCCTGTTACTTTCTGTTTCAGTGTGTGGAAGGCAGTTAGAGTCTAAGGTCCCGACGGCTCCTGGTGTCTTTAGCATTTTAGAGAAAGGCCAAAACGTTGTCAAAGATGACAAAACACTGCTCGATGGCATTTGTACCCTTTATTCATTTAGGACTAGTTCCTCCAAGAGTTGGGGGTGATAGAATGCTTACCTAGCATGAATAAGGTGGCGGGAGGGAGGGGTGCTGGGGGTGGGGGGGTAGGGGGTGGGCATTGATTCCCTGATCTCCAGTAACCCCTCACCTAAAAGAACGTTTGTTTTCAGCGTTTTTGAGTCTTTTTATGAAAACATGTTCATTGAATGCATTGAGTTAGATAATGTGGTGTTTTCCCTCAAAACATTCTTTCAGGGGTAACTGATTCAGCATTGCGTTGAGGTTTCCCTGAAATACTCCCAGGTTTGGAAACTCCCTAAGAGGACACCCATGTAATCCTAGGCAGGATGAGGACTCACACAAGGAGACAAGTGTCTGCACACTCAGCAATAACAAAGAGAACACAGGGTGAGCTCTGGGCAGACCCGGGCACAGGTTCCCGGGGATGCTGTCCCAAGAGAGCCAGACACAAGTGAAACCTCCAGCAAGGACTTCTCCATGTGGGAACTGGCTGAAATGTTATCACCCAGGGAACTCGTTAGAGACTCAACATCCAAGTTTTTATTGAGGGGGGCCAGTCACCCAGGCAGCCTCTGCTTGGCACAGGCGCGAATTTGAGACTCCCAGGAGGAAAGCAGGTGTTCTGCATAAACCATAATTGTTTGCATAGTTTAGGCACAGCCAGCCTCTTATCGCCGAGGAGGAACGCCAGGGAGGGAACGCTAGCAAAATCCAAGTTCCCAGGCAGCAGCCCGAGAGGCAGCCTTGCAAGCAGGCCTGTCATGTGGAGGAGTTCAGGTCCACTTTGCACATTTCTCTCTGCATGCACACCATCGGTAGAGATAATCACGAGCCTAACAGTAGTAACCGTGAACGGTTTTTCTTGTATTTGGTACTTGGACAGGTAGGACATGGAGCTATGCTTTCAGCCACCTTTTGATGTTTTTTGTTTCCCCACAATAAAGTGATAGCTGGTCTTTTTTTTACTCATACTATAATTAATGTTTATGGAGCCTTTACCATGCCAGGATACTGTTTCAATCATTTAAATCTGATGTTAAACCAAGAAACAAGTCCTATCTCCTTTCCCTTATTTTATAGGTGAGACTATTTTAGACCCAGATAGTGTGTGTTAGGGAAACTTGTTCAAAATTTCACAGCTAGAAGCTGGACATGGTGGCACACACCTTTAATCTCAGCACTTGGGAGGCAGAGGCAGGTGGATCTCTATGAGTTCAAGGCCAGCCTGGGCTACAGAGTGAGCTCCTGGATAGCCAGAGCGACATAGTAAGACCTTATCTTAAAAAACAAAACAAAGCACCGGGACAAATAACCAAATGAATGGAAGCACAGGATCTATGAACCAAAGGCTGAGGGGCCCCCAACTGGATCAGGCCACCTGAACGGGTGAGACAGTCAGTTGGCTTGATCTGTTTGGGAAGCAGCTGTGCATTGGTGCCAGGTCCTGGGCTCGTTGCATGAGTTGGCTGTTTGAATCCTGGGACTTATGCAGGGACACTTGGCTCGGTCTGGGAGGGGGGAATGGACCTGCCTGGACTGAGTCTACCAGGTCAACCCCGGTCCTCGGGGGAGACCTTGATCTGGAGGAGGTGGGAATGGGGGGTGGGCTGGGGGGAGGGGTGGGCGAGAGGGGGAGAACAGGGGATTCTGTGGCTATTATGTTGAACTGAATGGTGTTGTAAAATAATAATAATAATAATAATAATAATAATAATAAAAAAATACCAAAAACAAAACAAAACAAAACAAAACGAACAACCAAATAAAACTCTAAAAACAAAAACAAAACCCCCAAAGTCTCACAGCTGGAGCCTGGAGAGATGGCTCAGTGGTTAAGATCATCCACTGCTCTTGCAGACGACTGGAGTTTGGTTCCCAGTACTCAGACGAGGGCTCACACAGTTGTCTATACAGGGGATCTCATACCTTCCTTTGCCTCTTCCAGCACCAGGTACACATATGGTGCACATATATACATGCAGGCAAAGCACTCATGCCCACCAATAATAAAATTAATAAATCTAAAAAAACCCCTCACAACTAATTGTCAGTGCTTGGGCTGAACTAGGAGGTGCGAACTGTCTATCAGGGGCTCTGGGGCCCAGGTTGACACCTTGAATAATAAGATCCCTTATAGCTTTCTTGTAAGGGATGTGTCACCAGCAGCTCTGTTGGTGCCACCTTCAAACTTCTGACCACAGGACTGGCTTTGACACCTCTGCTGAAATGGGCTTTCTTGAGTTGGGCTGAGGACCTGTCCTGAATGGATTGTCCATGCCATTGGCACTAGCTAGTGCTCCCATATCTCAAAACTGGGCCAGAAGAACATTGGATTGGCTTACGAAATAGGAGCTGAATAGTCCTGCAATGGCCACCTGCAGGGTATCTAGATAGACGATCTAGTAGCTGTGCAGTCTTGAGAAGCTAGAAGCCTCAGGGGGCACAAGGATGTGGTCCAATCCAAGGCTGAAGGCCAAGAAGCTTCCTGGAGAGCTTTGGTGTGAGTCTACATTGAAAGGATGAAGAAGCTGGGGTCTGACATCTGGGGTGACAGTAACAATAATAGACACTGCTGTGGATATCTCTCCACATGCTGTGAATGTGTTGCTCTGACTGGTTGATAAATAAAATCCTGATTGGCCAGTAGCCAGGTAGGAAGTATAGGCAGGATAAGCAGACAAGGAGAATTCTGGGAAAAGTAAGGCTGAGTCAGGAGATGCCAGCCTGCCATCTAGGGAGCAGCATTAGATTAGATTGTTTTATATTGTATACAAATTATATATATTAAAATTGATATTGCTAGAAAATGCTATATGTATATTTCTAATTGTACTTATACCGTTCATTTAACAATGCAATATTCTGATCCTTGAATGTTATTATTACCAAATATTAGGATATAAAAAATGAAAGTTAATAGTTAGACATTACAATAGAACTTGTAGTCATATTAGATATGTTTTAAAAATTGAACAGATATATTTTAGACAGGTCATCTTCAAACCCTTCAGAGATCTACAGAATATGGCATTTAAAATGTTTTAATAACTTAAAAAATTTTTCTTTTTTGAGACATGTAGGCTCCTGGCAGTACCAATCTACTTCAGAGAAAATATGGGCATTGAAGAAACTGCATATGGAGTTAACTTTCATTGTGGCAAAAGTTAGCCACTGGACAACAAAGTATCCTCAAATCAACAGGACAAAATGGACAGACAGGACACGAAACAAAGGACTACTGATTCTTGCCAAAACAAGTGTGGTTATGGCTTTATCAAAAGGCATCTTCTGAGGCCAGGACAATATGGCACCATCCCTGAAGTGGCCTTTGCAATCCGGAAAAGGTACAGTGCCCTTTTCTTCAAAGGCAGCTGAACAGGCAGTGGAACGATGGCTTCTGTTGTGCAATGGAACAGCAGCTGAAAGCTCACGTCTCTCAATAGTAGACTGGCATTTAATAGAGGGATGTGGAGAAGAAGGGGATGCTGAGATGAAGCCATATATACACAGCCAAGAAGAATGGACAGCTGAATTAAAAAACCGTCAACAATTTCCAGAATTTAAAATCCTGAATCATGACAGGACACTAGTGGAATTCAGGTGTTTCTGGTACATGGACTGCTCTCACCCAATGTGAGGTTGAACTGTTGACTTAGTGTACATCCTACTACACAAATGAGTCTGTCAGATACGCTAAGCCTATAGGCTGAAGATGATGCCCCAGCACTGTAGAAACCTCAGGTGACTGTCCAGGCAGGTGGCTGTTTCTGTCAACTCACAAATTTTTTGGAAGTTGCTTACATGCACTGCCTATTTTTATTTTCGTTAGTTAATATTATTTCCTTCTTGGGTCTCTGAGGAAGTTAAAGATTAGTTAGTTATAGTTAAAGGTTAGTTAGTTATAGTTAAAGATTAATTAGGATAAAAAATGAATTAGATACATTTTGGACTTACCAAAATAGGATAGATAATGAAATTATTTTCTCTGAATTTGTCAAATACAAATGGACTAAACATTGTTTAGGTATTTATTACTTGTATATATTGTATATAATTATTGTACTTTTGTATATAGTTTCACTTTTGTCAGTTATAACCTTTTTCTTTTTATTAAAATAGAAAAGGGGAAATATGGTGGTATTTTATTTGTACTGAAATGTGATTTTATTTGTATGTTAATAAATAAAGTTGCTTGGGGGTCAGAGCTAATAGCAAGCCATAGCAGAGCTGGGCGTTCTTGGCACACGCCTTTAATCCCAGCACTTGGTAGGCAGAGCTAGGTAGTGTGGTCAAGGATACAGCCAGCATTGGAGACACACGCCTTTAATCTCAATACCATAGAAGACCTGGAGGGCTGTACATACAGGCAGTGACAAGGCAGTCATGTGTTTGGGTTTACAACCAATGAGAAGGCAGAACAGAAAGACTATATAAAGACAAACAGACAGGAAGTAGCTCTCTTTTGGAGAGGTCTCTTGGCTGAAGAGGCTAGCTGCAGCAGGTGGTAAGGCTCTTAGCTCTGATCTCTTGGCTTTCTTCTTTGCATTGGTTCTGTGTTTCTTATTTAATAAGATGGTTGGTTACATCTACATGTAATGGCACACAGGTAAAGCCACAGAGCACGTGGCAACATATAGATTAAATGGGCTGAGTTTAAATGTAAGAGCTAGTCAATGATAGGCCTGAGCTAATGGCTGAGCAGGTTTAATTAATATAAGCCTCTGTGTGTTTACTTGGGTCTGAGCGGCTGCGGGACTGTGGGACACAGAAAAACTCCAACTACAAGACACACTGGCTCAGACTTGAGCTTGCATATACTGGTCAGTTTCATCTCCTTCCACATTTATCCCATCTGGGTCCCCAGCCCATTGGATGGTGCTACCCACATTCAGGATATATCTCTCCGCTTCACTAGCTCTCCCGAATACCAATCATCTCCAAAAATGCCCTCATAGGCACACCCAGAGGTATGCTTTGCCAGAGTCCAAGGCATCTTTCAATGCAGTCAAATTGACAGTCAAGACCAATGTCATATCAGCTATTCAGCAAACAAAACCATGCTAGTTCTTGGTACTTAAAAAAAAAAAAATAGGCGGTGGTGGCGCACGCCTTTAATCCCAGCACTCGGGAGGCAGAGGCAGGTGGATCTCTGTGAGTTCGAGGCCAGCCTGGTCTCCAAAGCGAGTTCCAGGAAAGGCGCAAAGCTACACAGGGAAACCCTGTCTCGGAAAAAAAAAAAATTATCTTTTCCGGGCAGTGGTGGCGCACGCCTTTAATCCCAGCACTTGGGAGGCAGAGGCAGGTGGATCTCTGTGAGTTGGAGGCCAGCCTGGGCTACCAAGTGAGTTCCAGGAAAGGCGCAAAGCTACATAGAGAAACCCTGTCTTGAAAAAAAAAAAAACAACAAATATATATATTTTAAAAGCAAAAGAGGGGCTGGAGAGATGGCTTAGCCATTAAAGGCTAGGCTCACAAACAAAAATATAAAAGCAAAAGAGCCACGAGTAATGGAATGTGTCTGAGGCCAGCCTGCCTAGCTTTCTCTCATCTTGAAACTCATCTTCTTCCTTAAGCCTAGACAGTGTTGTCATAAGGCAGGCACAGCCAAACAGATGGGTTTGATCTCCCAGATAGTCAGTCTGGGGACGCCAGAGCCATCTGAAGAGCATAATCTGCCTCAGAGACCTGGTGGTGGACATGGAGAAGCCCACATCTGGTTGTGAAGGGAGAGAGCAAAGAAGTTTTGACAGAGCAGAATCAAGAAGCAGGGGCTGCCAGGAAATTGGGGTTGAAGGTATTCCAGAAAATCTGGAATGTAAGAGGATGGGGAGAATGGTTTCTCCTTTGTAACTGACCATCTCTAGGTTCTATCCTGGGATGATGATAATAACTCACCTGTGTGATGTTTACACACACACACACACACACACACACACACACACACACACACACACAGGAACACATTTATATCAATTTACACTGTCTTCACAGACAGCCTGGGAGGGAAGACATATCTATGTGATTATGGCTACTTTATAGATGAAAGCAGAGGTACTGGATACGGTGACTTCCTTTTATCTCAGGACCATGGCTTGTGGTCTTTTAATCTCGGACAGTGCTTCACAATCTTCAATGTGCAGACAAAACCATCTTTAGGGTCAGCAGGTCCAGTAGATCGGAGTGGAGTCAGGCTTCGCATCTAACAAGCTCCTAGGTGATACAATAGGAAAACTGGATGCAGAATGTGTTATAGACAGTTCCTGCCTTCCAGGGTTGGACCTCCTTCTCTGACTTTATGATCAGGTGGAAATGAGCACTCATAACCATGCTATGTATTGTTGACTTTCGGTGGAACATGTAAGAGGTTAAATGAAATACTCTGGATTGTACAATAGGTGTGTGTAGATGAGCTTGCCCAATGGGCTAATCTAGGTGTTTGGTTCCGAATATGTTTTAGGCAGGCGAGGCTTAGCTCTGGTGTTTGATAGGTAAGGTGTGTTAGTTACTATTCTGTCACTGGGATGAAACACCATGGCCAGAAGCACTTATAGAAGGAACAGTTTATTTTGGCTTAAGGTTCCAGAGGGGATCTGACACCCTCCCACAGTCATGCACACTGCACTGGGGCTGGGGATGGCAGGCTATGGTCATACACACCTTGAGTCCCAGCACTGGGAGGCTGAGACAAATGGACATCTGGGAGATTAAGGTTAAGCTGGTCTATGAAACAAGTCCAGGCCAGCCTGAGCTACAGAGTGAGACCCTTGCCTCAAACAAACAACGCATTGGGGCCACAAAAGTATGAAGACGTGCGGCAGTCAGCTCCCCTGAATCCATGTAAAGCCATGCACAGTGGTACCGCTGCATCTGTAACTACAGTGCTCCTGTACTGAGGTGGGAGGTCCAGATGGGAGGGAGAATCCTTGGAAGTCTATAAACCAGCTAGCCTGGCATTTGCAGTGGCAGACAAAAGACCCTGACTTGAGGTGGAAGGGGAAGACTAACACTTATGATTGTCCTCTGACCTTTGTGCATGTGCCTTGGCTTGTTCCTACCTGTACTCATACATACGAGCAGGCACACACACACACACACACACACACACACACACACGATAAAAAAAAGAATGTATGAATACTTAAAAACATATTATAGACTGAAAAGCATGTTATCCTATTGACTAGGCAAGAGTTAAAATGCTTCCCCCTTTGCGTCCTCTTTAATCATTAACTCCTTCCTCACTGGAGAAAACACTGTCTTGACATCTATGATAATGATTTTCTTGCTCTAGACAACTGATTTTTCAAGGAGATTTTGCTGTTGTTCTTAGCCTGTTCCTGGCACTTTAATGATTTTCCACTCAGGGTAAAGGTACACCATCCAAAGGGAGGGAGCTTATCTTTTGAAATCCATGGGAGAAGATAATGCCTTTGCGAAGTCCAACCGGGGCTTAGCCGTGATGCTTAGCAAAGGAGAGTACCACCCCTGCAAAGCACCAACTGTAGAGTGAGGTGTCCTGGAAGAAATGGGTCCTCCTTACTGCGCGCTGTTAACATTCAGTACACCAGTTATAACTGTCCAAAGTCTGTTACTGATGGTGGGACACATAAGGAAGGTCTGTAATCCAGGAGCTGGAAAGAGGGCTCAGCAGTTAAGAGCACTGGCTCCTTTTGCAAAGGACCTGGGTTAGGTTCCCAGCAACCCCACGGTAGTTCATACCATCTGTAACTCCAGTTTCAGGGGATCCAATACCCTTGTCTGGCCTCTCCTGGCTCTGCATGCACATGGCACACAGGCATACAGGCAGACAAAATACTCATAAGCTTTAGAGAAAGGCAGGAAGGAAGGAAGGTTGATCTGTATCCAAAGGACACACTAAAATAGAAGAGGAAGGTACTACTAAAGGTTGCCTGCTCACCGTCTTATGCACCCCAGGATGGATCACAACTCGCTGTGTAACCAAAGATGGTGTTAAACTCTTAATTCTCCTGCCTCTACCTCCTGAATGCTGGCTTCGCTGTACCACTGAGCCTGGCTTGTTTAGTGCTGGAGACAGAACTCGGGACTAGGCAAGCACTCTTATCAACGGAGCTCCGCTCCAAGCCCCACCCCCACCCCCACCCCCTGCCTGCTTTGGAGTGGCTTGGCTTACAGTGATAAAATCCAGTTTTTAGTTTTTAATAAAACGTTTCCTAATACCTGCCTGCCAAACCAAGTCTCTACTTCGTGCAGCCCCCAGGCTGATGAAAAGTGTGACACTGATCTACCAAGGGACAAAAGTATACAAGTTATGAGTGCTTATTTCTGGCACCAGGTTTCCAGAAGTCTCGGTGTAGACAAAAGAAATCAGGAAAGTGCCCAGAGAGCTGTGGACAGGACTGGACTACGGCAGAGGGGAGGAGAGGCCTCCTTCCTTCCTTCCTAGGTGTGTGTCAGTTAACTACTACATAACCAACCACCCCCAAAGCTTAGTGGCTTCAAACAAGTGACTCTTGTTTCCTTGATGGGTTTGTGACATCTGATGTTGGTTTCCCCCAAGTAGACTTCAGCTGCAGATCAGCTGTCCTGGAGGGACCTATGAGGTCTCACACCCAGAGCTGAGAGCTGGTGCTGTTGAGGCTGAAGTACTTCAGACCTCATCCTTCAATATGTTCCCCAAAGGATTTGTATCATTTTTGACTGTGTGTGTATTTGCATCTGTCTGTCTGCCTGCCTGCCTGTCCCCTGTGTGTGTGTGTGTGTGTGTGTGTGTGTGTGTGTGTGTGTGTGTGTGTGTGTGTATACAAGCTCATGCTTGCACAGAGGGCAGAGGAAGAAATTGGGTGTCTTGATACGTCACTGCCCAACAGGTCTCTCACTGAACTTATAGCTAAGCAAGTGGCCAGCAAGCCCGAGAACTCTTCCTGTCTCCCCCTTCACCAGCTCTGGGTTTCACATGCAGCCACAATGAGCTTTTTGTGTAGGTGCTGGGGATTTGAACTCAGGTCATCCTGATAGCACAGTAAGTGTTCTTACCCAGGGAGCCAGTTCCCTAGTCCCTGTCCCAAAGGTTTTTATTAGCCAGTTGTTACACGGGCAGCAGCTTGGCGTCAGCTGTGGAGGAAGCATGCACACCACAGAAATGGGCCAATGCTATAAACCAGGCCTTATCTTTTCCCGAAGTGTCATTCACCAGCACAGCACGCCTGGTCATCTGCGTGTGCTCTGCAGACCTTGCCTGGTGTGGGTGATCAGCGTGTGTCTATAAAACCAAGTCTTCAGTTAGGCAGGGTTAGAAACAGGGCAGCGGGCGTACTGTCAGAAACAGCCCCAAAACTGTAAAACACAAGGAGACTGTAGATCCAAGATAACTCAGCTTTGATGTGGGATACACCGGGATTAACACAGGCACATGTGCATGTGCGCTTGCACACACACACACACACACACACACACACACACACACACACACAGTCATTCTATGTTGTAAACAGCGCCAGCAGGTCTGTTCATTTAAGCGGCCATTGCTTCTGGATGCTGCATGTCAGACTGGCTTAAATACGTGATTACATACTTCAGTCCTGGAACGCAAAAGGAGCAATCGAGATCCCTCCCCTCCCCCACAGGAATAATCTAGAAAGCCACAGTGCTGGAACTGAGAGAGCTGAGTCTGGGGAAGGGGCAGCACATGCTCCCTCACGGATCCATCATCTTCATAGTCTTGCTCACTGATGTCTGGGTTCTTCCTGTTTTGTCCATGCCTTCCTGTAACTGAAGTCGTGGCTGTGTCTTCTGGCGTTGAGCAGAGCTGCTGTTTTGCTCTTTTGCTCTGAAGTGTTTGGGTTGTCCCCAGACTGTCATCTTGGGGACGGAGGCGAGTGGGAGCAGTGTGGGGTGGCTGATCTCCCCGCGCACTTTGCCATGCTTCTTACTGAGCTCGCCTGGGGCCTGGGAGTGTATGTGTCAGATCTCACCACTGCCTCATAGAGTCTCTAGGCTACCGTGAGAGAGGAGGATGGGTAGCAAGTCGGTCCTCGAAGTTTCCCGGTATTACCTGCAGGTGACCATCCCAGGCATCAATCAGATCCCGTTTCATGGTGTTGCAAATGCAGTCTTCTGCTGGTTGTCCTTCCTTCGAGCACGTAAATGTTAAGGCTCCCCTGGGTCTTGTCTTCTGGCCTCGGCTTCTGCATTCTCTCACTCCCTGGGTGGTCCTGGACAAGCCAGTCCATCCTCAACTGGTTTCTCATGTGTGGCCTTGAACTCACAGAGAATCCGGCAGTGGCATAAGAAGTTAGGCCAGTTAAGAGGCAGGAAGCCCAGTGAGGTGTTTGCTTGAGAAGGCCAGGCAGGAAGGCACGGAACAGGAAAGAGGTGTGGGATTCTCAGGGAAGGATGAACACAAGACGTTTCTGAAGGGGAGTACAGAGAGTCACGTGCTTACTACACGCCTAGTACCAGGTCAGGCAGTGTAGAGAGATGTGCTCTGTTAACGGGACGACGCCATCTCTTGCCAAAGCCACTCAGGATTTGTCTCACAAGGAATTTCTTTCTTTCCCTTTTCTTTCTTGTGTGTTTGTTTTGACACAGGGTTTGTTTGTTTGGTTTGGTTTGGTTTTTGTTGTTGTTGTTTTTGCCTTGTAACCTTGGGTGGTTTGGAACTCACTATGTAGCCAAGGCTGGCCTGGTACTTACAGCAATTCTCCTGGCTCAGCCTCCTAAACACTGGCATAGGTGTGTGCTACCATCCCCGGCAAAGCATTTCAAATCTTTTAGAGAAGAAAGACCAAGTTGGACAAAAAGAGATAGGATTAACGGGAGTCCTTTCTTTGGCTTGATGCTAAGAATTTTTTTTTCCTCATGGTGGGCCCATTCTAACATGGCAGATGCCCTCTCCCACCTCTATCCTCCACCCATAGTGTTGGGTAAAGGCAGGCAGGCACGCACGCGCACGTGCACACACACACACACACACACACACACACACACACACACACACACGCCCGTGGGCGTCTGCCCCGGCACTTCCCTTTAGGCCCTGTCTAGGAAGCCCGTCTCTTCCTGCTGGTCTTGAAGGCTAATGGGGGTGTGACGCTGGAGCTGCCTGTGGACCTCATCACACTGCCCAGCACATCCGAAAAGACTGCAGGCCGTCTCGAAGGCGACATTCTGTAGAGGTATGTTCCTGGATCCAGCCATGACTAAAACGAATGAGTCCCAGCTTTCCCCCTACACAAGGCAAGGAATTTTTATTTATTTATTTATTATTTATTTTTGATTTTCCGAGACAGGGTTTCTCTGTGTAGCTTTGCGCCTTTCCTGGAATTTGCTCTGTAGACCAGGCTGGCCTCGAACTCACAGAGATCCACCTGCCTCTGCCTCCCGAGTGCTGGGATTAAAGGCGTGCGCCACCACCGCCCGGCCAAAACCAATGAATTTTTACTTATTTTATTTTGTGGAATGGTAAGCAGGGTCTGTCTGTGTGACCCAAGCTGGCCTCCAACTTGCTATGTGGCCCAGATGGCCTTGGACCAGGGGTGATCCTTCTGTCTTACCTCCTGAGTGCTAGACTCCCCGAGAAACCCACCGTGATCGGCTAAAAATTCTCTTTTTGCTTAAGCTGGTTTTGGTTGTGTTTCCTTCCCATGTCACTTTAAAGTTTTCAATGAATCAAAGGTGTCCCTTAACCCCGCCCCCCAACACACCACTGTGAATTCTTCCAAACATTACTTGTCATACAAAAAGCTTCTAAGGACTTCTGTTATTTACATAGTACTTTAATCCAATTAGAATGAAATCCGTTTATTTTGCCTTTTCAAAAACCAGCGATTTCCTAGTGTCCTCTCTAGTCAGGCTGGTTTGTTAACCAAACCATAAATGTTACTCTCTGTTCTCCTGCTCCTTCTTCTTCACACACCCTGAAATGGCCTCCCACTCCCCTCTTCCCATGGAAATCCCACCTCATGTTTACAGTCCCAATTCACACACACTTCTATAAATGTTCTCAAAGAAATGACAGCTCCAGAGATCTTTTCCTTTCTGAGCACTCTGATACTAGGCCATGCATCCTGGTCATTTTTGGTTTTGGTTTTCCCCGCCACACACACACACATAGGAACATGCCGGCTTCTGTAATTACTTATCTTTCTGTGTTAGCTTTGTTTTCCTTGCCAAAACTTGAGTCTATGTAAGACTGAAGGGCGTGAAGCCAGGCACTTAAGGCGTTAGTCCAGATTTCATTGCTATAACGCATGCATGTTGCTGAAGCAATACTCCAGGCTAAGTAACTTAGAGAGAAATCAAATTTAGTTGGGTGTGGTGGTCCATACCTAACATTTGGGCTGCTCAGGAGGCTGAGGATGGAGGATCCCAAGCTGAAGGCTAGCCTGGGCAGTTTGGTGAGACCATTGGCTCAGAAGTGGAACATTTGACTAACAGGCCCAAGGCACTGGTCTCAAGCCTCAGTATCACAAAATGAAGAGAGAGAGAGAGAGAGAGAGAGAGAGAGAGAGAGAGAGAGAGAGAGAGAGAGAGAGAGAGAGAGAGAAATGTATTTACTTACAGTTCTGGAGACTTGGAGGTCCTGAGTGTGGCACTGACCTCTGGGAAGGGTCTTCAGCATGGCGTTGAGGTGGGGTGAGGTCTTCTTGCTTTGACATAGTAGCAACTGAAAGACAAGAGAAGGGACGAGGGGCTGAACTGATCACAAATCTCGCCAAGGATGACCAAAGCCCATCTGTGGGGACAGACCCCCACATAATCTAATACTTCTTATTAAGACCCAGGCCCCAGGGCTGGACAGATGGCTCAGTGGTTGAGAGTACTGCTTGCTCTTCCAGAAAGATCCAAGGTTCTGTTCCCAGAGTCCACAAAGAAGGGATTATAGGCAAATGGAGTAAGGTTTTTTGAAAAAATCAGCACAAGAAAGTCAATATTTAAGAAGACAAACTCTTGCTCTCTTTCCTGTAGCAAAAAGCTGTTTCAGGGACCGAGGAAGAATGAACAGGCATTCAAACCAAAGGGCTTCCGCAGCTGGTGGAAATCTCTGTGGCCCGGGGCTTGGGAGGACTTTTGTTGTTTTCAGATTTTCCACTGATTAGGTGAAGCTGACCTATCTTGTGGGCTTGTTATATATCCCTGACTGTCCAAACACTCACTGCTTAGCTCAGACAGGCCTGAACTTGCAGCAATCCCCCTGCCTCTGCACTCAAAGTGCTGAGATTACAAGCATTTACCACCCTACCAGGCAGGATCTTCAGTCTTGAAGGCCACCCAGCCTCTGACTCTTTTAAAAACAAAAACAACCCAAAACACAATCCACCTTTCCTTTAAATTGCAATATAATTATCTAATTACTCAGGAGGATTCCCGTGACAGACATGCGATAAGAGTTCATTTATGCGGTTGGGATGGGAATGTCCAGCAGGTCCAGCAGCTCCGTGGTCTGTGTCCAGTTCCCAAGTACCTCTCCCTGACTCCAGGAGGAGAGCAGGCCAGGCATGCCTCGGGAGGAGGCCTATTGCCTTGTTGACTCTCCAAGAATGTCAGCCAAGGCCAGGGCTCCTGTAGTCCCTGACCACAGGGAAGCTCAGAGGAACTCCGAGCAACCCGGGCTTGGCTGGTGCCCTATGGCTCGACCTTCTGGAGGCAGATCCCAGAGACGGAATGGAAACAGCTGTTTGCCTGAAGCTGACTGGCTTACATGGTCTGAACCGTGTCCAGCTGTGTTGAACCTCTAGCCCATCCACCCCTCAGGATCTGTCCCACCTCAGAGTTCCGGAGGACACTTCTTACCCTCATTATATGATGGTCCATTTATCACACGGGGAAGTTTGTACTGAAGTCTGAGATCTTTTTTTCCCCCCTCTTCTGGCTAGTGTGCAGTCCCTACATCCAAGCTTAGCTGTCCTCTTCCCAAATTTGACTTTCCCTACCCCTGGCAGAACCTCAAAGGCTGGGCTGGGGGAGGGTGGGATTTCCACTCGTGTTATATAAACAAGGAAGTGAAGGAGGCCTCTGTACTCCAGGACTCTGAGCATGAAATGATGTGAGTCTAAGCGTTTAAATCCCTTGGCTGGGAGAAAGCATGAAAAGCTTGCTTTTTCATACTCTCTGGGCCTGAGCTGCGCAGTGCATTTCGGGACTTGGGGTTATCATTGTAACTACACCAATTCATGCCCGAGGTTTTCCAGAGGCGCTAGCCAGTAAGCAACATGAAGAGCAGCTCACGTTCCTGTCTGTGCTCCTGGCACTGTGTCAGGGGCCTCGGTGGGTGTCTGTAATTAGGCAGACTGCTCTAGTTTTACTGCAGTTATCTCTGAGTCACAGCTTTAAAAAAAAAAAAAAAAAGTAAGGACTGAACAGGAAGCAGAAGAGGCAGGACTCACATCCTGCGCTCTCTATTTAATAGGACACTTTACCTCATCATCTCCTAAGGAAAGTAAAGAAAATCAAACCTACTTTAAACCTCTGGAGATGTGTTGTGCAAGGGATCCTGGTGAATACTTCATTAAGTGAATCATAGTTTCTATATAAATTCAGGTCTCTCTCTCTCTCTCTCTCTCTCTCTCTCTCTCTCACACACACACACACACACACACACACACACACACACACACACACACACAGAGTTACCTTTTGGCATGCTTAACATGAGTTATAATATTTCTATTTGGGAGAATAAAGGTGTTTTCGGACAAATTAAAGAGGCCTTCATTCACGCCTTTGATAGATGTTTCTCCAGCATGCTTCTGGGACCCCAGGAGAAGACCAGGAGAAGGGCAGGTGATTCCCACCTTCACCCCTGTGGAGTTTTCTTCCATTCTTCATGTGTCTTGCTTAGAGAGAGGCTGTATTTTATTTGTGGCAGTAAGCCACGATAAAGGAAAGTTTTTTCTTTTTCTCTCGTCACTATAATACATCTCATTGTAAAGTGAAATGAACAAAAATTATGGGACTATATAACTATTTTCCAGGTTTGCTGGCCTCATAGAAACAACAACTGTGGGTGAAGTTTTAATATTTTCTATTCTTCCTGCAGAGACAACACAGAGTGACCTGCTTGTAATCTCTCTGTCCTGGCTTCCGCAGCCCTTCAGGACCTGGAGGGATTTTTAGTGGGTGGCTCTTGACCTCAGGGCAAGCTGACAATAAACATGAGCAAAGCTCTGGCCACAGGTCTGAGGAAGGCTTTCTTCTTGTCTTGATGCATTCCCACAAAAACATAGCAAAGATATTTAAAATTAG
This sequence comes from Peromyscus maniculatus bairdii, assembly GCF_049852395.1. Taxonomy (NCBI): domain Eukaryota; kingdom Metazoa; phylum Chordata; class Mammalia; order Rodentia; family Cricetidae; genus Peromyscus; species Peromyscus maniculatus. The sequence continues at coordinate 100,922,601 of NC_134857.1, read as the reverse complement.
GATTGCTGTAGGAAATCCAGAGTAGATGGCCACCAGATACACACAGAGCATCAGGGCAGTCCCATACTAAATAATCAACAGGTGCTTGCTGAATGAGTATTTGTGAACTCACCCTATATTCAGAAAATTAAGACAGCCCTGAAATACATCCTGGACTCCACAGGTTTTCAGCTAACCTTAGTCTTCTGTTTTTTGATACACAGTGAAGTGGGAAACAGCTAAGACTTACCTGGCTCTATCTGCTTTTCTCCTTGATTCTCTGTCATTTTAGTTTCTGCTCTCATGTCCAAGGACCCGAGACTGCACAGAAAACCCATGCCTGTGGTGCAGGATGCACAGGACATACTAATAATGCCTGTCAACTCCGCAGGCTCTCAGGAACCTCCAGCGAAGCTCTATGATGGGAGTCCAGGATGGATGGTATGAAGGACTTTTCGAAAATGCTTCCTGGCCCAAAAAGGTGGTAAAGGTTTAACGAGCACCGTGAAGAAATGTATTTAAGTTAATAAAGCCTTTTATTGAGTGTTTACTGTGTATGACTCCGCGCTTCATGTCTATTAAGTCTTTTCATCTTCAACAAAACAACCCTGTAAAGAAGTTACAGCTGAAATCCCCACCTTCCAAATGAAACAACTGAGGAAGAGGGGCAGCTCAGTAGCTTGGCTAGGGTACACGCAAGACAGGGTTTAAAGCCTCGCCAGCCTGGCACCAGGGCACCGATGCTCTGCCACTCCGTGTGCTGACTCCGGATTGGAGAGGACTTGATTGTTCTCTGGCTTGTAGGACGTGAGGTTACGTCTGTTTCGTTTGCCTCCCACACTCCAGCATCGGAACTGAACACAAGGGATCTAAAATGCTGAAAATAACATCTTGAAAAGGTTGTGTGCTTTGTTCTTACTAAACCTATCGTCTGTTCAGTCTTTTCAAAATCAAACCATTGGTACAGCAGCAACATGCCATCATCCAGCTGGGAAACAGAGGTGAATAAACAATTCTATCTGGTAGTGTTTCCACTGAGAACCCCCCTCCAACCCCTGACTTCTACCCTCTCCACTCCCACCCTCAGGCTAGAGATGAGTCTTAGAGTCACTGCTCAGGGTCCATCCAACATTTTTTTATTTGTTTGTTTTTGAGATAGGGTCTGTAAAGAAGTCTGGAGGTGGGCTGGAGAGTTGTCTCAGTGGTAAAGAGCACTGGCTGCTCTTCCAGAAGGCCCCGGGTTCCATTCTCAGCACCCACATGGCAGCTCACAACTATCTGTAACTCCAGCTCCAGGAGGTCTGGCACCCTCATACAGATAGACATGCAGGGAAAACACCAATGCACATTAAAAATAAATAAAATTAAAAAAAAAAGATGTCTGGAGGGAGATGAGACACATGGACACTTCTTTCCAGTGGGAGCTACAGAAAGCCAATGGGATGAACCATGCCCAGGACTGCTCCATGGCAGGAATTCTAGTATGTGGGTTGCTGAGGGGTTAAAAAAGGACAGAGGCTTGTGGAAGCCATGCTGCTTTTATCAGTAGTTGCCCGGAAGTCCCTGAGCCTCTCACACAGTCTGCTTCCTCCGGTGTATTAAGTTATGGGTTGCCAGTTGAAAGTCCTATTTTAATAATTGAATCAGCTTTCTGGTCTCTGTTCTTCTACAGTGAGGCACACAGCCAGAAAAGGAAACTACGTAGATAAAGCATTTGCGGTACAAATATGAGAAAGGGAGTTTGGATCCCCAGAACCCGTGTTAAAATAGGGTGATTACGTCTGCTTGCTTGTAATCTCAGTGCTCAGTGCTTGGGAGGCAGAGACTGGGAACGGCCAGGGCAAGCTCGCTAGCCAGACTAAGCTGAACTTGGGGGTTAGGGGTGTCTCCAGATTCGGTGAGAGGCCCTGCCTCAGTAAAGAGTGATCAAGGTGACATCCAATACCGACCTCTGCCCTTCTTCACACGTGTGCACTAGCACACACATGTACCCTTCCACAGGCCAACATGAATACACACATGCAAGCACATTGCACATGGTGGTGGTGGGGGTTAACTGCGTCCTTTAACAGCATTGAAGAGGAATTTGCAAGGCCACTGTTCTTGCTCCTGCCCGGGGATTAGGACTCTGGTGTTTTGGTGACCAGACACTCTGTGTTGTGATGTGCCTTCGGTCCCCTGCTCTCACCTGTGAGCATGCATGATCTGAAGTCCATGTTTTCACTTCTGAGTTACATCTGTTCATGGTCCTGTTTTTCAGGACAAAAAAAAAAAATCCAATTGAAATGATTTTTTTCTCACTGACTCTAAACAGAATTAGTTTATTTGTGTTTTGGCAAACTGCTGCTTCTATGGGCCTGTCTTATGTTTCGACCCCAACATGGTTTATTTTATATCTCAAACTTCTATTCCAGTGATTACATCTGATTTATTTTGTGTGTCAGTCTAACTGCTAAGTATATGTCATCACGTCATTTAATTTATAACAGAATATGAATTGGCTGTTCTGGCTTTTCTCGTTAAAAGAAATCTAGTAATTTACAGCGCCCCCCCTCCCAAAAAAAGTCACAGTGAAGAACACTAAATAACAATGAATGATAGTCAAGAGAGAAGAGGAAAGGGGAGGAAAGGGAGAAGAGGAGAGGAGAGAGAGAGAGGTGGGGGGGGGGGAAGAGGGAGATTCCAAGATAGAAATGTTTGCTTTTTATTTAAAGTTTATTTATTATTTGTGTGTGTGTGTGTGTGTGTGTGTGTGTGTGTGTGTGTGTGTGTGTATGAGTTTATATGCACTACATGCATGTGGCCAGTGGAGGCCAGAAGTGTCAGATGCCTTGGAACTGGAGTTGCAGTAGTTATAGACAACATGTAGATTCTGGGAGCCAAACCTGGGTCCTGTGCAAGAACACTGAGCACTCACCCCCTGGCCGTCTCCAGCCCCAGACACCTGGGTTATTTTCTCCTTGTTGTTGTTTGTTTGTTTTACATAGTTTAATAGTTTCTTTAAAGATTGTCACTATTTCTTTCCTATTTTCTTTCCTTGGACCATCACCCCCACACACACCACAAACACTCTTTCACTATTCATTTTTGGGAACATGGGATGACTGAGCAGACGGGAAAGGGATAGGTTTTCCTTTACATTCAAGCCCCAGATTTGGGTAGGGTGAGGAGAAAAGATTTTAAAGTAAATAAGCAGTCTCTTCAAAATCCCTTTTGTATCTTTCATATCTTTCTGTGGGGGTGGGGAATCGTGAGGAAAGGTCTGGGAGAGAATCTAATGAAAGTATGGCTTGTCTTCCTGGGGAATCATAGATATACATTAAATCCCCAGAGCTGTGCGGACACGGCCGTAGATCCAATTTTAAGAATCCTTATCCTCCCAGAACTTAGGAGGCAGAGGCAGGAGGATCTCTGAGTTCGTGGCCAGCTTGGTCTACATAGTGAGTTCCAGGACAGCCAGGGCTAAACAGAGAAACTATGTCTCAAAAAACAAAAACAAAAACAAAAACAAAAAGGAATCTTTGTCTTCAAAGCCAGGGAGAAGGGCTTAAAATACACACATCTGGGCCGGGCGTGGTGGCGCACGCCTTTAATCCCAGCACTCGGGAGGCAGAGGCAGGCGGATCTTTGTGAGTTCGAGGCCAGCCTGGGCTACCAAGTGAGCTCCAGGAAAGGCGCACAGCTACACAGAGAAACCCTGTCTCGAAAAACCAAAAAAAAAAAAAAAAAAATACACACATCTGGTAAAATAAACATTGATTTCAGACTATTGTGCCCCTCTCCAGAGCAGGAGGGGGAAAGCATGGAAATCCTTCCATCGTGAACAGGCTCACTTCCTTTTCAGACCAGGAAGCTGCTGGGTAACACTGTTCTACATTCACACCTATAGACTCCAGATAGTGTGCACCCCAGATTCACGTGACAGCCCTCAGACCCTTTAAATATGTGAACATTCATTTACAAAAGGTTAGGCAACAAAAGAAACAAACTAGTGGAGATTGTTTCCACTGATACCAAGGCAGGCCTTTCACACACAATACTGATGTCAGGAGGAATCCAGTGCCTTCTGTGGCTCAAACTGGATCACTGCAGCCTGGTTGGAAGGAGGAATGTGTTGGCAGCTCACTAAAGACATGTGGCCTCTTATCCATGTTGTGTGGAGAAATAGAAAACCTATTCTGATCCTTCAAGAGTCCCTCTAGGTATTCTCACCGAAGGCTGTCTTCAAGGAAGATTTGTTGACACCTCTTATAACAGGAGGCTGTAATAATAACGTGAAGCATGGACTGTGTAGAGAACTCAGAAGGGGCCGGATAGGGACATGAGGAAGCCCATGACTCTACAGCATGTTAACAGGCCCAAGTTCTTTGTCTCAGCAGGTCAGGAATGGAGCTTTTTCTCCATTGAAGAAAGATCATGTTTTTACTCAACACAGAGAGCAAAACATGGAGATATGAGTTTCCTTTAAAGTTAATTTTCTTCCTTTCTTTCTCTTGGCTCATTCTTATTTCCATCTTAAGTCTCATTCAATACATTTCACTAACTGGGAATCTGTCTTGCTTTCCTAAAATATTAATTATAAAATACAGCTATATCAATTCCCTTCATTCCTTCTTTCAACTCCAACCATTCTGCCACCCCCAGCCCCTCCCTTCCAGACTCCTGGCTTCTTCCTCCTTGTTATTGTTAAACACACACACACACACACACACACACACACACACACACACACACACAGATACACACACACTATATATATACCTGCTGACTATTCAGTGTTTCACGAACTTGATTTCAGGGCTCCCCACTTGGTATTAGATGACCAACTTGAGGGCTCCTCCATGGAGGAGATCTACCTACCCCACTCTCAGCATCCTTAGTTGCCTGTAGCTCTTTGGCTAGGGGTGGGACCCCGTGAGTTTTCCTTTCTCCATTAGCATGTCTAGTGATGTAGGTCTCATTTAGGCAGCCATACTGTTGGGATACCGTAACTAAAGCTTCTAGTTGTTTCTGGAAGACACAGTCTCGGAGCAGATTTCCTGCTCCTCTGGCTCTTACAACCTTTCCACCACAGCTGCAGGAGCTGTGCTGCAGATGTATCCTTTGGGGCTGGGAACCCCATACATTTTTCTCTGTATTTTGACCTGTTGTAGTTTTCTGTAACGGTCTCTGTCTGTTGTTTTTCCAGGATCTCCCTCCTGTTCCCACCAGCACCAGTTGGACTGATGTTAGGGAAAGCCAACAGGAAACTGGTGAAGGGATGGGTAGGGAACTGGGAGACCTACACAGGCTATGAGGTCCTTTCTTTTGCATTTCTGATTCCTTGGTGTAGCTGGTTGTTTGCCACTCTTTTGTTTTTTTTCCGGGGGGCTGACACCCAGCTCCCAAATAAATCACAATGAGGCTAATGCTTACTTATAAAGCTTGGCTTATTTCTAGCCAGCTTCTCTTAACTTAAATCATCCCATCTATCTTTTGCCTCTGGGCTTTTATCTTTCTCTGTTTCTGTATACCTTCCTTTACTTCTTTCTCTGTGGCTTGCTGTGTAGCTGGGTGGCTGGCCCCTCTAGTCTTCCTTTCCTCCTCTTTCTTGCTCCTCGACCTCTCTTCCTATTTATTCTCTCTGCCTTCCAGCCCCACCTATCCTTTCTCCTGTGTTGCTATTGGCTGTTCAGCTCTTTATTAGACCAATCAAGTGTTTTAGACAGGCAAAGTAACACAGCTGCACTGAGTTAAACAAATGCAACATAAAAGAATGCAACATATTTTTACATCATTAAAACAAATGTTCCACAGCATAAACAAATGTTGCATATCTTAAAATAATATTCTACAACACCTTGGTTCCTATCTTCAACTCAAGATCCTTGTTTCCTGGACACCAATCAGTGAGCATCTCTGTATTATTGCTTTGTTCACCTACATTAATTACTCTATTATCTGTGACATAATAGTGGAGAATCACAGTTGTATCTTGCACATTCCCATTTTCTTCCTCTGACTTCTACGGGCATTTTCTCCCCTACTCCTTTGCCACATTGATGAGGTTATAAATCACACTCCATAATGACAGGCTCATGGGACTCCGGCAGAGCTAGTCACAAGGAGGAAGAAAGAGAGAGAGAGAGAGAGAGAGACAGAGAGAGACAGAGACAGAGAGAGCGCGCACAAGCTTCTTCTTGAACCAGGGGAATGTAAACCTAAAGCTTCTGCTGACATAGAATGAAAACAGGAAGGAAAGAGCAGAGCCCCTGAAGGAGCAGACGTAGATGAGGCCCGAGCTCCTCAGTCTACCAGGCTTTGAACTGGATTGACTCCTAGGCTTCCTTGATAGGAATTAAAATTGTTTTGAAACTGGGTTTCCGTTATATGAGCCTTAAGAATTTTGACATAGAAACTGGCTCTGCAGATGCCACTGTCCTGTCACCACTTGCTACAGCCATGGTCAACCCCACTGTGTTCTTTGCCATCGTAGTTGATGTCGAGCCCTTTGGGAGGGGGGGGTGTGTCTCCTTCAAGCTGTTTGCAGACAAAGTTCCAAAGACAGCAGAAAGCTTTCATGCTCTGAGCACTGGAGAGAAAGGATTTGGATAGAAGGGTTCATTCGTTCACAGAATTATTCGAGGATTCTTGTGCCAGGATGGTGACTTCATGTGCCATGGCACTGGTGGCAGGTTCATCTACGGGGAGACATTTGAGGATGAGCACTTCATCCTCAAGCACACAGGTCCTGGCATTTGTCCATGGAAAATGCCGGACCAAACACAAATGGCTCCCAGCTGGTTTTATTGTTGTTGTTTTATCTGCACTGCCAGACTGAATGGCTGGGTAGCAAACACGTGGTCTTTGGGAAGGTGAAAGAAGACATGAGCATTGTGGAAGCCATGGAGCATTTTTGGGTCCAGGAATGGCAAGACCAGCAAGAAGATCGCCATTTCCAGCCGTGGACAACTCTAATTCTTTTGACTTGTGAGCGTCTCACCCATCAGACCATTTCTTCTGTAGCTCAGGAGAGGACCCCACCCCATCTGCTCACAGTGCCCTCTAATTTCTGCTCTCACTGAAGTTCTCTGGGTTCCATATTTTCCTCATTCGCCTCCAAGTCCAGCTGGACTACAGAGTTAAGTTTATGGTTATGAATTAAAAACTAAAGAAGGAAAAAATAGTTTAGACACAGAAACCATATGAATGTTTAGAATGAATCCACAGCATTGCTCTAGGGCCTGGCACCTGACCAGTGCTCCACAGGCCTTGGAGAAGCTCAAGTGATGGATGATTCATTCGAGCTGAACCTGATGATGCTCTGGCAGAGGGCAAGAATTGTGAAAACGTGTCCTACTATATTAACGGTCACAGGGACCATGCGGACTGTGGGTGAGACACAACATTATGGGTGCATGGGGACCACTTAGAAGACAACCTGAAAGGTACAGTACCTGAAAGGCATAGCTAGCGCCTGGGGTTGGGGTTTGCCTGGCTACCCAGTGGCTATCTGGCTTGAGACAAGCCAAGTATCTAGATTTAAGTTTCTTCATTGAGAAACGAGACACAGCAATAGTGCCTCGCTCATTATATTATGAGTGTGGAATGCAAAGCAGTCAATGCACTGTTATGGGGCCACTGTGGACCCAATATATGCTGGCTGTAACTATTATCAAAATTTTGGAAGGAGGTACTGTTATGGATTTGGTTTTATAAAATCATAGAACTATTATAAATAACAACTATGAGGCTTTGTGTGAGCAGGAAAGCTTACCTCCCATTTTATAAGTAACATTCAAAACATCATCAGTGCCACGCATGGAGACTCATGCCTGTAGTCAGTTCTCAGGAGACAGAAGCAAGATCTTTGCCACAGGTTCGAGATAAATTTGTTCTACAATTCGAGTTCCAGGCCAGCTATGACTACATAGTGAGAGACCCTATCTCAAAAAATGAAAACAGCAACAAAAATCTAGGGATGTGGCTCATTTCGTAGAACATTTGCTTGGCATGAAGGAGGCCTCGGGTTGGATCCTCAGCACCAAATAAATTAGGTGTGGTAGTGGTACCTGCAATCAGGGTGTAGGGGCGAGAGTATGAGAAGGTGAAGACCCTCCTTGGCTGTGTAGCAAATTGGGGCCCGCTTCAGACACATGAGAGCTTGTTTCAAAAAGAAATCATTGGGAACTGGAGTCCCCATGTGCCTCCCTAACCTGCCTTGGTCTGGCTTCAAATTCAAAAAGCTGAACTGGAGGTGTCGCCCAGTGGTAGCATGTTTCCCCTGCGTGTGACAGGCCTTATGTGCAGTCCCTACGAGCACATGTACACACTCACAAACTCACAGAAGAGAGAGGGTTGGGGCAGAAGGTAGAAGAAGAGAGGTGGGGGTGGGGGGAGAAGAGAAGTGTTTCGTCAGAGACTTTATGGGCATTTGCTGGTAATACAGTTCATTCTCCGACAAAAATCCTCAGTGAAATACCAACGTTGTTATTCAAAGCATTTGGAATCTCAGCGGATTTTGGCATGTGACCATGAGGACCTCCAGGTCAGGCACTGGGCTCCGGCAGCCCGAGTGTATGTGTGTTGTATCCAGATGAACAAACAACACCCCAGAGAAGCCAAAGGATTTGCCACAGACCTGGTTCACCAGCACCAACACTGGGGCTCAGGACCTAGCTCAGAGCACCAACACTGGGACTCAGGACCTAGCTCAGAGCACCAACACTGGGGCTCAGGACCTAGCTCAGAGCACCAACACTGGGGCTCAGGACCTAGCTCAGAGCACCAACCCTGGGACTCAGGACCTAGCTCAGAGCATCAACACTGGGACTCAGGACCTAGCTCAGAGCACCAACACTGGGGCTCAGGACCTAGCTCAGAGCACCAACACTGGGGCTCAGGACCTAGCTCAGAGCACCAACCCTGGGACTCAGGACCTAGCTCACAGCACCAACCCTGGGACTCAGGACCTAGCTCAGAGCACCAACATTGGGGCTCAGGACCTAGCTCAGAGCACCAACACTGGGGCTCAGGACCTAGCTCACAAGCACCAACCCTGGGACTCAGGTCTCCTGACTCTGATTTCACAGGTTAGAGGCATCCTTGGTCCCTTCCACATGTGTCTCCCTCATAGAGAGTAAAGAGGTACTTAATTAAAAAAATATTTCTTGATATTTTGTAGTGCTTGAGATGGAAGCCAGGGCCCTGTGCATTTGAGACAAGCACTCTGCCAATGACCTATATCACTGGCCCTTCATAGAGTCTGCTTCAAGGCACGGTCTTGCTAAAGTTGGCCAGACTGGTCTCAAGCTTCAATCCTCCTGCCTCAGCATCCACCAAACCAGCTTCTTTATTATTTTTTTCCTTGATGTTTAACTTTCGTGTAGGTGTCTATGTGTGAGCACCTGTGGATGCCCACGGAGGCCAGAAGGAGGTCGGATCCTATCGAGTTGTGATCACAGACAGTTGTGAGCTGCTAGACATGGGTGACTGGAACAAAGGGCCTCTGGAGGAGCAGCAGGCACTCTTAACTGCTGAGCTATTGCTTCTGCCACACGCCAACTCTCTTAATGTAAAAAGAATTTTTTTTAAAGAATTTTTCTATGGCAATAAATATTCTTTAGGAATGTGATTTTGTTGTTGTTGTTGTTGTTGTTTCTTTCTTTCTTTGAGACAGGGTCTCTCAACATAGCCCTGGCTATCCTGGAACTCACTCTGTAGACCAGGCTAGCCTCAAACTCACGGATATCCATCTGCATCTGCTGATGGATCCACCTTCTGAGTGCTGGGATTAAAGGTGTGCGCCACCATGACTGGTGATTTTGTTTTTGAGATAGGGTCTCCACGTTGCCCAGTCTGGTCTTTAGCTCTTGCCCAAGGAGTGGTGGAGGCCTGTAGCTGTGCACCGTAGCGTCCAGCTAAGGAAATGACTTCTGTAGTACTGACAGTTGAACCCAGGACCTTGCACATAGTAAGTAAACACACTACCACAGAACTATACCTCAATCCCATAAGAGCTAACTTCCTTCCTTCCTTCCTTCCTTCCTTCCTTCCTTCCTTCCTTCCTTCCTTCCTTCCTTCCTACCTTCCTTCCTTCCTTCCTCCCTCTCTCTTTTCCTTCCTTCCTTTCCTTTTTTGTCTGTCTGTCTGTCTATACCCCCCCCGCCCCCAACACACATACTGGCTTCTTTCTTACTTTCTTAGAAAGAGACTCACTATGTGGCCCAGGCTGACTTTGAATTTATAGTTTTCCTGCCTCATGGCTGGGATTGTAGGTTACCATACCCTGTAAGAATGTGTGTTTGTATGTGTGTGTGTGTCTGTGTGTCTGTCTGTCTCGCGTATGTGGAGGCGAGACATTAATGTGCTGTCTTCAGTTACTTGGCACTTTACCTTTCTAAAAATTAATTTGAAACAGAGTCTTATTATGTAGCTCTGGCTGCCCTGGATCTCACTTCGTAGACCAGGCTGGCCTCAGACTCATAGTGACCCACTTGCCTCCACCTCCCAAGTGCTGGGATTAAAGGTGTGTGCACCACACCTGGCACCCCTTTACTTTTTGAGACAAAGTCTCTCCCTGAACCTACTCATCAGTTTGACTAGGCCGACCAGCCAATGTGCTCCAGGGCTCCCCCTGCTTCTGCCTCCCAGGGTCAGGATCACTGGCAAGCACTGCCATGATCAGCTTCTACATGGGCTCTGGAGATCCCAGCTCAGGACCTCCTCATGTAACAAGCACCTTAGCAACAGAGCCATTACTATTATTATTATTATTATTATTATTTTCATTGTAGCCCAATAATGTAATTTTTAATGGTGGCATAATTATTGTGTGGGCATGCAATAATTTATTAAATACTTACCGTTTTTGTTTGTTTTCTCATTTTTATTATATCTGACATGTAGAGAATTGCTTTACTGTGCTGTCTTACTCCCAAACTGGGGAATCTTTATGTGAGTTTTCTCATCTATAAATTGTTGTAGAATATTATTTGAAGGTGTGTTATGTTTGTTTATGTTGCTGTTTGCTTAACTCTGTGAAGCTGTGTTACTGTGCTTTTCTAAAACACCTGATGGTCTAATAAAGAATTAAATAGGCAATGGCAAGGCAGGAGAAAGGACAGGTGTGGCTGGCAGGCAGAGAGGATATATAGAAGGAGAAATCTGGGAGGAGAAAAGAAGAGTAGCCAGAGAAGGAGGATGACTCCAGGGGCCAGCCACACAGCTACACAGCCACACAGCCACACAGCCACACAGCAAGCCACAGAATAAGAGGAAGATTTAGAGAAGTAAGAGAATGGGAAACGCCCAGAGGCCAAAGGTAGATGGGACAAGTTAAGTTAAGGAAAGCTGGCTAGAAACAAGCCAAGCTAAGGCCAGGCATTTATAACTAAGAATAAGCCTCCGTGAGTGATTTATTTGGGAGCTGGGTGGCAGACCCCCCCAAAAGAGAAAAACAACAACAACAACAACAACAACTAGCAATACTATTCCTAAGGCCATTGAGAGAATCCAGTGACTTTGGTCTCTATGAAAGACAAAAAACTGTGCCTGGCATGTAAGCACTCAATTCCATTTGCTATGGTCATTGTTCCTAACTTTAGATATTTGTGGTTAGTATCCAAAACAGAATTAAACTGACTACTTGCTATTAAGCACATCAAATGATGCCCTCTAAAGATACTGTAATATTGTGTGTGTGTGTTTCTTCAGGAATTTGCTTTTTCAAATTACCCGTAGTTTGCTGTATGTTTCATTATGAATAACGATTGAACTTATATTTGACTAGATTTTTTTTCTGTGCCTCAGGATGTCCTTGGAAGGAAGGTGGGGGTCTCTGCATATCAGAAGTTACTTGCCAGCATTAGGGTTTTGTAGCATGAATCTTAAAAGGTCTTATTAATAAAAACAAACCTGGAACCAGATATTGGGGTGAACACTAAAAGATCAGAGAAACAGAACAGGCCAAAGATATCCTCGCCTCGCCAACTTCTCAGCTGATCTCGTTTCCTCAAACTGGAAGCCTCTGTGTCCTCATCCAAATGGATCTCAGCTGAACTGCTGCCGAAAGCTAAAAGCTTAAAAAGACTCTGGTTCTCACACCTTATATACCTTTCTGCTTCCTGCCATCACTTCCTGGGATTAAGGGAGTGTGTCACCATGCCTGGCTGTTTCCAGTGTGGCTTTGAACTCACAGGAATTAGAGATCTTTCAGCGTTTACCCCAATACCTGACTATGGGTTTGTTTTTATTAATAAGATCTTAACTTTTAAGATCCGTGCTACAGCGTTTAAAAGACACAAAGGCCTGCTCATCTGATTGGCTGGACATTGGTTCAACAAGGTTACCGGCTAGCTAGTCACCTGGAGAGCCTGCTGTGGCTGGGCCAGCAGCTGCAGGTCAGAAGTTCAGAACAAAGAGTGAAATCCCAGGATTAACTGTCATGCCCTCAAATCAAATAGTTCTCCGTTGAGTCAACTTCCCATGGTAATTGGGCAGCTTTGCCACCACTGCTGTGTGTCTGCCACATTCTCATTGGCACCGACAAGGTAGGACACAGTAGAAAAGCAATTTACTGGTAGAAGCTGCTTTTCAGGAGGATCTCAGGGGAGCACCAGCCATCCCAGGGGAGGGTGGTTTTGTCCTTTGGCAGTGCGGTGGGAAAGAATGTGGAATCCTAAGAACTGTCTAAGCTCTGTCTGGGCCAATAACCAGCCGTGCACCCAAAGCAAATGATTCAAGCTTCTCTTTTATAAAGTTAAGAACTTCTTTCGTTTTGTTCTTCAGATTCCTGTTAGATTTTTTTTTTCCCAAAAAGAGGCGGTAGGCTAAGCAGGGTACCCCATACTTGTAAGCCCATCATTTCAGAGATGGAGTAGGAGGATCGGGAGTTCAAGGCTAGCCTTAGTGGATCTGAGGCTAGCCTGTGTTGCTTCTCAAAAACAAAACAACAGAAAATGAAGCGGTAACCATAATACCTCATTTAGTCCACTGCTGACATGTACAAGATCCAGGCAAGGAAATGAATAAACGCTCCTGGTCTCAGCCACCCCCCTTCTCTTTCTGCCTGGTCCCGTTCCCTACAGTGAGAACTTGCCTATGCAGTGCCCATCCCTTAACCTTCAGGTCCAACACCATCCACATTTCCCCAACACAAGCAACTCCACCATCTGAGTCCTAGGCATGGCTCCCTTGTATTCTATGGACAAGAGACCCACGTAAGCCCTAGAAGCAGGCTGGACCACAAGACGAGATTCTGGGGTCCCAGAGAAACAATTCAACTTCAACAAGAGGTATCGCCATATCCCATGTCTCCACAGGGAGACAACTGGGGATCTCCAAAGTATGTAGCCTAGGTTGCTTGACTTTGAGGAATAAATGAGCCAAAGCACGTCCAGTGTAGCCAGTACCTGGCCTGTTGCTAGTGCTCAATAAATGATGGAGGGTGGGACTATTGTGGCGGTGGTAGCTACGGCTGTTGGAAGGCTCTCAAAGATGATTGATACCATTCAAATTCTTTGTGGTAAGGAAACCCAAACACTGGAAAATGTAAATTAGCCGTGCTTAAATCTGTGTAGGTGGCAAAGCCAGCACCCGCACACAGGGCTCCACCGGCTACCTGCCTTCCCTCTGCTCCGTAATGCAGTTGCTAGGCAACAGAAGCAGGGGCATTTGGAGGTCAACCGGAACTACCATGTTCTTGGCTCAGAGAGGTGACCTGAGCCAGGCCCATCTTTTGCTCCAGTTTAGGGAGTGTGTCCTTAGAGAAAAGGGAGCCTTCGGGGAGAGTTAAAAGCCTCCAGCAAACATCTGGTCAGGCTGACTCTGGAATGCCTCAAATATTTACCGAGCAACAAGAGGTACAGGCCTTAGGCTGATAAAGGACGTGGTGACATTTTGTGCCTGGTAGCAGATTGTTGATTCAGGTTCGTGGATCAGGTTTACAGGCTGAAGCCCTTTCCTTCATGAGTTAAACATAAAAGAAAAGTGGTGTTTAAATGGTCTTTCTTGTTCTCATTTTAAAACCTACTTTTATTTTTGTCTACAATCAATATATCCTTTGATTGGGGGGGATCTGAAAATTTCTTCTGTGACATGGGGGGGGGGAGTGTGTGGGTGTCTGGTATCTGCATTTATGGGTATTCATATGTATCCATGCACATGTGTTTGTGCAGGTACATGGATGCCTGTGCATGTGGCAGCCAGATGCTGGCATCTGATGTCTTCCGTAATCATTCTCTATCTATCGGGACAGTCTCTCACTGGACCCAGTGCTCACTAGTCTAGCTAACCAACCAGCTCTGGGGATCCCTTCTCCATCTCTTGACTACTGGGACTGCAGGCAGGAATCCACACCTTCTTAAGAGCATCCCAGGGTTCCGAACTGCAGTCCTCAAGCTTTTATGACAAGTGACTCCATGGAACCATCTCCCCAGTCCTGAAGTCTGGCTACTCACCAGCAGGTCCACCCATAGCTATATATCCCCAGAGAATCGCAACTGTGTTTCATGAAAAGGCTTGTACACAAATATTCACAACATCATTACATGGTAATAACTCCAAACCCAGAAATAACCCAAATGCCCATCAACTGTTAAATGGATAAACAGAATGTCCCAGGTAGAACCATACAATGGAATATTATTTAATTGATAAAAGGAATGAAATGGGCTATGGAGATAATCAAGTCTGCTTGTCAAGCAAGCATGAGGAGCAGAGATCAGACTCCCAACACCTATGTGATAAACCAGGCATGGCAGGATGTTCTTGTAATACAGCTCAGGGTTGGGGGCAGCAGAGAGAGGCTGATCCATAGAGCTCACTGACCAGCCAGTCTAGCTGAATCACTGAACTCCAAAGTCAGTGAAAAACCCTGTCTCAAAAAATAACGTGGATGGTGACCAAGAAAGACATCGTACTTCAATATCTGTATGCACATGCTCACACGTATGTGTACACACCCTGCATAACAGAACACCACACACTCGCATGTGATGTGGGTGAAACTTGAAAATACTACGCCAAGTGAAAGAAGCTCATTACAAAAGACAAATAGCAGATGATCCCCTTCACATAAAATGACCAATCCATAAAATGATAACTCCATAGACAGAAACTGTGCTAGTCGCATGCAGGGACAGTGGAAGACAAATACATGGTGTCTTCTGGGAATGATGAAAAATGGTCCTGAATTCATAGTGAGGGCTGTGTAACTGCAAATGTACTAAAATCCACTGAATTGCATCTGGGTGGATTTTATGGTGTGTGAATTATATCTCAGTGAAAACCGCTATGGCTAGCATGAAACAACTTGCTCCTGCATCTTGATAAAGTGACCTCATTTATCACTCCAGCACAGCCCCTTCAGTCCCCCTGAGCCAGTGTGACTGAGGTGACTTTTTTCGAGACAGGGTCTCACTAATGTAGCTCTGACTGACCTGGAACTCACTATGTAGACCATAGTGAGTTCTGGATGGCCTCAAACTCACACAGCTCTCCTGCCTCTGCCTCCCAAGTGCTGTGATTGAATGCATGTGCCACGCCTGGCTTTATGGTTTTCAAGTCGGTCTTCTGCACCCCACTTTCTCCCTTCTCTCTGAACTGCCGTTTTGTGAATCTCAAGTGACATTCGGACTCAAAAGTCCTGACACGCTCGCTCTCTGGAAGGATGAGCCCAGTCACACTGTGGAGGAATTCAAGCACATGGATGGGCAGGCTGTGTGTAAACACTGCGTTGAGAGATCTCAGTACACACTTGAGTCTTGGTACTCCAGGCCTTGGATCTCCCAGCCCAGCCTGAGTCACTCCTAGCCCTTTTAGCCTTCTTGCAGGGAAGCTTAGCCACCATGGAGCAGAGAGCACCTTTCCTTTCTAAACCCTGTGAAGGTTGCTGGCCCACAGAGTCTGCAGGCTTCATTCAGTGATGGTTGTTTTCCACTACTAATTTGTGAGGTAAATGGATGTAAAGCAATAGGTAATTAGGCCTGCAAGAGGAACTCAGAACATCTGCCTAATGTGTGCAAGGCCATGGTTCCAAGCCTGGTGCTACAAATAAAATTAAAAAGCTAATTGAAAAAATAACTATCCAAAGAAGCAAGTTTCTCCCAAGTTCAGTTACTTTGGCTTACTATTAAAAAAGGAAGTAATTTCTTGCCCTCAAGGCAAAAGGAAGACGCATTTCTACACCCGGCTAGGAACTTTTTCTTTTCCTCTCCTCACGTGGGCCTCATGTCACAGTGAAACAGAAACCAGTGGATACTTGGAAATCTTTTAACCATATGCAGATGAATAAGCAAACAGTTGGACTCGAGTCCTAATCTTTTTTCCTTTCCTGTAGAGCTGAGATTTTTTTTTTTCCACTCTAATAAACTTGAGCCTTTGAAACAGAAGTCATGTGTTTCTTACATGACGATTAGCAGCAAGAATGTGGAAAACGAGATAGCCGGGAAGTGTGAAGCCTTAATTAATACCCGAGCCATTTGCCTGAAAGCAAGAACAATGTTTTTGGCAGGGAAGTACGAAATAGCTCTTCTGTCTCACTTGGAATCCTCAACACAGCACCCCCCCACCCCCACCCCCCACCCCTGCCTTAGTCTTTTAAAATATTGATTTCATGTTTAATGGATATATAAAGAGAGCTTAAAAAAAGTTTTCAGCCTGGCTCCCCTGATTGAAACACAGTCATCCTCTATGATATCCAGGAGGGCCTCCCTCCTCATTTCTGGGGCCCCATGTGGCTGCCAACCCTCAGAATGTAGGAGCTCAAACTACGGCTGGAATAAAACTGAAGAGAAGCCAAGCAACAGCAGGAGGGGAGAAGAGTCTGGAACGGCGGCAGGCTCTTGTCCCTTCTCAAAAGGAAGAGGGAGGAAGCTCCGTTCTTCACAGAGAAGGGAAGAAAAACAAGCCGTCGATGGAAATACCACGTTCAGAGTTGGCAGGGAGACGGCGAGGAATCAAAAGAGGCCCGAACCCTTCCCTGCCCAGTTCCAGCCTAGTAGGCAAATTAAAAGACGTTCAAATCTCAAACTGATTGTCCCAGAATTATCTGGACCTAAAAGCACGTAGAGCGTGTGAAAGGGACTGTCCCGTGGTCCACAGCAGCCCAAGCATACAAGCTGAGCCTAAAAAAGCCAGATGGAGAGTGAGCCTAAAATGCTCTCCTCGAGATCTTACTGGAACCTAAGTATCTATGAGTGAGATGATGAAAGTGCTGAGCCCCAGGTCTGTCATCAGAGTGGGGAAGGGAAGGGAACAGTTGGATGAAACGGGACTAGCCATGCCCCACCCTGAGCAGTGGGGGAGGCAGTGAGGATGATGTCCATGGGGAATGCTACAGAAAAAGAATGCCATTGCTCTCATTTTCATACTAGGTGTGAACATTTCCACAATTAAAGGTTCTAGAAGGAGAGAGAGAGAGAGAGAGAGAGAGAGAGAGAGAGAGAGAGAGAGAGAGAGAGAGAGAGAGAAATGAGTACTTGCTGCTCTTGCAGAGGATCCAGCTTCAATACCCAGCACCCTCATGGTGACTCATCACTACCTCCTACCTGTATCTCCAGCTCCAGGAGATCCCATGCCCCTGTTTTTTGAGTATACCAGGCAGGCATGTACGTGTGCACATATATCTGTGCAATTAAACATTCATACACATAAAAGTTTAAAAATAAATAAATCATTAAACCACTTTAGTTCTAAGAGTAGAGCTGACAAGATGGGCCAAGTGCTTATACAAACAACAAAAATAAATAAATCTTAAAAAGAAAAGGAACTTGGATGATGAGGTAGGAGGTTGGTGGTTGAGGTGAAAGGTTGGGTATCATGTGCTTTTCCACGACTGTGGTAAAACACCACACCAAGGCAAGAAGAAAGGGATTATTTTGGGTATATGGTTCCGAGAGGGCAAAGAGTCTGTCCCCATCACAGCAGGGAAGTGTGGCAGTGGGCAGGGCATGGCAGCTGGAGTAACAGCTGAGAACGCACATCTCAAACCACGAGCAGAAAACAGAGAGAACTGACTGAAAATAGCATGGGTCATTTGTAACCTCAAAGCCCACCCTCCGTGACAATGCTTCTTCGGGCAAAGCCATATCTCCTAATCCTCAAACAGCCACCAGCTGTGACCAAATGTTCAAATGCCTGGGACTTACAGGGGAAATCTCATTCAAACCCAAACAGGTAATAATGACGATGATGAGGATGACGATGATGAGGATGAGGACAATGATGAAGATGATGATGATAAACTCCTGGGTCTGAGTACTTGGCCTGTGTGGGTGGAATGTGAGTCTCCACTTTCCTGGTTATTGGTGATCTTATTATTGCACGGTAGTTTCCAGGTCCACCATATATGATGACATCATTGCTGTTAATGGAATATGTCCTTGCATGATAAATTTTGACAAATGAAACTCACACATAGAATCTCACTGGGGTCTTTGACAATTCTAAAGGTGTAATACCTGAGACCAAAAAGCTCCAGGTCCTCTGGTCTGGATGAACTATTACCAAAGCAGCCCTGCGTCAAGTCTGGATATATATGAACTTATGTGTTTGATTAATGTCAATATTTTGTCCAGAACTATGGTGCAAGTATTGCTCAGTGAGAAACAAGGAGATGGAATTAGAATGGTAGACAGTCCTGAAGCCAAACAAGCACTCTGGATGAAGTGTTTCGTCTGCTCCTTCCACGGGTGTTCATGAGCACATGGCCCAGCCACGCTCAAAAGGCAGCAAACCCCGTGGTCGCCTTCCTGCAGATGGCTGGGTCCGAGTTCTTTGGAGACTCAATACAAACTGGGCTCTAGGAGACAAGGAAGACTATGGAGGTGAAATTTAAGCTTGACAGAGATGGACAGATATTTCAGGCATGGCCTTTCCAATCTCACCTACAATGTCTCTTTTGAGACTTCTGACAGCTCTTTCAAGAGAGGCGAGGACGCGGCCCACTCCTTCAGGACGCCCTGTTGATTTCCTCCTCAGTACTGTGTGAAGGAAAGTCTGGGATTGGGAATGTAGCCACATAGCCCTCGATTCAAACCTCAGCACTGAAGCGGGGGAGGGGCAAAAAGGTGCCTGGCAGATGCTAGAGAAGGCTGGGTCAAATCCAAGTTCTGTTACATTTAGTAAGTTATTTAGCCTCTCTGTGCTTCGATTCCTTAACAAAATATATCAATCAAATCAGCAATTTACGCCGAGTTCCATTTAAGTTGTGGCCATGGGGGATGGGGAGATATCTCAGATAGATACCTAGTGCTTGAGGGCGTGGTAGGGGTGGAGACTGTGGGACGGAAAGGAACGGGTAGACTGAAGATAAGTACTTTATCAATGGCAGAATCCACAGATGGATTTGGTAAATGAGAGAAACAGTAAAGGTAATACCAGAGAGATACAAGGAAGGAAGGATAAGGGGCAGTTCTGGTAACACTAATTTCTGTTTTTTCCTTGGCATCGTGGTTGAACTGCTCTACCATTATGATGCGATCCTTAACACTTAAGAGAGGTTCCCACGGGTGACTGAAGGTGCTTAGTGTTGCAAAGCCATTAAGCTTCTTTTAGTTGGGGCTAGGGAGGTGGCTCAGTGCTGAAGTGCCTGTGTGCAAGTCTGAGAACCTGAACTCAGATTCCCCAGACGACACACAAAGCCTGCCATGATGGTGTGTGCCTGTATCCCAGTGCCGGCAGTGGAGGCCAGAAGCCGAAGCCAGGGGCTCACTGGCCTAGCTGAATGGGGAGAGCTTCAATCCAGTGAAAGACCATGACTGGAAAGAAAAAGGTAGAGACCTCTGGTCTCCACCCACACCTATTTGCATGCAGAATCACTATCCATCCACCACCCCCCCCCTCCCATCTCCACCATCCCTCCTTTTAGTAGACTGGGCTTTATATAAAAGAAATGTATTGACTCAACCTAAGACACAGTACAGAAAGGGGACAGGCTTTCCAATTTTAACTCACTGTGTTACTTCAGAAGGTAAAGCAATGTATTTAAGTTGCTTTTGTAAAAGGAAGCTTGGTCCTTCGCAGCAAGGACCTCTTGCTATTCAATTTAAAGTCCTACAATGTTCTTGTTGTTGACATGGATCACAGTGCCCTCTGTTCCAGGCGTGAGCTTCCTGCCATGACTTCTGGGCATCCTTTTTGAAACAGACCTTCTGACCTGGAAGGCTGCTGAGACCTTTCGGGATAGCTGAATAGTAGATAAAAATCTACAGGGAAGTGGGTGTGGGCAGGATGTGTGGGTTCCCTGCCTCTCATCTGAAGGCCGGTTCAGTTCGTTTCGCATAAATGGTGTCTTATACTGAAAAGGTTCATTCTGGAGTGTTCCAAGAGAAACACAAAAGCTACCTATTGATCTTCATTTCAAGTTGAAACTAGAACATTCTTTCTCAAAGGTATAAAAAGGCACAGCAAGGAAACTGTCCCTTACTATAAGATCAAAGCAGTCACCTCTGCCAGTGCGACCTGGATCTGTAAGAGTGACATACAGCAGGACATGCACTTCTTTACCGCATAATCTGGAACTTACCCTGGCTCTATGTGTTCACAGCAGACCGAACTGGGGAAATACTTCTCAGCTTTTAGTGATACACCACACAGACTCTCTCTGACACTGCAGGCTAGTCACTAAGCAGGCGCTGCGAACATCTGTCACAGACATGGTTCTGTTAGGGGCACGGTCTCAAGCAGGACCAGCTACATCATTTGTGGGGTCTAAAGTGTGAGTTCCTGTTTAAAATTAGGAAGATGTCTGAGGGTGGAGCTGAGAGACCAAGTACTCATCCTTGGTTTAATCTCAAGCACCAGACAATGGCAGCAGCAGCAACAATAACAACAACAACAACAACAACAAATAATAATAATAATAATAATAATAATAATAATAATAATAATAATAATAATAATAAATGAAAAAGCAGAGGGTGGGGACCCCCTGAGTATGGCACTCTGGCTCCAGAGGCCACATACTCATGAAACTGGTCCCACTCTCAAGCAGGCCTACCTAGGTTTGGATCTAGCTTTGTCAATTCCTAGTCATGTGATCCTGGACGAGTCATCTATAAGACAGGGACAGTAAGAGTCTCCACCTTATTGAGTCATTCCAGGTTGAAACTAGGTATTATCTGAACAGTGTTTAAAATACCTGGCACACAGCAAGCACTACACAAATGTTTATAAATACACCCTCTACCAGGAGGCCTAAGCATCTCAAAAGGCTAGAGACAATTACAGCCATCACATTGGAAATAACGTTATTTTTTTTTTAATGTTGGAGAACTCAGATTCCTGATCAATAGATCATGCTTTCATAACTACAACACTGGTCACTTTTTAATTTATTTTAAGCAAACAGATTGTAAAATACTGTCTGGATACAGGCCAGTAACACAGAAAGGAAGACTGAAGACTGAAGAAAGACATTTGTTTATGGCCAGAGAGCTGGAAGCCTGTGGAGTGTAAACTGTCATGAAACCAGTTTAACAAACTGCTTCCTTTAGGCTGTGGTAGCTCACTGGGGACATCACTGCTTCCACAGAAGGATTAAGGCCTGACATGTCTGAACAAAACCAAAGGAGCACCTTGTTCTCTCTCTCCCCGATTCCCCGCCCCCCCCCCCCCGCCCCCCCGCCTCCTCACTTCCCTGTGCCCAGCTTCTTATGTAGTCCAGGCTGGCCTCAAATGTGCTATGTAGCCAAGGATACCCATGAACTCTTGATCCTCGCCCCCACACCTCTTGTTGCTGAAACAGCAACACCTACCCCCAAGCCTGGCTTATCCTGTTCTTTTCTTTTTATAATGTAGAATCCTGTTTTATTTAAAGCTGTAGAACAGGAAATGTTACTAAACATACAAACTCTATATTTAGGTCGAGAAAAACAAAACAAAAAAAGCTCATGGCTATAAGAGTCAAAAGAAAATCTGCAAGCAGTGTTATACTCTTTTATTTAGAAAAATATCTTAGTGCACAGACATAGTGATTTGATGGGTACTCTGTGCCTACTGTCTGTCTTTCCTCAATGAGTTATTTCACATTTTAAATTCTTCACCACTGGTAATTCTTTGGGCTTTTGGAAAACTTTACAATAAAGATAGCTATTATAGTAAATATTATTGGTGATTAGAAAATTCTCAAGACTCTTAAGTTACCATTTGTCAAACAATTCGTCCAAGGTATATAGATTTGGGGTATTTCTCCTTAAGAGCTGGCCACTGAACAATGAAGAAATCAGAGAGGTGCCGAAGAATCTTCCCAGACAGGGATAAAGTTTCCACGCGGCAGATGCTCTCGACGTAGACAATGATCACTTTCTTGATTCCAAGAATCCCAAGGAGCAGGGCAGACACACAGATAGGTACACATGTTCCTGGTCCATTACATAGCACCTTAAAAAAAAAAAAAAAGACCAAATCAAAATACAGAATACTGTCTTCAGTGGACCATTCTGAATTAAAAAACACCCTAATCTTGGGGACAGGGGGATTTATTAATCTGGTTAAGTCTTTCTTGCTAAGAATGCAGATGCGACAGTGTATACTGAAGGCAAGGTACTCAGAGCCATGTACAGCTTTGATGTCTTGGCTTTCCTGCTTTCCAGCTGTGTGACTTGGGGCAATCCACATAACATCATCCTCTGTCTCTGTCTCTGTCTCTGTCTCTGTCTCTGTCTCTGTCTCTCTCTCGTGTGTGTGTGTGTGTGTGTGTGTGTGTGTGTGTGTGTGTGTGTGTGTGTCTCCTATGCTGACTCATTCATGTACATGTAGAGGCCAGAGGTTGACACTGGGAGTCTCCTTTTATTGTTCTCCACTTTATTTTTTTGAGACACGGTCTCTCGCTGAATCTGGGGCTCGCCATTTTGGTTAAGCGGCTGGCTAGCCCTGGAGTCCCACGTCTGTCTCTCTCCACCCGCCCACGCAGGGCTGCAGACTCCTGTGGCTTTTACGCAGGTGCTGCGGATCCAGGCTCAGATGCTCCCACTGTACAGCAGACGCTTTACCTTCCCAGCCATCTCGCCAGCACCACCAGTCACTTAACTTCCAGACTCTAACACAGTGGCTGGCTATTCTCAGTGCTCACTGGACGGAGGATTCTACTCTTCCCGGAGCCTTACGAATCTTCAGTGTCCCACAATACAGAGAAAACAGAAAAAAAAAAAAAATCTAACTATCATCCGTTCAGTTCTCTTTCTTCTAGTGACGTCTTTTTAATGTAGAAGAAAATGCTTTCAATGACTATGATGTAGTATCTCTTGGGGCTCCCACCCCACAAACAGGATGGACATTCAAAAGAGGGCTGCCACATGAATGAAGCTTTTTTTTTTCTTCTCTCAAGAGAACTGAATCTGGGCTTGTAACACAGAAGAGCTCTAGTATTTCTGGAGTTCTGCTAATATCTCTAGAAAGCCATCAATTTTAAACAAATTCAACAAATGAAGTAACAATTCCAGTCACAGAATAACTGTAAAGAATTTTTATTGGTCTTTGATTTGAAGAAATGAGAGGAATCTTATTTCATAGACTTATTAGTAAGATAATTTATTACTATTTGAGAGGAAAAAATGTTTTATACAGTATCTTCCTCATATGCCCATATTGGCTGAATTAGTAAAACCCAATAAATCATTTGACTTCCCAACTACGAAACAGGAGGCTTGTAGTTGTCTACACATGCCTATTAGCATCATGCACAATGTCACAAGATCCTTCCAAAACCAAATCCACAAAACATCAGAGACTCTTCCAATGGGATGGGTCTTCAGATACAGGGTTGAACGTCCTTGTACAATAGGACTCTCACCCAGATGGACAGCCTGCCTCCGGGCAAACATGGCTAAGATGGCAAGGGTCATCCAGCCTAGCTCCATCCTTCCCGCCAGCATGACCACCTAGACACCATTCACAGAGCTCTCTCTGCCCAGTCTCAGGAGGGATCGATCTTTTTTTGTAGTTTTCTGATGTGTTCTTCCTATAATTTAAATGGTTTCTGTCTTTCATGGAGAACTTTTCATTTAGGATGTCTCTTGGGTTAGCAGTGACGAAGCGGAGCCCGAGTCCAGCCTTCATCTCCATTAGATCAACAGACCCCCAAAGCAGCACAGCACAGACACAGCCCGAGCTGGGGTGGAAGAGGTCCAAGGCTGCGGGGTACCCAAGACTGGGCAACAGCAGTGGCTCTCACCACCATCAGCAACTCACTATGGCCACAGTCCACACCAAACACCTTACACATAAAATGCTCTAATTATTACCCACAGTAACCATTTGAGAGAGGCTCCGCTCTCTTTTCTTGTAGATAAGAAGGCAGGCAATCTGCTTGGTCACAGGTTTAGGAGGTAGAGAGGTCATATGGCTTCAGGCGACATTTATCCTCCTAGCTTAAACACGGGAACACCAGGCTGAGGGACCTGTCAGTCCCACAACTCCAGTCTGCCTCTACTGTGGTTGACACCTACAAACTCACTCTGAGTCCTTGCCAGGCTTTAGAGTGCCCCCTCCCAGTTGTGGGGCTGATGGCCCTGTGCAGCACAGGATGGGCAGCAGCATCCTTGGTCTCCGTCCACAAGACTTCTGTAGTCAAGACAACCAAGAAGGACTTCGAGCTCTCCTACACCTTTCCAGGTGACGACCACTATTAAAGCGCTTCTTTAGATCACTCTTCTTTAAAACAGCACAGAACAAAACTAAAGCGACAGCTTGTTGGAACTTGAGTGACACAAGACATTTTAATATGTCGTTTAAAAAAAACATACTTATCCACGTGTGTTCACTTCAACATCCAGCTGGCTCTATACAAGTGATTAGTAGATAAATGACCTGGTCCTGGTGAGCGATGCCTAGACAGCCTACCATGGGTGGGAGTGAGAGGTTGGTAGAAGCGAAAATCAGAGGTATTCTGTTTGTTTCTTGCCATTCTTCTGTATCTCCATACTTGGAGGCATCTTATATAAAAGGCACAGGTACAGCAAAACTACAAAATCATCAATCAACACGTCTGAGGGAGCACGATATAGGCCCCGGATAAAGTTACTGACACAGTGTGCACACGGCCCTGGCTTTGACCTCTAGCCCGGGGTAAGGGAGCTAAGGTGGGAACTGGGGGGGGGGGGGAAGGCAAACTAATCTCAAGGAAAACCACTTTTAATTAAGCACATATTTTAATTCTGAGTTGCAGCAGCCTAGTTTTTTTTTTTTAAATGTGGATTATGATTTTATTTTTCTAAGAAGCATACCACAGAGATTTACTCCAAGCATTGGAGAAAAAGAAGCCTTGTGTTAAACACCTTTAATGTAATGACTGAAAACACAAATTCTCACTGCCCTGGCCGTCTCGCCCTGGCGGTCTCTTCCTCACCATCCTGTAAGCCCCGAGTACTGGTATGACCTACTTCAAAGGCACTCTACAGTCTGCAACAGAACAGAGCTGCCTACAAGGAAAAGAGGAGGCAGGTACAGGGGAGGAAGGACAGAGAGCGACTACTTCATGCTCAGCCTACGTCGAGTCAAAGGCTCCCCTCTGGCGACTGGCCACTTGGAACTTGACTGCACATACCCAGCCATAGATTCACACTTCGGTGGCTGCTAACACAATGGCTCCCCAACAGGTTTTTCTTTTTAATAATTTATGTTGATCAACTTCGTCCCTTCCCTCCAGTCCTCCCAGGTACGGTCCACCTCCCTACCCTACCCAACTTTATGTTCTTTCTCTCTCCCTAAAAAACAAACAAAAAATGAAAAAGCAAGAAATAAGTCCCCAACACACACGTACGCACGCACGCACGCACGCACGCACGCACACACGCACGCATGCAAGTGCACACACGAAAATCAAAACAAACAGGCAAAAGATAAGACCAAAAACAAAAACAAAAAAAAGCTGGAACAACGCAAAAAAAATTTTACAAAAATACCATTGAGTGTTTTATGTTGGCCAACAGCCAACATCTGTTTACCTTTTTCTCAGGAGAACCAGTATATCCTTTGCTCTTAAGTATTTGAATGACTATATCCAGCTAGAAGGAAGGCACATATAAATCCTGTCTGACCAGAGCACTGGATTCTTCTGCCAGATGCCACTGGTCCAGCCAAGAGCACATAAGACAGCAGGACATTGGATAGGCCTGCTGAGGGCTGAGTGAATGTGTCTTCTTTCCTTTTCTTTCTTTCTTGAGACAGGGTGTCATACAGTCCTGGCTGGCTGGCCTGGAACTTATACACAGCCTAGGTTAGCTTCAAACTTGTGGCTTCTCCTCCTGCTCTGCACTGAGATTATAGGTGAGGTCCACCGTGTCTGGGTGAAGCAGTGCTTTCTCTACTGGAAGCCAGATGTGCGTGGATTTGGGACTTTTGACATCTAGCTTGCTATCATGTGGGGAACCTTAGAATAAAGCCACCGCAAAGGCAAGCAGAGTTGAGCGATGAAGACAGGCCAGGGTCCCTTTGAAGACCAGGTTTAAGATCCATGAATCCAGCTGTGCCTGAAGGAAACCAGGTCTTTCCCTAGACTTACCAGGTATGTGAGGGGACACATTCTATCTCTGCTTAAGTCAGTTTGAATCAAAATTTCTGTGACTGGCAATTAAAAAGCATACTGATTGATACAATCCTTTATTTTGTCTAATTCTCTAACTAGCCTATTGGCATTATCAACCAGTAGGTGTTCCATGTGTATCTGTTGGATGAATGACCAAATCAATAAATATACTGTGAAAGTGGGAAGTCTGAGAGATGCACTAAAGGTAATGTATGCCGTAGATCTAGAAAACAGAAAGAGGCCAGGCTACTCTTCATATGATATCATGAGGAGATGCACCAGGTCACTCTACATATGATGTCATGAGGAGGGATGCACCAGCCACTCTATATATGGTGTCATGAGGGGATGCACCAGGCCACTTTTCATATGATGTCATGAGGAGGGATGCACCAGCCACTCTACATATGGTGTCATGAGGAGGGATGCACCAGGCCACTCTACATATGGTGTCATGAGGGGAGATGCACCGGCCAAGGACCAAGGAACAGTCATAACAGGTTTGCTGTTCTGAATATTTGGGTCACACAGGTCAAGTCTCACTGGCTGAAACATAATAGCTGCATGCATGAAAAGACATGCTTAACTTCATCAGTTTGAAGTTAACTCCCAGCTCAGCAGGAATCTCCTCTCAACCCTGAACTCAGAATTGAGACATTTGGGGTATTGTGTTGGTTCTAGGTCACTGACATGCAGTTTAGGTTCATCCAGGACAGGGCATGTGAAGGTGAGACTGGAAG
Source organism: Peromyscus maniculatus bairdii (assembly GCF_049852395.1). Taxonomy (NCBI): domain Eukaryota; kingdom Metazoa; phylum Chordata; class Mammalia; order Rodentia; family Cricetidae; genus Peromyscus; species Peromyscus maniculatus. Next base: position 100,895,376 of record NC_134857.1, on the reverse strand, counting down.
TCATGCCAAGGCTTCATTCTTTTTTTATATATATATAATATATATGTATGTATGTGTTTAATACACACACACACACACACACACACACACACACACACACACACAAAACGTCATTTCTTTATCCTTTGGGAATTTCACATCATGTACTCTAATTCTGCTCACCTCCTCTTACCCCTGCAGTGCCCCCTCAAAAGAAAATTAAAAAAAAAAATCAAGCCAAAACAAAGCAAGCAAACAAACAAAAACAAGAACAAAACAAACAAAACAAAAATGAAAAAACAAACAAAAAACACCTCTTTGTTTCTCCTTTCCCACCTCTCCAACACCTCCTCATTCGTCCTGGTGGCGTTGGGAGTGGTGTGTCACACAGTCTACCCTTTTGTCCAATCAGCTTTATTAGCAAATGTTCATTGCAGGAGTCACTGGTCTGACTCAAGGCCTCTGGCTTCTAGTACACCATCCTCACTGATGCTCACCGGAACTCCTCTGGGACACCCCGTGGCCACCAGAGTCATGCAGATCCTGCTGGTATTGTTCCACGGGAGGCCAGGTGTGGTGGTGCATGCCTTTACTCTCAGTTCTTGGGAGGCAGAGGCAGGCACATCACATTCCTGTGAGTTCAAGGCCAGCCTGGTCTACATAGCAAGTTCCAGGACAAACAGGGCTACATAAGGAGACCCTGCCCCAGTACATAATGCATACGTACAATTTTAGCTTGTTTCTAAAATCTGATTCTGGTAGCAGCCGACTCCCATTTCTCACAGCACAGGAGACACCCCTTTCTAGGCTCCCTTTGCAGTAGATACATGAGCCAGATGTCTGCCTCCATCTGACCAGGAGCCATGGGCACAAAGGAGCAGGGCTGGAGGGGAATCCGTTCTAGTAGCAAAGGTGGCGCTGGCGGGGCCCAGCACCCAGTGTCAGTGGGACCAGCCGCAGCACGGCCCTGCCTGCTCAGCTCCGACGTCATCCCTGTGTGCTGTGGCTATTTCATTAGCTCCCTGCCGGTTCTAGAGTTCTCAGCCGTACTTCCCTAACTTCTTTTATCCAGTCAGTCAGAAGGGATGGTGTTGTGCTACGGAAAACGCTAACAGGCTGAGAGGAACCAGGACTAGGAGACCAGCAAATGCAGTCCGAGTGCCAGAGGACAGACACTCCAACAGCTGCGATTTCCTCGGGCAGGGCGGAAGCGCTGGCCCACTGCACAGGAAGGTGAAGGGTGACACACTCGTGAGACCTCGCTCTAAAGGGAGATGTGCAAGTGTCCCAGGTGTACAGAGAAAATAAACAAACGGCCTTCTACAGGGGATGAGGAGGGTAAAGGCAGCCACGGGGACGTGTCAGAGAACCGAAACAGATGCTTCTGAGACGGTCAGGGAGGAGAAAAAGATGTCACTGCAGGGCGGATGGTTAGACAACGGAATGGTCGATCCAGAAGGCTGGGGTGAGCCTGGGGCAGGGCAGTGCTGAGTAGGCACCATCAGTGTGTGGACAGCAGGCAGCGGAGGCATGTGTTAGCGGATGAGAGGATGCACGCGCTTGGCTCACATTGTGCTAAGGTGTATTTCTTCTCTTTTACATGCTGTCATCTGAGTGGTAACAGGCAGGAACATCTAAACAGCAGGGCCAACGTGGAATAACCGAGTCAATCCTAAACACTTGAATCAGTTTATAAACCTCAAGGTCTCTGCCAGGTCTGTGCTAACAGACTGTCCGTCGTCACTGTGAGCACTGAACTCTACATGTCCGTGCGTAACTAATCTCACCACATGTTTCTGTGCTGACATCTGTGGCTCCAGTGCAGTCCATCCCAACTGCTTTTATTCTTGTTTTGGAATTCATATTTGTTGATTTCTACCACACTGACTTTAGAAATGGCATTGAACAGGCTCAAGAGAAAGGAACCAGTGCTTTTAAGTCAAAGCCAACCTGATGATCTAAGTCTGTCTCCTCTCAGTCACTTTTCTAATTCTTTTTACCCAGACATAACATCCATGGTTCTTTTAAACCACGTTAAAAGGTAAGCAAGCCACAGGCTCTATCTAAGCTGCTGTACCAATGCTTTAAGAGTCCTGGCTCAACTGGGCCATGCTGATCTTGGTGGCCTGCCTGCCTTGAGGCCATGGAGTCCTCCAGGCTGCTGCTGCTGGGCCATGTCTGGGTACATGGCCCAGCAGCAGCCGGGTCTGGGTTGATGTTCATGGTTCCTGTTGCCACCAGGGGCTGAGCAGATGCCTGGAGTCTGGACAGCCTCCTGAGACCATGTTGGTGTCGGAGGGCCTTGCTTCTGCTGGGGCCATACCGATCTGGAAAGCCTGTGCTGCCATCAGGGCCATGGTGATGCCTGGGCTCGAGCCGCTGCCGAGGGCTTGTCTAGCTCTGTGTTCCTGCTGGCGCTGGGGTCTGTGATGATGTCCATGGCCCATGTTAGCACAGGGGATAATAGGAACCATGGGGGTTGAAATCCAAAGGCCATGCTGAACCAGCCCTGTCTCTCACTGGCCCTGGCCCTTGCTGGACACTGCAGCAGGAGAGCTCCCCACCCATACACCTGAGAGATATGGCCTCACCCCTCACCATGGGAGTGGGAGAGCTGGCCTCAATGGCATGGGCCTTGGAGAGGTGACTCTGCCCCTTGCCTGAAGAGGACTGTTTCAGTGGCTTGGACTGATCAGCTCAGCTACCACCCAGACCCACATCCTGGGCCTTGGGTTGGCCCACCCTAACATCAACCCCACCTGTGACCTGCTAGAGTGTGTGAAGAATGGTCCTGTGTAACAGTAACTGCAAGACCTCCATGACTTGAGGCAATAGCAGGACATCCAAGAGGAGTTTTGGTGAGGGTCCAGTGACGATGGTGTGCTAGAGGCCTTGATCCAGACCAATGACTCATTGCAACGGACATTTTTTCAGGTGTAGCTGATTGGACAAAAGGGTATATTGTATGACACACTGCAGCTCCCAGTGCCACTAGGATGAATGAAGACGTGTTGGAAAGATAAGAGGAGTGAGGTGGGTTTTTTGATGTTTGTTTTGAATTAATTTTGGGGGGTAGTTGATGCAGGGGCGAGGAGTGGATATGAAGGGACTGGGAGGTGAGTGGGATTGAGGTACATGATGTGAAATTCCCAAAGAATCAATAAAGAATTATGTTGAAAGAAAAAAAGAAACAAAAAACACCAGCTCCTCAGTTACATTTGTGAGCAATTCAAAAGCACTGTTGACAATTTAACCAAGTTACTGGAAAGGACAGGAAACTTCAGGCCTGTGAGATCTTGTCCAGTTGTTAAGTTTCCAGACTGACAAACTATCACTGATTACTCCTGCTCAGAGGGAATTCCCTACTGACTCTGTGTTCACACCGTCCATCAAAGAGTTGAATGACAGCCATAAAAAAGGAGGGAGTCCCCTCACCTGTGGTAACACGGATGGAACTGGAAGATGCATGTTAAATGAAATAAACCAGGTAGAGAAAGACAATCCTCATGTTCTCAGTCATGTGTGAAAGCTAAGAAAGTTGATGGTGTGGAAGTTGAGTAGACTTGAGGTCACTCGAGACTGGGGGGAGCAGGCATAGAGTGGGTGACTTGGAACAAAACACAGATCATGGGGGGAAGGTATTTCTTCTGTAAAACAGCACAGAAGGGAAACTGCAGGTGGGAGCCATTATATATTTCAAAATAACTACAGGAGAGTACGATGCATCGCTTTCCAGTACATGAAAATTATAATATGCGATCATTATACATTGTATAACAAGTTATAATATTATACCATGTAAATGAGTAAAAACATCTATTTAATTGTTTTAAGAAGACATTAAATAATACGGTGCTTATGGGCTAAGGCTTGGTAATCATGCTATCCTGGATTGGCTGCAGAATGGCACTGTGACTTGGGACAATATCTTTACCTATTCCATGTCTCAATTTCCCCACTTACAGATTCACCCATTCAAAAAATATTTTATTAAGCAAAGGCAACATGGCAGGTTCTGTTCTGGAATTCAGGATGTATGTATTGGTGAATCAAAGTCCTGTTTTCATAAAGGTTACATTCCAGGAGGTAGACAAGAAATAAAAAGATACACATACGGGACTGGAGAGATCAGTGCATGATGATAACACCCGCCAGACCTAAGGCTACACTGTTTAGACGTTTCACACTTGTTGAAGGCTATTTCTCCTCCAAGCACAAAGCCAGTAAAGGAGCTGGGAGCTCGTCAGTGCCCACACTGTCAGCAACTGCTAAGCCAAGTACATGAAGGAAACCAAGACTTAGAAGAGACAGACAAACCCAGCCACACCATCACCAGCGCCGAGCACGGCTTCTGGGTCTCCTGACTGCTTCCTGCTATCAGCCGAGGAAACAGAATCGTGGAGTTTTCCTGTTCTCTGCACAAATGGACCAAAGGGCCAACTTCCTGCCTTCTCGACCTTTTTAGTTTTCCCTGTATTTTCAATCCACTGAAATGTGTTTTCAACAAGTTCTTAAAAGCCTAGGGGCCCAGTGTTTGCCTTAAGGTAGGACTTTCTGATGCACAGCCAGCCAGAGCTGCAGGTGGCAATACTGAGCACCCACTCTTTGCTAGGTAGAGCCTAATATAATTATGTGTTTTAATGTAATTATTCATCTTGCATAATTATAGTTCTTCTTTACCTGTGGGATATGATTTATCCTTAGCAGTTGCTTCATGCCATGAATACCAAACCCTATATATATTATGTCTTCATATATATATGTATATATATATATCCATGAAAAAGATTAATTTGTAAACAAGGTATAATATGGGATTACCAATAACTGATAATAAAATAGAAAAACTATAAAAATATACTGCAGATTTTAGCAACCACAGCATATGATTTTTTTTTTCTTTCTTTAAATCAACAACTTTTACCATTTCACTTACAGGAAGCACTTTATGGCTTTCCTTTGGCGTATTCAAATTGCCAACATTACTACTCTTGAACTTTGGGGTCATTCCTGAATAAAATAAGGGTTACTTAAACATAGGCACAGTGATGCTATAACTGTCACTGTGATAACAAAGAATGCTTCTCAGTGACTAACGGGTAGGTAGTATACATTGAGTGGGAATGCTGGACAAGGGAAAGATTCACGTGCTGGTAGGGACACAGACGAAAAGGCCAGAATTTCTCATGCTACTCAAGACAGAAACCGAAACCTTATAAATTATGTACTTTTAGAGTCTTCCATTTAATATTTTTAGAGTGCAGCTTACCATGAGTAACTGCAAATCACATGAGTAAATTGCAAAAAGTGAAACCGTGGATGAAGGGGGCTATTGTACCTTATTGATATTTTACAATGGCGGCCAAGAATAGTGGAGCGCACCTTAATCCCAGCACTCAGCGGGGAGGCAGAGGCAGGCAGAACTCTGGGTTCCAGGCTAGCCTGGTCTACAAAGCGAGTTCCAGGACAACCAGAGCTGTTATACAGAGAAACCTTGTCTCAAAACCCTGTGAGGCTATTTTCCTATTTTCAATTAAAGCCACAGGGACAGAGAAATTCATGGCCATGTACACAATCACGCAGCTTATCAGTGAGTGAGCTGAGACTCGCACTCAAGACACAAAGGTCAAGTCTGGGTTTGTCTCTCCCTCGCACAGGCACACGTTAGGCCTGTCAATCAAATCCCACTTTAGCCAGAAGTAGGATGAAGGGAAGGAGGTACCAGGCAGAGTGTAATCGGAAGTTTACAGGTGGAAACCTGGCAACTGTTAGGAAAGTGTTAGAGTCTGAACAGGGAACTCGGTGGGCTGGAGCATGCCGGTGGAGTAAGGCAGACTCGTGGACTGGCTACTTCAGTACAGCTGTAACAAATTACATAAACAACTAAAGGGGGGGGGATTTCTTTTCATCATGGTTCCAAAGGGTCCACTCCATCACAGCCAGGAAGAAATGCCAAACAGAGAGTAAAGGGGACAGACGAGAGGGTAGAGCATCAAAAGGCCCCAAAAGACATCCCAAGGGACCTACTTCCTTTAAGGATGGCTCTGCTTCTGCTTTCCAGTAATTCCCAATAAAGCCGCCATATTGTTACCTGTTGAAGTATTAATCCATTCATTAGAGCAGAGTCCTCATTTTTTTGTTTTGTTTTGTTTTGTTTTGTTTGTTTGAGACAGGGTTTCTCTGTGTAGCCTTGGCTGCCCTGGAACTAGCTCTGTAGACCAGGCTGGCCTCAAACTCAGAGATCCGCCTGCCTCTGCATCTGAGTGAGGGGATTAAAGGCGTGCGCTGCTGCCGCCACCGCCACCACCACCACCACCACCTGGCTTAGAGTCCTCATTCTTAACGGTCTCTGGAGACACTCTCACAAACAAATACTGAGGAGTGCACCGTCTCCCAAGTATTTCCCAATCCAAGCAAGCTCAACCATGAGTAAGGCCTTTCTGCAGCGGAAATAGTAAAAGGATTAACCCTTTTAAAACAGAAAAGGGAATAACCTTTCTAAACAAGAACTGGCTTGAATTCAAAGTAATTATACAACTCCTGGCTCCTGTTGAGGCCTTCTCGTAAGCAGGTAAGTGAGAGCTTCAGAGGACATTTCCTCAATTTTTGTCTGAATTCCTATGCATTAAATTTCTATCTTGCTGGACTGAAAATCAGCCTGCAGTTTTCCTTAAATATTTTATGTGCAAACTAATTTTGTATTTTAAAGAAAGCATAAGAGCTTTTATAGAAGAATATCTGACTGCTTAATCCTAAGACGATGTTTCTAAAGGATACAGAAAAACACTGATGGACCCCCCCACCTCCCTGGTGTGTGTGTGTGTGTGTGTGTGTGTGTGTGTGTGTGTGTGTGTGTGTGTGTGTGTGGCTGTGGGAGAGATAGGTAGGTAGGTAGGTAGGTAGACAGACAGACAGATAGATAGATAGACAGACAGACAAGACAGATAGAAAGAATATGAAGTAGAGTTGGAGACCAAAAAACAGACAAAATGGATTGACCAACTGAACTGCACCAAACAGCTGTGCTCTTGTATTAAACAACATGATACTCTAGAGCAAAGTTTAGACTTCACACCTGGAATGAACAGCTACAATCCTCTGAAGAACATGTGCTCTATTCTCTGTGTGTTCAGGGTCTCAAAAGTGGTTTCTTCTCGAAGTTGTCCGAGTATTTCCCAGCATCCCAGCAATGCTGCAGTGATGTCCAGTAGCTCTGCAGTATCTCCAAAGTTGCTATTGACTTCAAGTTTATCTGAATGATGCCATTGGCCTGGCTGCATGAAGGACTTCCTCCTGCTGCAGACTTAAAGCAGGAGCATTGGCAGGAACTCATCAGTCGATCTCTGCACAAAAGTGGATTTCTTATCCACTGAAAGTACTGAGTGGAAAAGCAATTCTACACCAGTGGTTCTGAGCTCTCCAAACCATAGCCATCCAGGGACTCTTATTTAAAAATGTAGAGTCTTTCTAAATTGGAATTCCTGAGTCTAAGGCCAGGGATATTCACTTTCAGCCACTCTCTGATGATTTGGTGTACATCAACACTTGGAATTTCTACTTGATTAGACACGACACTGCAGGCTGGCAGTCTTCAGGTACGGCACTGAAACCCACATCACTCTTACAAGCGGGTCTGTGTGTGCCAAAGGGAAAGCAGAGGGATAGGGTGCATCATGGCAGGGAATCGTGGCAGCAGGTGGCAGACATGGTAGTAGGAGCAGCTGAGAGTTTACATCTTGAACCACAGATGGGACACAGGGAGAGCTAACTCAAAATGACACAAGTCCGTAAGGTCAAAACTTGCCCCCAAGGACATACTTCCTCTCAAAAAGCCACACCTCCTAAGCCTCCCCAAACAGTGCCACTAACCGGGAACCAAGCATTCATGCAAATGCCTGACACTATGGGGGACATTGTGGTGGTTGAGTAGAAATGCCCCCCAGATCTGCGAGTTGGTGGCGCACGTCTTTAATCCCAGCACGTGGGAGGCAGAGGCAGGTGGATCTCTGTGAGTTCGAGGCCAGCCTGGTCTACAGAGCAAATTCCAGGACAGCCAGGGCTACACAGAGAAACCCTTTCTTGAAAAACAAAACAAACTAAAACAAAACAAAACAAAAAGAAATGCCCCCCATGGACTCATGTGTTTGAATGCTTTGTCCATAGAGAGCAGCACTGTTTGGAGGTGTGGCCTGCTGGAATAGGTGTGGCCTTGTCGGAGGAAGTGTGTCACTAAGAGTTGGGATTTGAAGCGAGAATTGTTGAAACCAAGGTTGAATAAAGCATAGGGACAAATAGCCAAACGAATGGAAACACATAAACTATGAACCAAAGGCTAAGGGGCCCCCAACTGGATCTGGCCCTCTGAATAGGTGAGACAGTTGATTGGCTTGATTTGTTTGGGAGGCATCTAGGCAGTGGTACCGGGTCCTGTGCTCATTGCATGAGTTGGCTGTTTGAAACCTGGGGCTTATGCAGGGATGCTTGGCTCAGTCTGGAAGGAGGGGACTGGACCTGCCTGGACTGAGTCTACCAGGTTGATCTCAGTCCTCGGGGGAGGCTTTGTCCTGGAGGAGATGGAAATGGGGGGGTGGACTGGGGGGAAGGGGAATGGGGCGGGAGGGGAGAGAACAAGGGAATCCATGGCTGATAGGTAGAACGGAATGGTATTGTAAAATAAAAGGAAAAAAAAAAGAGTTGGGATTTGAAGTCTCAGAACCTCAAGCCAGTTATCTGCCCATTGCCTGCAGATCCAGATGTAGAACTCTCAGCTCCTCCTCCAGCACCATGTCTGCCTGCATGCTGCCATGCTTCTCACCATAATGATGATGGACTAAACCTCTGAAACTGTAAGCCAGTTGCAATGAAATGTTTTCCTTTATATTACCCTGGTCATGGTAAAACCTTAACTAAACCAGCAAAGATGGGTAATGGAGAGCCAATACAAGCCATCCTCCCTCCTCCTGCTCAGTACCACCATGGGGCAAACAGTCTAGCTGAACAACTCTAGAGACTCAGTAGCAGAGATGTTCGGCCAGAAACCCCTCCCTCTGTCCGTTAGGTTCAGTGCCTCTTACACCCCAAGTATCCCCGGAGGTGACAGCTAGCCTAAGGCCTCAGAGTTTGCTCCATAGTTACCCAAAATACTTTTTAAAAGCTGATGGCATTCAGAGGACACGGACAGACAGGATGTAAAGGTGGCGTTGTAAGGTAACGTATCCCTGGGTTTACCCAAGCTCGCCTTAGTCTCCAGGATTCTGTCCCATCCCTTCTCGGAGCACGTGGGGGATGGTTTACTGGCCCTGACTGGCATCGCAGCCTCACTGAGGCCGGGTGCCCAGTCTATCAGCGGAACAGAACGAGGTTCCTGTCAGAACAGACGTTTAGAGGCATGGGCAGCAGGCTTTAAAGGAATCCAACAAGTCATTTGGAAAAGGACTTGCCTGACCCAAAGCCAACGTTTCTTTAAAAAGGAATTCCCAGCCACTGTAAGAACTCTGTACCCTCTAGAGCTCCTAACTCAAAGATGGAGTTCCTTATTTCTGGAAACGCGTTTCTGCCCGGTGAGTATCTGACCTGCTAGGGAGGGAAGGGCTGGGGACACTTTGGAGCTGACTGCTTGGTACCCGGCTCGGTCGCCCTCACCTGTGTGACGTGGGGCCGTTATTTCTCCTCTGCTTGTTCCCTCACATTTAAAATGAAGAGTCAAGCAGAGTCTCTCCCGCTGGGTCACAGTGAAGGTCAGCGAGGAAAAGCTGGACAGTCTTCCATCGCTGCAGCTACCGGGAGCCCGGCCCGCGGGCTCAGGGAAGAGAAGCCCCGTGGCACACGACAGCTGCCGTTCTTTCCGGCTCTACGGTGCCTCTTCTGACTGAATTCCTCTGCCCCCTCCCTCCAAGCCAGCCCAGGGTACTGCTGCTCCGCAGTCCAGGTGCCTTCCGCTGGGCAGTCAGTTCTCAGGTTCTCTTTAAGTAGTTTGTAAGGAAAAAAGAGAGGTAGAAATAATAATAAAAAACGAACCCCTATTTTTGTGTGGTTCGGCTAAGAGAGCCAACAATTACGCTGTGCTATTTATTGGTAGGATTTCTGAGGGTAAGACTTAAAAGTCCATTACGAGATTTAGGCAGTGCATTAGGGTGTGAAATGGAACGATCTTATCCAGGACTAAATCACACTTCCCGAGTGTGACAGAGCATTTCCAGGGAGAGTGAGTGCCACGCAGTCTCCAATCCGCTTGCCCATTGTTCCCAACTCGTACCTTCCCTGCATCTAACTCCATTCAGCCGTCCCTGCCCGCCATGGTGTGAGGTTTTGAAACTGAGAGCTGGGTCTGGAAGCAGAAACAGGCTCCCTCTGGGTACAGGAAGTGATGGCAGTGGGAAGGCATTAACGGGAACAGAAGCAAGGCACTCACGTGTGCAACAGACACAAACTTTAAATTCAACATTAACTATAAGCCAGTGTGTTAAAATCCATGTTGTAACTGAACTACGCCACCAGCCCATCCCTTCCGGTTGTCTTACCTCCACGTCTTTATTGTAGAATTTATGCAGGAGTAGAGGGTCGGCGCGGCTGAATGATCACCATCTGGATGCTGCAGCCTTGGACTACCTGGGTTTGTGTCTTGTCTCTGCTACCTAGCCATCAGACGTGGGCTAAGTTAAATTTCTTTCTATGCCCCAGCTTTCTTATTTACAAAACAGGGGTAAGAACAGCAGGTAACTAACTCACAGAACTGTTGTGACGACTACATGAATTAAAATGTGTACACCATCACAGTGGTATCTGGTAGTTTTTTGGTGCTAAGGGCTTGGTATGATGAGTCAGCCTTCGGGGAACTCAATCTATAAATGTGGTTTGTATTCAATCCCTAGTATATGCTTCTTTGCATAAAATAGGCCACCAGTGTTTCAAGAGGACCTGCAGTGAGATTGCCCCCTCGCTTTGTAGGTGCTGGCCAGGTGAACATCACAAGGCCTCGGCACAAGCAAAGGCTCTGGACAGTGGGCACTTCCCAACTGTGAACAGAAAGCTTCTAGAACAAGCCGTTAGTTACACAGTCGTCTGTGTCCCGTCCTGACGCTCTTTACAAGCTTTAAAATGGAGGTGGCTCAGTTGCAGTGCCTGCCCCACAAGCATGAGGACCCACGTTTGTATCCCCAGGGCCCCCCAGAAACAGCTAGGTGCAGCTGTGCACACCTGGAACTTAGCACTGGGAAGGGGAGGTGGAGGTCAGAGGACCCCTGGAAGGCCACAGGCCAGGCCTATGTGGCACATGGTCAGTCCGCTACAGAAACCCTTTAGACACCAGACAGGGAAGAGTTTAAGAGGAATGGACGGATGGATGGCACTCATCGTTTAAGCACGTAGATAGGGAGGACCGGATGAGGAACGGCACTGACTGTTCTGAAGCCGTAAAATGCACTCCTTTCTCTACCCTGCAAGAAACAGCATCCGCTATCCTTCCCTTGATCGCTGCTTTTAGACTGCGCTTTCAGAATCTTAAACTTCTAAGAACATCCTATAAAAATAAACCACAGGACAGCCCATTCCAGAGACCGAATTCCCTCCATCCCAGGCAACTTTTAAAGCATAAGAAGGCAGTTAAAACAAAACAAATAAAATAGACATAAGTTCACAGGATAAAAAAAATGTCTGGCTTAGCATCCCATGAGGTATGTGGAACGAGACTTCACACATTTTGACTATTTAGATGTGATTATGCAGGAGACAGGAGACTGTGTTCTATGCTGGTATTCTTGAAAGCACGTGGCCCCCCAAGTATCCCCAACACAGGGCCTGTTCTCATTATGTCCCCTCTTCTACCTCTGCACTGGCAAACGTGTGTGGGGTGAGGGCAGTGTCACCCTGCACCCTGTGGGGACCCTGTTGTTCATTTTCTGGTCGGCCTCTCTCTCCTCAGCGGCAACGGCAATGGTCCTCTCTGGTGACTCTAACCCTGCAGGAACAAGGCCCCAGGCAGCCAAGTCGTTTCAAATCTTTTTGTTTGTTGTTGTTTCATTTTTTTTTTTTTTTTCTGAGACAGGGTCTCTGTGTAGCCCTGGCTGTTTTGGAACTCACTCTGTAGACCAGGTTGGCCTCAAACTCAGCTGCCTCTGCCTCTGAGTGCTGGGCTTAAAGGCGTGCACCACCATCACCTGGTTTGAAATTGTATCTTAATAGTTATCCCACCTAAAATTGTTTCTTCCATTCCCCTTTAGACCCAAGCCCTCCTAATTCTACTCCGAAAGTTTCCCTCATCTGGCCTCTCTAGATTTCTACTGCCCTTGCCTGCTGCGGCCCGATTCCTCTCTCACCTGACTCAGAGGCCTGTCCACCTCTCCCTCCTGTTTCCTCTTTATCTCTCTAATGCATGCAATGCATTTAATGTAATGACATTGACTGTGATGAATAAAGAGATACAGTCTCCTGTAAGGAAGCCTGCCTGTGGCCATGCACTAGATAAACAGTGACCAGCTGACTAGGCAGGTACAGCCAGTTTCATGATTCTAAAGTATATTTGATCGTTCCCAGTACCTTCTCTGTCCAAATTAGTGAGTTTGAAACACACAGATTGGATTAGCAATGATTTGGCCAGGATGAATGAATTCAAGCTGATGTACTGGAAATCAAAAGCTTTAGTATCAGGACTCCCAGATTAAAGAAACAAAACAATAATAGGAGAAGGAGAAAATCCAGCAAATTAGGGATCCAGAAAGAGAATAAAGAGATATACTAAACCTAGTGAATGGCAATTCACTCACACTCTTTGTAAATAGCTTTGATTGCTGCAGGACTGTGGGCCCGTATTTTCCAGGTGGAGGAACAGACAAGCAATACTCACATTGTTTACTATGGCAACCACTGGTCAAGTATAAAGCTCACTTCCTGCTTCACCAGAGCAAAAGGAACTCGCAGATCTCAGGAGGAGACAACATTACAGAGCTACTTCTTAGGCTTCCCATTCTTATGGATTCAGCCAAGCACCCTACCCCTGAGCAACATCTCTACATTTGCATCTTATTTCTGAATTTGTTGTGAATACAGGAAGGGAAGTCAGGGGGCTAACAGCCTCCCGAGAACTAAACACAAGGCACAAATATACATATTCACTAAGTATTTGTTAAATAAATGAATGAATATGTCCAAGGTCATGTGGTTAATAAGTAACAGAGGAGGGACTTGAATCCATGTGTTATGGAAAAGTCCATGGTTTTCTAAAATTCCACTCCAGTGGTTCTTGTATGAGTTTTATTTCTGGGCTTCAAATGGGCTGCCAGGAAATTGGAAACACTGGCTGGCAGAAGCATTAACTCCCTAAAAACACATGCACGCCTGAGACCTCTGCTGAGGATCTATACCCACGACAGTGGCAAAGGATGAGTTGAGTCTGTTTGCCGTCTGCCGCAGCACGGGCCAAGGCTGACTCACCTCTCTAGGAAAATGAGAGGGACCAGAACTGCAGATGAGTAGTTAAGTGACTGAGCAGCAGCAGGCAGCAGATGGGGAGGAGAATGGGATGCAGCAGAGCATGAAGATGCATGAGCAGGAGGGGTGAGGTAAGGGACTTGAGCACTAGCAGGAGGCAGAGGCCCAGAAGGAACCAGGGTTGGGATGTGGGGAGGAGGCAACAGATGGAAGAACCCAAGAAGAACAGAAGGAAAATCCCAAGAGATAAAAGGATAGAGGGAAAATGCATGCGCGCACACGAACACATATATACATGGACACAGACAAATGGACACACACACAGAGAATTTAAAGAGGAACCAGATATAAGAACAGGAGTCAATTGCTTGCAAGGAAAATAGTCACTTTCTATTTCATGTCAAAATGGTGACAAGTGACCCTTCTCCTCAACCCAAAAAAGTGTCAGATGTTGTGGTTTTAATCCCAGCACTTGGGAGGCTGAGCAGAGGGATCATTAAGTTCTAGGCTAGCCTGGGCTACATAGGGGGCTCCTCTCTTAAAAGACAAAGCAAAGCAAAATTAAAACTAAACAAATACACAAAAAAGATGAAGTTATAGGTGGGTGGGTGCCAGCATCCTAGTTGAAAACGGTTTGGGGAGCCAATAAACAAGGTAGAGGGGAAGTCAGAAGGCACACTGAAGGGGCCCCCGCCACTAGCAGCCCCCGCCTGCCCGGCACAGAAGGGGCTGTTTGGCTGCCAACCGGGAGCGCAGCGGGACCCATACTCACTGAGCTTTTTTTTTTTTTTTTTTTTTTTTTTTTTGATTTTTCGAGACAGGGTTTCTCTGTGTAGCTTTGCGCCTTTCCTGGAACTCGCTTTGGAGACCAGGCTGGCCTCGAACTCACAGAGATCCGCCTGCCTCTGCCTCCCAAGTGCTGGGATTAAAGGCGTGCGCCACCACCGCCCGGCCTCACTGAGCTTTAAAAGAGTATCTGGTAGAATTCAGGACTGTGTACTCACAGACACCATATAAAAACAGGGTTGTCTTTGCCTTGCAAGCAGTTTTTCTGCCCGGTTTAAAGGCCGGGCGTAGCTGCTCCCCCTGTCCCCCCCCCCAAGTGGTGCACAAAGAATTCTCTGACACACTGCGCCCACCGCAGATGAAAGCGCTTAAGTGTGAGTGAAAGCAACAATGTTGGGAGTGACATTTACCAGCTGAAAACAGTGAAATCAGAGCGTTCCCGTTCACGGAGATTAAATGTCAGGACTTCACTGTTTAGCTGAGCATTAACTATGGACGTTTTTAAAAATGGAGGATTCCGTTTTCTATTGTAAACAGCACTTCAGAAATCAAAAAGAAAGACGTTAAAAGCAAGGAGGTAATTGGGACAGGCTGGATAGGGAGGTATAGGCTGTTACGGAAGTCAGCTCAGCACACGGGCTGCTGGTGTCCGACGGCCTTCACACTGAGAGGGAGGCGACTTTCTCCACTCTTCACACTCAGCCAGGTGTCAGTCAAAACCCAAAATACATATTTCCCACGCTGGGAAACTTGAAAGTTTTTTTTTTGTTGTTGTTTTGATTGTTCTTTTAGAATGAATATTCTTTTTTTTTTTTGGAGACAAGGTTTCTCTGTGTAGTTTTGGTGCCTCTCCTAGATCTCACTGACCTCGAACTCACAGAGATCCGCCTGGCTCTGCCTCCCAAGTGCTGGGATTAAAGGCGTGTGTCACCACCGCCCAGCTATTTTTTTTTTTTTTTTTTTTTTTTTTTGGTTTGTTTGTTTTTCAAGACAAGAGTTTCTCTGTGTTGCTCTGTCTATCCTAGAACTCACTCTGTAGACCAGACTGGCCTTGAACTCAGAGATCCGCCTGCCTCTGCCTCCCCAGTGCTGAGATTAAAGGTGTGAAGCCACCACCACCCAGATAGAATGTGTACTTCTTAACCTACAAAAAAAGTTAGAGAAGAAAATGGATCCCCCCACCCCCACACTTTTCCCCACAGATGCATTTATTTATGGCAAAATTGGTTAGAGTTTCTAAATATAATATCCATTTTGTGCATGCATACATTTGAGTGTGTGTGTGTGTGTGTGTGTGTGAGAGAGAGAGAGAGAGAGAGAGAGAGAGAGAGAGAGAATCTCAAAACAGGACAGTACCAGCAGTCAGTCCTTCCATCCTTAAGTACTCTGTCTAGTTTCCTTACTGTGGGGTACATACATTGGGCACATACAGAGCTAAGGAGCTGGATACTGTTTCAAGCCATTGCCTTAAACCTTTGAAGTTTTGTATTTAATCCTCAATATCTTTATGGTGTAGGTAATATTATTCCCATTTTACAGATAAGAAGATTAGGGCTTCAGACGAGATTAAAGACTTAAGACCACAGGACTATTAAATCACGTGGGACTTAAACTCTAGCCACTGACTCCAGAGCCTGAGTAATTAACGTCTAGTTAAGAAATTCAAAGTCTAACTAAGATCACAGACATAGGAAGAGACAAGCAGACAAAAACGCTGAGACATGGACATGAACAGACACACTGACTAACTGAGGTCCAGGCAGTCTCAAAGACAGTCTTGATGGCAAAGGGAAGCCTCTTTGGAGCGCAAAGACAGTAGTTCATCCAGGCATAGGAAACTATAAATACCAAAGCTCTGAGTGTTTACCACATCCCAGGACGGTCAGAGTTTGGTGTGTATAAGAAACAAAGAGTCTGGAAACAGAGAGATACGGACGTGAAGCCAGCCCAGGTGAAGGCGGAAAGGGAGGGGAGAGCAGGGTAACAGAGAAGGCCAGGATTGGGGAGGGGGTCTAAGGCATGAACGAAGTGGTCTGGCGACCTGTTAGAGGTGGTGAAGTCAGCAAATCTACACTTGCTAAGAAGGTTTTAAATGATGTAGTGTAAGAATAACAACTACAGAGATAAAGAGACTGTGGGTGGGCCAGGGAGGAGGAAGATGCGGTCTTAGCTCAGGTTGGGAAAACTAACCTTGGCTACCTGGGCATCCTCGACTGCCTTCTCCACTCCCATCAGTAGCGAGCACCTCCGGTACCAAGCAGTGAGGATGGTAAGAGGGGGAACAGAACGGGGCCCTATTCTAGATCTCAGTCTGGTTCTCAGGGGTGACATGGAACACACAGTGACATCTCTGCTTTATAGGGGCTGATGGGTGCTGCCAGGGACATAACGTTCCGCAACGCTTGGGATTGAACACCGTCCTGTGTTCCTCTTGACTTCCCAATGTCCCCTGGACATCCATGGGGGTGATAATCCACTAAAACGGTGTGAGCCTAAATCCTGGTTCTGTTTTACCTAGGAGTAAAGCAAAGCTGGCCTGCTTTCTGTACACTGGATAGTGCCACACAGGGCCTCCGGAGAAACAGGAATTAGACTTGGTTTTGTTTGGAACGTTACTAAGGACCGTCACTATTTAACACTGTCCCATCACCGGCCTCAAAGCAAGCAGTCTGTGGGCTGTCAGGTGGAACTGTAGCTCCATGGATTCTGAATGTGGATTTACCTGTGGGGTCATGCTGGGTATTTAGGCTCTATAAGACATATAATTTGATTGCAAATTACTTTCTGCTTTCCCCTCTTCTTTATAATGGAGTAGACATTGCAGTTTTGGGTTATGTGCAAGAGTGTGCACGTGGAGGTCAGAGGTCAACTTTCAAAAGTCTGCTCTCTTCTCTCACTCTGGGTCCCGGGATGGAACTCAGGTCCTCAGGATTGTGAGGTGAGTGCTTGGCCACCTGAGCCATGCTCTTGACCCTGGACTCCAGGGTTGTGCCTGACCCACCATGTTCACATGACCTCTTGCCAACTGACTACCACTTTTTCAAGCATCCTGTGAACTTTTTACACAGAAAATGCTTCCATAACCAGCAGGAAGCAGAACATGCTTGCCAAGACCTTGTCAAATTCTAAAACAAGGGTTTCACAGCACAGGAAGAAACAAACTTAGTTTTCACTGGCAAAAACAGGTTGATCCAGGGTGAGTCAGGTGACCTCTGAGTGTGAGGTCAGCCTGGTCTACACTGTGAATTCCTCGCCAACCAGGGGTGCATGAGTTGACTCCAAAATGGGGGAGTTGATTATAATGGCTCCTATTTAGTAAAGATATGTTTGATCCTATTTATAACGATCTGAAATCCACAGTCCAAAAATCATGATTTCTTTTGCATCAACGTTAAGTGCACCTCATAAACCGTCAAAAGGCTAATAAGGAAGGAAGGTTACTGGCCATGGGAGGGCTTGGAAGGCCCATGGGAGTGTGATGCAGGGGCTGACTGATGGCCTCTGTCAGGTAACTCCAAGATGCAGTTCATCTTGGCATGGCCCTGACTTGCGTCTTTTAGATACCCTTGCTGCAGCTACCCGGCCAAGGCCCTTATTCTGGAAGGCCCCAGTGGACAGAACGTGATGTAGCCCCTGCCTGTGGTGGCTCCCCTAGGCTCGGAACACAGTGGCCGAGATGCTTTCTGGTTCATCTTCTCTCCTTTGGGCTGAATCTCCTGACTTCCTCCAACTGTTTCTCATATAACTTGGTTTCATATTCCTTCGCCATCTGGGTCATTTACTGAACAAGTTCCAGTTCGTCAATGGTCCTTTAACAGCGTGGTGCCAGAACCAAATGTGGTTTCCAGAGCCGAAATACATAACTGTATTTCCTAATGCTCCTAAAAGGGAAATGCTCTTCCTTCACAGAAAGCAGGGTGAAGGAGGGAGGAAGGAGGAGGGGAGGAGGGGAGGAGGGAGGGACAGACTGCTCAATCATTGTATCTCAGTACTGAAAGACTTTCTTTTGCTTTAAGCAAATTCCACTTGAAGTTTAATTTTTTAATTTTTTTAATTTTTCATTTTTTGGAAACATGGTTTCTCTGTGTAGCCCTGGCTGGCCTACAACTCACAGAGATCCACCTACTTCTGTCTCCCGAGTGCTGGGATTAAAGGTGTGCATCATCGCCACCCAGCTGAATTTGAAAATGTAATGACATTTATTTACTTAGTGTGTGTGTGTGTGTGTGTGTGTGTGTGTGTGTGTGTGGTGTGTATGGGGGGGGGTGAGCACATGCCGTGGTGTATGTGTGGAGGTCAGAAGATGACTTGCAGGCCGGAGCTCTTTCCTTCCTGGGGACTGCAGTCAAGGTGCAAATGACCTGGTGAGTGGTTTTCAGGCCCTCCGTGTTAATTCTTAACACTTAGAATTAGATTGCTGATCTCAAAGAACTTCCCCCCTTGTTTCGTTTCAAGGATTACATTTAAAAACGTGGGTCTGGTTAAGAAATAACAATTTTTTACATTTATTTATTAATTCCTTTGTGTTTGTGTGTGGGGTGCGCATGCTTGCCGTGACTCTACAGTGTGGGGGTCAGAGAACAACCTGCTGGAGTTGGTTCTCTGCCGCCATGTGGGTTCTGGGAATCGAACTCAGGTCATTGGACTCTATCAGAGTTGGCAGCGAGTCCCGTTACCCCCAGCGTTACCTTGCCACTCCCTATTTTTATTTTCTGACAGCATCTACCTGCCAGTCTCCTACGTCGGTTTCTAACTGCAGCAGTTTCCTCTTCATAGACTCTGTCCCGACCAAGTCCTAAGTCACGCAAACGGATGCAGAGACACCACCCATTCCAGGGAAAACAGCCTACGGCTCCCTTCCCAGGACGGCTGTGGTCAACCCCATTTGTTCCAGTGAGGCACAGGACTCAGCTCAGCCTAGAATTTGACCACCTCTCAGAATCTGGGTCTACACACATCTATCTACTCACTGTGGTATAAAGGTGAAGTTCAGTTTCTTTATTATCGAGAGTCACAGAGACACTCGTGACAATCAGTGATAAAGTTCCATTTGGGCTCAACAATGTAAAAAAAGAGACTGTCTATAAATGAATTCAGGGCGTCTCTGATGGTGAGAACATGTCGTTTTTACATGACACAAACGAGGGACAAGCGACTGTATCTGGAGTTTCTATTAGCTGTATGATTGCTGCTTGTGATTATGGAAAATACCACAGGGGTGACTTAGTTCTTTTTGCCATTCTTAAATGAGAGAGAGAGAGAGAGAGAGAGAGAGAGAGAGAGAGAGAGAGAGAGAGAGAGAGAGAGAGAGAGAGAGAGAGAGAGTTCTTGACTGGAAAGACAAAAAAAAAAAAAAGTACCAGAATATCACTCCATATTTAGTAAAAAGTTTTACAAATTTGGAAGCCAAATATCAAATTCCAACAGCGCCTAGCAGAAATAAACAAGCAAAGCTCCTCCCCAGACAAACAAAGACACCAAGTAAGGGTAGAAGGAGCTGTCTGGACTACGCCTTACAATAGTGTGCTGACCCAGTCCCGCTTTAGGAGGAAAAGAAGAACAGTAACTTAGGAAGGAAACCTGTAGCACCCAGCCACTTCCTGCAGAAGACAGGCTCCTCCAGCTGAACCCCCACAGCAGAGCCTTTGGGGTGTGAGTTCATCCAGGGCAGCACTCTCCTGAATGAGACAAGTGCCTGTGACGAAAGAGGTCCCAGAAATTCCCCGGCCCTCCCTCCACGTGAAGTGATAGAATGAGGAAGTAGCCTCTCGCCACACAGCAAAGTGGCCATGGCTGTCAGCTTGGACTTCCTAGCCTGGACAGCGTGGAGAAATGCATTTTTGTTGTTGTTGTTGGTGAACAGCCAGCCAGTTTATGGTATTCTCCTGGCGTACCCTGAAGAGACTTAGGCCTTTCCACATAAAATGAGATTAAGCTTCTTCTTACTCTTTATATCCATAAACTGAATTTGTTGGTAGGAATTGATCACTAGGGCACGTGTCTACCATTCATGAGGCCCCAGGTTTGATTCTCATCACCATAAAACAAAGATCAATCAAATAAAATCTAACTAAATTTAATGATTACATTGCCACATGGACTTTAATTTGGATCTTTGGATGAACGTCACAGTCACCTGAAATGGTAGATAGCATCCAGCTTTGGAAACAGAGTTAGAACAGAACTTTCTAGAACTCCTTTACAGTCGCCTCGTTTCGTTTACTAAAGCAAGCTATCACAGCGGTATTGTACTGGGCAGGGCAAGACTTTCGGTGCTCACCAAGTACCAATTAGTTCCTTATATTTGTACCAAAGAGACACAAATGCCACCTCTAACAGTCACAAAGGCGGAGTCAGCATTAAGGCAGGTTTGGATGCAGCCCCCAATCGGGCAACACTTCTGGTGAGTCATACACTCTGTCTTCATACTTCGGGGGCTCCAACCGGAGAACATGTGTGCCCCATGATTGGAGAGGCTTGTTCTAAATAGACTTCCTTTGGTAGAATTTTGTAGTATATTACTTTAGAATCAATGAATCAAAGACTCTAGAGCTGGAAGGGCCTTAAAGATCAAAGGATGGATAGCAAACGCTCTAATCTAATGAGCTGTTTCTAAGCCTTGCTTGTATTTGCTGTTAGTAAAGAAAATCAGTCCACAACAATGTCCTCACTGTTAAAAATATGAGAATTACTCTATATGTCCAAACACAGAAATGTCTTAATTTTCCATGACAGGGTACATGACAAGCCATATTTAAACCTGACCAAAAGTTATTGTTTATCCACAATTTATCCTAAGCCTCCATTAAAAAAAAGTTTCCTGGTTTTCATAATAAAAATGCAATGACCAGAATCTGGGTATTTACAGTGTTTTGTCAGCAACTGAAACAATACCCAACATCTGCACAAGACAAAGGAAGTCAGTGATTACTTCAGAATCTCCAAACTGATTTATTGGCCTGGTAAGGACTAGACTCCAACTTGGATATTTTACTGTTCTTGGGTCTCCAGTGAGATGAACTGTTTTAGCATGTATTTTTAGTCATGGGTTATTTTTATTTTATTAGCATTGCCTTTAAATCACGTCCCCTCCAAATTTTCCAAATTTACAGTTCTCACCGACTTTGGAGCTTCGTTCTGATGTGACCGTCTCCGGTTTACCAGTTTACTAGTTTTACCGTTCTATAGTCAGGTCACTCTCAGAAATACAAAGCGATGGTTATGGAACAAGTTCCAATTACTCCCCAGAGACTGCAGGCGTCTGGGCGGGCTGTCTGTCCAATGCTTGGCTGTGAAACAGGCTTCCTCTTCTGGTGCCTGGGCTGTTACTGACCTAAACTGACCTTGTCTTCTGGACTATTCTATCTAACATCCTACAGTTTCATGTCACAGTGTTTACAGCGTAAGTCCTTCAGCCTGTGATGACTGATGGCGGCTCATTAACCTGCTCTCGCCTCTAAGAGACGAGACTAAAGGCCCCCCAAAGACTCATGCCGATACTTCAGTCCAGAGCAGGTCAGCCCATTTTCAACTCAAACCACTCCTCCTTCTGAGCCTTAGACTTGGGGTTCACGCCGGCCTCCTAGATCACAGATGCTTCTCAATCTAAATATACGTTGTCTCCATCTTTCACAATAGCCAGTTTTAGTTCGGCTCACACAGCAGTTAATACAAAATAAAAACAAATTTCAAAATCATCTATTTTTTGTAATGTGCTTAAATTTATAAATAATTTAGAAATAAGTAACTTCAAGATAGCTCTGACATCTAGGTTTTATGATTAGAAAGCGATTCTACTTGATAGTTTCAGGACATCTTTAAGAAGTAAAAATAATTCAATGAATAGTATTTTAAAATTAAGTGGGTATTTTGGTGGCAGAGGGAGACCAAAGGCTTGGTTACACTTCCTAATCCTTTTCACTCTGAAGAGAGCATCGCATAGTTTTAAATTCGTCATGACACGGAATGGAGTATCTACTCTTGGCTAACGAAGAGGGCTGTACACATCCACCTAGTACAGTGGTTCTCAACCTTTCTTTAACACTTTAACACAGTTCCTCCTGTTGTGGGGACCCCCAGCCATAAAATGATTTTCCTTGCTCCTTCATAACTGTAATTCTGCCACCGTTATGAATCGTAATGTAAATAACTGATATGCAGGATATCTGCCATGTGACCCCTGTGAAAGGGTCGTTTGACCCCAAAGGAGTTGCAGCCCACAGGTTGAGAACCCACGATCTAGTGGAACCAGAGGAAGTGATCCGGGAAGCAGTCAGCCCACGGGCCTCAAATGCCATGCACTTCTCCCTGTGATGCAGGAGGGACTGCCGAGGGGGTGAGTGGTTACCAGTCACATGGACTCCAGTTCTAAGCCTGACCAGGGAGACCCACCTCTTCCCAGGGCACTAAGCAGGTGTTCAATCACTTATCAGGATGAGTTCTTTAGGTTCTTCTGATGGTCACCGTCCTGTAGACAAGTGTGATGGTTCATCTCAATTGTTGACAGAGATCTAGAATCATCTGGGTGCGGTGCCTTGGGGAGAGATCTTCACTAGGTTAACTGAGGTGGGAAATCCCTCCCATTGTGGGTGTCACCGCTCCCTGGAGTGCACAGGGAACTGAGTTAAAACAGAGAAAGTGAGCTGGGCATGGTCCTCACTTCAGCTGCCTCCTGCTGTCTTGAATTGCCCACCATAACGGACTGTGTCCCTCCAACTGTGAGCCAAAATTCACCCTTCCTTTTTCTTTTGGTTAAAGATTTATTTATTTATTACATATACAGTGTTCTGCCTGCGTGCCAGAAGAGGGCACCAGATCTCATTACAGATGGTTGTGAGCCCCCATGTGGGTGCTGGGAATTGAACTCAGGACCTCTGGAAGAGCAGTCAGTGCTCTAAACTACTAAGCCATCTCTCCAGTCCAACCCTTCCTTTTTTAAGTGGCTTCTGTCACTAAATGTTTTATCACAGCGACAGAAAAACCAACTAAGGCAACACACAGATATGATGGGGAATGGAGGAACCGGAGACCCTTCGCTGGCAGCATCTGGACTCTCTTGCTGCTCTGTCACTTTGAGAAAAAGAGCTGCCAATCAAACAGCTAGCTGGACTGGCCTTAGGCTGGCACCAGTCACCCACAACACTCTAGGACGCCTTGAGGAAAGTGTATGTCCACCATTGCTGAGCACCTCAGCTTCTGGTGGCGGGGCCTCAGCCAGGGCTGCTGGAAACAGTCTGTGCCAGACTTCTCGCTCCCACAAACCTCAGTGGCTGTGACTGGTGCTGAGAGGCAAGGCAGTGACTGGGTGGAACAAATGCCTGTGATTGGACCAAACATCTCTTTCTTGGGCTGCTCAACCCACTTAGCGAGTCATCTGGGAGACATCTTCCCATGCCGCTTCCCCTTGAGCTACAGTCAGGCCCGATAAAAGGGGCCAGGGCTCACCTCTGGACCACTCTCAGGAGAAAGAAGAGGCAGCAGAGCGACAGGGGAGCCTGGGGCCTGTGGCAGTTTGGGTGTCCACAGGCCGGGCTGTGGAAGGACAAGGCAGCCAGCTGTCGAAGGGAGCAGCAGGGGGATGGGTGTCGGGTGTGAAGAGACAGCAAAAGGATGTAAGAGCTGACACTGAAGAAAGAGAAAAGGCTTAGAGAAGCTAGAGAAGAGACTCTACAGTCCCGGTTGCTGGAAGAGTAAGAGAGATCTGCCACCTCGTCAGGGCTAAGGGTCTCAGACCCTGAGCCAAGAGCTGTAACACTTGCTGCTACGGAAGGCTGAAGTACAACTCTGGATTTCCTAGGACCGCCCAGAGCTGGACATTCACGGAGCTAATGGTCCTGATACTGAAGGCCTGGGAGCACCGTAACACTAGAGAGCGCCGTAAGATGATGCTCCCACTTGCCTGCCTGCCTGCCTGCCTGCCTGCCGCCGCCGCCCCTTACCAAGCTCTGAGGGAAATGAAGGCTGCCACACAGCTACACTGAAGAGCTTCTTCTTGTCTACCCAGAATTCCCATTTGGGTAGAAGACAAGAATCCAAGTCAAGAAAATGCTAACAGTGAAAGACATCTTCAAGCACCCAGCACAGTGTTAATTAAGCTCCATGGTGGTAGCGGTGGTGATGGGAGTGGGGACAGGAACAAAGTCAGAATACCTCAGCATGTGCACACAGAGGGACCAGAGAGCCATGAACCGCTAAGCTGTAAAGTCAAGTGTGCTCACAAAAGGGAAAGACTGGGGTGTAGTCACGTTTCAGAAGACGCCGCCTCAAGGAAACAAGGGCCTGAAGTCTGAGGGTCAAGCACAGGCTGCCCCGTCCGGAGAGGAGCAGGTGCAGAAGGCCAGCCTTGAATGGCTGCCCAGCAGGAGAGAGCTGAGGTTCATGGGTAAATCCTGACCCAATGCATTTGGAAGGGTTGGAATCTGTGAAGAAAACACAACCAGAGGGCCAAGAAAGAAAGAAGAGAAGCAAAGAACTCTTGTTTGTTGTCATGCCTAAGGGGCTCATGGTGCCATGAAAATCACTCTGGCCACTGTGCAGACATTTCTTGCTAAGGATTTAGAAATGTTTATTTGATTTCTAACTAATGACAAAGAAGTAGAGGGGACCCAGGAACGTCCATGGAAGATTCTCATCAATGTATAGTTATGATCATAAAAGACTAGAAAATAGAATTATGGTTTCTGTTTATCAACAAGGGAATGCAAGTCTGTAGATATGGACTAGCTCACCTAAACTTGCTTAACTACAGAATGGTGGACCTACCTACAGTTTGAATGCTGGTGTGCATAGGACCCAAGCCTATTTCCTCTCTGTTCCATGCAGAGAGGGTATATTTGATACCCTTGCAGAGGGCACAGACAAGCAATCACTCATCTGTATTTGGTCTAGGGCTGAGCCTGGAGGTGGGAGAGAGAACTGAGTTTTGATCTCTGTTTTGCTCTCTAGGCAAGGCACACACCTTCTCTTGGTCCTACAATATAAACTCTAAGAAAAGGATGATTTTTGTCGGGTGGTGGTGGTGTCCACCTTTAGTCCCAGTTCTCTGGAGGCAGAGGCAGGCAGATCTCTCTGAGTTTAAAGCCAGCCTGATCTACAGAGTGAGTCCTAGGATAGCCAGGGCTACACAGGGAAACCCTGTCTCAAACAAACAAACAAACAAACAAACAAATAAAACTAGAGTAATTGTGAGGTTCAGATACTAACTACACGGAAGAGACAGAACATGCCTGTGTCCTGTGGCCCAGAGGTCATCTGTTTCAGAGTTGGCTGAGGAGAGAGAAAGAAGTCCTGATGAGGAGCTAGAGAGGTGGCTCAGTGGTTAAGAGGTCCTGAGTTCAAGTCCCAGCAACCACATAGTGGCTTAGAACTATCTATAATGAGATCTGATGCCCTCTTCTCTCGTGCAGACCTACAGGAAGACAGAGCACTCAAAATAAATAAGTCTTAGAAAGAAAGAAAGAAAGAAAGAAAGAAAGAAAGAAAGAAGGAAGGAAGGAAGGAAGGAAGGAAGGAAGGAAGGAGGAAGGAAGGAAGGAAGGAAGGAAGGAAGGAAGGAAGGAAGGAAGGAAGGAAAGAAGGAAGGAAGGAGTCCTATGAGCGCTAATTTTAGAAACAAAAAGGACCCACTGTAAGGAAGAAAAGGCACTGAGAAGGCCTCATCTAACTCGTATTTGAACCAGGCTCTTATACATCTAACACCTACGATGTTTACGGTTTTTATCAACATCTACATGCTTCCCACAGTCAACGGCTAGAAAGGCCTAGAACGGCGGCGTCAGACACCATTAAGGAACTGAGAGTCTGAGGGAGGAGAAATGATCAAAACAAAACAAAACAAAACAAAACTCAAAAGGGCTTGGTGTGCTAGGAGGGAAAAGGGTGAGAACCGGTGTTAACCTGGCACGGCGGCGCACACCTTTAACCCCAGCACTTGGGAGACAGAGGCAGGGGGATCGCAGTGAGCTGGAGGTCACAATGATCTTAAAATAATGACTTCCAGGCCAGCCAGGACTACATAGTGAGGCCCTGTCTAAAATGAAGGAAGGGAGGGAGGGAGGGAGGGAGGAAGGAAGGAAGACTGATTTCCCAGAAGTCCTGAGGAAAAAGAGTTCCTGTAATGGAGACAGAAGGGAAGGAATAGATGCAAACAGCAGACCAAGGGCCTTTATGAAGCAGCAAGGTGAGAGAAGACGAACATGGGTGCTATAACCTGCATTAAGGGTGTAAGCATGGACTGGAAGAGATAAAACAGACAGGGAGGTAAGCAGGCATGTGAGGAGATAATGTAGTCCGCTGTGAAGAGGCAGCAGAGAGGATGTGTGAGGCACACTGAGCATGTGTGGAGCAGGGCAGGAAGACAACCAAGTCCTCAACTGTGCTCCTGAAGCAAACCAGAAAGAAGCCCAGCATGACTCCAGCCCCCATGGAAGCAAAGCTATTTTTGTTCTCCACATCTAAGAAACGTGGAGGTGCAAGAGCTGTAAGGGGCATTAAGTCATTCTGGCAGGCGGCGGAGCGGCTTTAAAGTCGGCGCATCTGCGGTCTGTGCTCCTTCTGTAACTGTTCCCATGTGGCAGCAGGAAAAGCCAAGGTCAGCCAGAGCGCCGAGGTCCTACAGACTAATTCCCGACAAACCTCCTGGGCCTCCCAGTGACATTTCCACTCCTCTACTACAATGGGAAGTAACGAACGTAAACCGGAGGGAGGAAAACTGGCGCGTAGGAGAAAAATGCAAGGATGCATCACCAATGAAGCCCATGAGGACGAGTTCCAGGTCTGGAAGTCCGTCTTACCTAAGTCTCCTTGGTCCCCACAGAGGGGGACATGCCCGCACCCATCCCATCCCACTTCTGCTCTCCAGCAGGGTAACTGCTGAGGAATATTCGCACCCTCACCCACCCCATGCAGGCTGACAAGAACCTGAGAAGGGAAAGCTGGCTTAGATATCAGGAAGCAACAGACCAAGTCCCCAGCCAGCCCCGCCCCCCACCGCCCACGCTGACAAGAGCTTCCTACAAAACACTGCATAGTGTAAGCAATTTTTGTGAAAACAGCACCTGGAGCTTCGAAGGTGTGTACAAAACTGATTTAATCACAACACACCCATCTGTCTTTAGAGAAAAGTGATTATTTAGTGCACAAAGGCAAAACTAAGCCTCTTTTCACAAACGATCACCGGTAAACACATTTTTAAAAACTGCTTGTGCCCAAGACTTGTGTAAGGGGCTTAAATATGAATTCAGGAAGATCAAGGCGTCAAAAACGGTCGTAGGTTAACAAATGGAATTTGCTTTTTGCAATTCTACAGAGGATTCCACTGCGAGATTTCATTATTCATGACAGAATATGGAAATGTTGATACTGCAAACACACAAAGCTTATAAACCATGTGCTCACCTTTCTTAAAAAGTGATCAGTCAAAACACGTTCTTATGTAATTCAGAGGCCTGATCCACAGGGAGCTTTTCCTGTTCTCAAAACTGTGCACCCTCAGCCACAGTCCTCTGGCCTGGCTCTTACCAAACCCTTTCTCACCATAACCAGCAATGGCTACCACATCTCTCTCTATGAGCCATGGTGTTTCAGATGTGTACCTGTAATTATCTGCCCCTGTGTCTCAGGGAAAATCAAGTTACTCTTGGTGGGGCTGGGGAGATTGCCCAGTGGTTAAAAACACTCGTTCTCGCAGAGGACCTGGGTTTCATTCCTAGCACCTATGGGTCACAACCATCTGTAATTCCCAGGCACTCACGAGGTGTGCACTCACATACATAAAATAAATCTAAAACCAAATAATAAAAACAAAAAGAAGAAGAAACAGCTTGGCTCACAATTCCAATAAAAGGCTGGCCTGGTGCAAGCAGTCCCAAACTGTGTCCGAACTATGACGTGGTAACTTTCACAGCTGATTTAATTTCACATGTTTTACACTAAGCTACACACACACACACACACACACACACACCACCATTAGATTTCACTGTATTCACGCTACAAATGACAACAAATTACACTGAAAGTCCAGAAAGGGGAGGCAGGAAGAGAAGCCACCAAGTAGCAAATTACCAAATAGTAAATGCTGATCATCTTCCACCTTTCCTGATTTTAAAGTACATACAAATAGAGCTAATGATTTATGTGGACTTTTTAGATGAAAACCATTCTTCTACCCAGTGGGACAGGAAATTACATAGGCTGAGGAAAAAGGGGGTCTTTGCTGTCCAGGGGCTGTTGGAAAACACTGACTTTCAAACTTCTTCTTTTTTTTTTTTTTAAAGACAGAACCTCACTATGTAGCCTAGGCTGACCTGGAATTCATGACCCTCCTGCCTCAGCCTCCAGAGTGACTGGATGAGAACTGAGTGCTACCACACTCAGTTTGTCTTTTCTTTTTATTAGAATATCCAACACACCAGAAACATATTATCAAAAAAAAAAACAAAAAAACCTTAGATGAACTCCAGGGACTAACTCAGAAGGAGCCGAAGTTTGCCCAGGAGCAGTTCCACACCCCACCATCCATCCGTTTGTTCTAGCCCTGCTTCTAGCTGTAAGCAGTCACCATTCACTTGCAGTGGGGGGCTGGCGACTCCCCTTCCTATCCCCCTTTGTCCCAACTTCTCACCTCTGGTACTTGCCCAACTCCACCATGCTCTGGGCACTTGAATGGGGTACTCGGGTAGCCAAGATGGAGGCTGCTTCTACCCCTTCTTAAAGAGCCACGGTCTGTAGTCAGATCTGTACAAGTTCCCCCCTCGCTTCTAATTCAGATCTGGCTACAGCCTGCAAGACCCCCTGCCTCCTCACCGCGCCCAGAAGCTCTGCTGCATCTGCTATCGGTTATACATTCCTGCTCCCTCCCTTCTCTTTGACCAAGAGCGAAGAACGATGTTTAAAGTTCTAGGAAAGAATCACCTTCCTGAATCTAAACCATGTGTGACTAGAGCTAAAGGCTCACATGGCCCTTGTGAGTGAAAACCTACAGAGCTGGACTGGATGGAAGAATTACTTGTGCGTTTAAGGTCATTTTCCAACCCTTTCTCCCTCTTGACCACACTGTTCTCCAGTGGCCACTAGCACGTCCCACCTCCCTGTCCACAGGCCAGCTCTCTCCCAAGCTCACACTCTCTGGCCACACATCTGCTCCTTCTCTGAAAGCACTTTCACCTCCACTACACTTTCTTCTTAAAAAAAAAAAAAATCTGTATGTGTGTGTATGGGGGGGGGCCGTTTGTGCATGCGTACAGGAACCAGCACACCAACAACCTGCGTGAGTTTATGTGCACCATGTGTGTGCAGTGCCTGTGGAGGTCAGAAGGGGGCATCGGGTGCCCTGGAACTGCAGTTACAGGCAGTTGTGAGCTGCCCGGTGTGAATGCTGGGAACCCAAGCCAGGTCTTCTGGAAGAGCAGCCAGAGCTCTTAAACGCTGGGACATCTCTCCAGCCCCACACTTCCCCTTTTCTTAACCTTTTAAACTAGATTTAGCTTTCTTCCACTTTCGTTTTCATTTCTGCTGTAGCCATACCACGACGCTTAAGGAAATATGCTAGCTTTCCCTTTGAAAGGAAAAGGCACCACCCAGCCCAGATCCAACATGTGCCTTGCTGGACTAGAACAGCAACAACTCAGAGAGGGACGAGCAAAACCAGATGAGGGAGCGAAACTGGCAGACAGTCACGCTGGATTCCGCAGAGGGAAAATGGCGATGCCTGCCAAGTGGAAAAAGGATCAACTTAGCAAAATGATTTTCAAACTTCAGAGTCCCTGAGTAGAGAGGAAGAACAGTTCAAAGCAATTGCTAACGGGCAATGGCCTAACTTGGACTCAGATTTTGTTGTGAGCTCTCTCACAACATGAAACAGAAGCTGTAGGTTTAAATTAAATATTTCATATGTGGGTAAAAACGGCTACAGGCTGTCACCAAGCCAGTGTCGGTAGGAGAGCCGGTAATTCAACTACGATTCTGCTGGTCCTAAGGAACTAGATATTTAGAGGATTTGCATATTCAGTCACTTCTTTCGGTGGACCCTGATTGTAGTGGATAGCCATTCCAGCTTTGATCTGAAAGTTCCAACCCCCATTGAGACTTGGGTAACTGTCACGCCTACAAGGCGGGGCCAAGAGAGGACCCTGAAGACCCAAGATCCAGATGAACGGGCTCTCTTGGTTCCTGGACCCTGGATGCTGGAGGCAGACCGAGCAGAGTTCTCCAGAGGACACCGACAGACTGTGCCACATCTTTCCTAGACCCTGCAACCTACCTATCCCTTCATTTGTAAGTTACACCACTAAATAAACCTCCCTTTTAACTACGTGGAGTGGCCTTAATAATTTCACCAATATCTGACACCCAACGTGGGGCACGAACCCACGACCCTGAGATTAAGAGTCTCATAGAAACATGTGTCTGTAGGGAGGTTGCTGAACTCACATTGCATGGATGAAGGGAAGCAAGCAGGGAAAGAGAAATACTGTTATCATCTTAAGGCCCTACAGAGGACTGGGCAGTGAGGAATAGGAACAGAAGAAAACTAAACAAACAGTTCTCAGATATGACCTCATTCATCTTGTACACAAAGCAGCAGATAGTGTGATCTAATTGTTTCTGTTTGACTGGGCTTGGAAAATCTTATTCTTCACCTCACTTGTAGACAGGCCACCGAGTGAGGCAGACAAGCACAGGGAGTAGCTGAGCACCTTGGACTCTACTTGGTTTGGATTATGAACACCCTTCCTTCTAATAATGCATCTGACAGCCTAGCTCCTTTACCTGCACGGACTATGCACACACACTGCTGTCTAAACAAGACACCTCTCAACCTTTGACACCCACCTCTATCATGCTACCCATACAATCCTCTTTGGACAAATGAGACAAGTTCCTCCCCTAACAGCCAGCAGTTTCTATTCACACATATTTCTAATGCATCTGGTACAAAAAATGGAAAGTCTAATCCAGTGAAAATAGGTTCTATTGTGTGAACAGTAAGGCAAAACTGCATCTTCAAGTGACTTTTAAGGAGAATGCCCTATTTGCCATCTTATGCCTATGCATAATCGGGTGTACACATGCTTAAAATAAGAGGCATTATGCGAAGAGATGTATGCAGTAGAGAAATGATTATATGACCTAATCTATCAATCAATACAGAGAACCACTCTTACTACGCCCTTAGTAACCAAACTCCTGCTTCTTTTGAACCCCGTAAGAGTGCCTCAAACAGTAATGGGGACCCTCGAGTATCTGTGCTCAAGGGGCCCACTGCCAATCTTGATAGTGAATTCCATTATAATCTGTTCTACTGATTTGCTTTTGAATAAAGCTTGCCTTGCTACCACTGAAAAGCTGTAAGGCCTTATTCTTTGGATAGGAGACCAAGAACACGGAGATACTGTGTTTCAATCCTGACCACTAGAAACACTGGGATAGCTGACCTCTTTCTGGTCTAGTAAGATAGATAGATACCTTTGAATATGTTAAAAGGTTTTTGGTCACTAAAACATACTGAAAGATGAAGGTTGTTAAACAAGTAAATCGTATCAACAAGGAGAGATGCAATGCTGGCCCAAGAGTTTTGCATCTTGACAGAAAGTTAACTAATCCCTCAGAATGTTTTAAACACATATTAATTAGTAGGCCAATAATATTTTTATATGCTATCCAAACAGTAATAATCTTGGTGCCACCAAGCTTGTGGCTCTCCCCAGAAAACACCTAACTTAAAAAAAAAATCATAGCATTCTATTTATGGACAATAACCCTCTGTGCATGTCAGCAACTTGTTATGGCCACAGACTTAGACTTTCTTAACTCAAGCTGGGTTTGTTACAGGAGCAAGAACGTCTAAGTAAAATAATGGCCTCTTTCATTCAAGGCATGAGTTTAATCAATACATCTAAGTTTGATCAACTAAGCAGGGCTCACATGGGCTCTCAGAGACTGAGGCCAAATGCATGGAGCCTGCATGGGTCTGTATCAGGTCCTCTGTCATCGCTGTTAGCTTGCTGTTTCTGTGGGACTCCTAAAAGTGGTGGCAGGTGTGTCTCTGACTCTTTTGCCTGCTCTTGGGACTCTTTTCCTCCTACTGGGTTGTCTTGTCCAGCCTCCATATGAGGGCCTTTTCCTTGTCTTTCTATGTCTTGTTCTGTCCTGTCTGTCCTCTCTTGGAGACCTGCTCTTTACTGAAGAGAAAATAGAGGGGGGCAGACCTGGGAAAGAAGGGAGGTGGAGGGCAGTGGAGGGGAGGGAAAATGTGAACGGAAAGTACTGTTTGAGAGGAGAATCTGTTTTCAATAAAAATTAAAAAGGATATTAAAAAAATACATCTAATACAGTAAATTAAGACAGCTTCAGACAAAAGGGCAGAATATTAGGCTCGAATGGTCTATTTCTTGTCATATACTGAACATCTCAGATATTTCTTATTTGATTAAAAGTTAAATTGGGTTTCATCTCTGTATGTAAAATTCTTTCTTTGAGTGCTCCATTTGACAAGGGCCAGGCTGGAGTGAAGCCAGGGACCAAACACAGCCAGCTGTTGGCAGGCCTGACCAGCACCAGCAGGAGTGGGTGTCTTTGTTTTGGGGCTGACTCACATGGTCCAACCTTCATTCATTTTAAGTCACCCCACAAGTATGAAAGCGCTCTGCTAAGAAGAGACCATGGGAAACTCACACACACTTGCCCTCTACCCTCCAGAGCCTCACAGATTTTGCTCCCTCTGGAACACAAGCGGTCCTTCACTGGAATCCGCAGCAACCTTGCAAACTGAACTTTCCCGTCCTGTGCTTGAAACCAACCAGTTCTCTTCATGAGTCTATTTCCCAGAGACTGTGACTCAAATATTCCTGCTTTCAGGAAAAACTGAAGACACAGCAACAAATGAAATCTTTGGGCTTTGAGACAGAAAACAGTAACCTCCCAGGGGTTTTAATATGGGATCAGTATGTACATCACATGCCGGGGAGAAGAGGATAGGGGAGAGTATAGGCTAAGATCTACGGGGCTCTCCAGAAGGGTGACAAAGCACGTGTGGCCCTTCCAGCAGTAAACAGAACCACCAGAAAATCCGTAGAAAAACTCAACAGTGTCATCAACCAGTGCAGCAACAGCAGGACAGGGCACACATCCTTTTCAAGCATTCATGGACTATCCATGCAGACTGTATTTTGGATCCTACAGCAAACCTCAATAAATTAAAAAACGAAGCATTTCCATGACCCTGATGGAGTGGAGCTAGACATCAGAAAGCAGAGGGACAGATCAGGGCAGAAACCATGTGGTGTAGACGAAATTCTAAACAGTCTTAGTAAATAAGAAGCACAGAGTCAAATACAAAGTTAAAAGCCTAAGAGATCAGAGCATTAGTGAAGAGCCAAGACTACCTTATCTTACCACTTGCTGCCATCACTTCTCCTGAGAGAGAGACCTTCTTCCTGTGTGTTTTATTGCTTTCCTGTTCTGCCTTCTCATTGGCTCTAAGCCCAGCCACCATGACTTCCTTGTCACTGCCTGTCTATACAGACCTCCTGGTCTCTATGGTTCGTACTGGGATTAAAGACTCAAGGGTCACCACGCTTGGCTGTGTCCTTGACCACACAGAGACTCTGCCTGCCACGTGATCGGATTAAGGGCGTGGGCTACCATCACCTGACTTCTATTCCTGGCTTGCTAATGACCTCTGATCTCCAGGCAAACTTTATTTATTAACATACAGATAAAATCACATTTCAGCACAATTAAGATGTCACCACAATGTGGTGATGTAAAATGGCATAGGCACTATAAACGTCAATATGGAGGGTTCTTAGACACTAAGACAGAGCTACCACAGGGTCCAGCAACATCACTCCTGGGTATCCATGCAAAGGAATGTATGTCAGGATGCCACAGAGATACATGTATATCCACGTTCACTACTGAACTATTCACGTGATAGACAACTGTGTCCTTCACCAGATGAACGGATAAAGAAAATGTGATATATACAGACACAATGGAGTTTCCTTCTGTGGTAAAGAAGAATTAAATTGAGCCAGGTATGGAGGGGCATGCCTGTAATCCCAGCATTTAGGAGGCAGAGGCAGAAGGATCAGAAGTTCAAGGTTATTTTCCACTATCTAGAAGGTTTGAGGCTGGCCTGTGTTATGGGCCAACTTAGAACCCGTCTTAGAAAAAAAAAAAACAACAACAAGGTAATTATGTCAGTTTCAATAAATGGATGGAACTGATCCATATCATGCTAAGAAAAATAAGCACCACAGAAAGACAAATACTGCAACTCTGTGGGATATATATTAAATCCATATGTACGCACACATACACATACATATATATGTCTATGACGTGAAAGTGCAGGGGTACTACGGGAGGGGAGAAAGGACAGAAAGGTGGGAGGGAGCAAGAGAATGTCATGGGGGAAGAAGAACTATCATGCTTTCTCTCATGCAGAACTTACACACACACACACACACACACACACACACACACACACACACACGCGCGCGCACGCACGATAGGATACGAGTGCAGAAAAGGGATTATGAGGAGGAGGAAGGATGTATGAGAGTAGCAGGGGTGTGAATATGAGCAAGGAAAACAATATAGGCGTATGCAAATGTGATCAGGAAACTCTTTACTTTGTATGTTAACATAGAGAAGAGAGTTGGAACAGTACATCTCAGAACTGTTTTTACAATTAGAACCTGGAAAATTTCAATTTGTTTAGTTTTCCAAGACAATTCATTTGTAGAACTCTGTAATAATCCTTCCTTAATAATTCTTTTGTGTATGTGCACATTTCATGTGTGCATGTACGTTTGAGTGTGCGTGTGGAGGTCAGAGGTCAATGCAATCTGCCCACTTATCCCAGCCCAGAGCGGTGGTGGTGGACACATGGACCTGCCTTTTGGGGGGGGGGTGGGGCTGGGAATCCAAACTCGGGTCCTCACCCTGGCGCAGCAGGCCCTTCAGCAGTTCAGCAGTCCCCTGGCCCCGGCTCTTCCTGCACCAACAGCTCACAGATTCTGCTCCGGGACCTGCCTGTTCCTGTCTCTCCACCAGGTGGGATTACAGACACATGCCACCATGCCTGGCTTTTACGTGGGTGCCGGGGATCTGAACCGAGGTCTTAATGACTGTGCAGCACACAGCAAGCTCGCTGACTGAGCCGTCTCCCTACACCCCCTTGTTGATAATTTCTTTTATTTTATTGAAATGGTTTTATTACATTGCCTAGGCTAGCCTTGAACTGGGTTCGAGTAGTCCTCCCACCTGTGCCTCCTAGGAAGCTGAGGTACCTAGTGGTACATGCTACTGTGCCTGCCTTCTTTAACCTTTCCATTTATGTCCATTTTAAACTTGTACTTGAGCAGATACACTTGACAGCTGATTTTGAACTCTGTACTATTATTATTCGATTGGGCCGATGTTGAGTCTACCTGAAAGCAGACACCTGACTGGGTTATATTAGCAGGGGTAGCTCACTTTTACTATTTATCTTGTGGAGACCCAGAAGTAACTGAGTGAAGGGGAGGGCGGAGCTAGCTCAGTCAGTAAAGGGCCCGCATTACAAACAGGAGACACGCCTGAGTCTCAGAACCCACTTTTTAAAAAGCTGGGCGCAGTAATAATTCTAGTCCTGGAGAGGCAGAGCTGGGGTCCCTGGGGGTCCCTGGCGGCTTGACTAGCGCCTATTTGGCGAGTTGTAGGCCTTGGAAAGATTTTGTCTTAAATGAAAAACAAACAAACTCAAAAAGGTAGAAAGCACCCAAGGGATGCTACCCAAGGCTGTCTTCTGGCCTCTCCAAATGCTTGCACACACACACACACACACACACACACACACACACACACACACACACACTGTATTAATTGACTCTTAGTTGTGTTGAGGGAATACATCTCTCAAGGTATGATCCTCCAGAATTGATGGCATGGCATGCAGTTTGGTGGATCGGCTCTTAGGAATAGGAAAGAGCCGAGCTTCTTAATGGTGCCAACTCGTGGCAAGTGACTTTCGGTCTTACGGTTGCTCCACCCACTAAATGTAAGGAGCAAGGCCACCACACGGAGCCGCAACACAAAGTGCTCAGGGGTAACACACATAAGTGGTCAATGCATGTTAGCAATTATGTACCAGATGGAAGTGCCCTTTCGACATGATTAAACCCTCTATTATCTTACACTCCCTCTGCACCAACACGGACAGCCTATGTATGGTTAAGACGACCAGCAGATGGACTTAGGAATGCAGGGGCACAGTCAGCTGTCTCTACAACTCCAGCAACCTAAAGGCTCACGTTGCCTTTGTCTTTTTCTTTTCCTTCTTTCTTTTTTTTGGTTTTTCAAGACAGGGTTTCTCTGTGTAGCCCTGGCTGTCCTGGATCTCACTCTATAGACCATGCTGGCCTCGAACTCACAGAGATCCATTTGCCTCTGCCTCCTGAGTGCTGAGATTAAAGGTGAGTACCACAACCACCCGGCTCATGCTCTCTTTTCTAACTGTGTTTTCCCTTAAGCCAAAAATTCTCAACCTGTGGGTCACAACCCTCTTTAGGGTTAAACAATCCTGTCACAGGGGTCGCCTAAGGCCACCAGAAAACACAGATATCTATATTACGATTCATAACAACAGCAAAATTACAGTTATGAAGTAGGAACAAAAATAATTTTATGGTTGGGGGTCACCACATGAGGAACTGTGTTAAAGGGTTGTAGCATTAGGAAGGTTGAGAACCACAGTTTAAATTTTTTTTAAATTATTTATTTATTATGTACATAGTGTTCTACCTGCATGTATGTCTGCATGCCAGAAGAGGGCATCAGATCTCATTACAGATGGTTGTGAGCCATCATGTGGCAGCTGGGAATTGAACTCAGGACCTCTGAAAGAGCAGCCAGTGCTCTGAACCTCTGAGCCATCTCTCCAGTCCCATGCAACATGATTTTTAAAAGTTTTAAATTTAGTTTTATGTGTCTGAGTGTTTTGCTTGCATGGATCTCTGTGTACCACTTGCATGACTGAGGAGGCCATTGGAGGAGTTATGGATGGTTGTGAGCCATGTGGGTGCTGGGAATGGAACCCGAATCCGAGAGAAGAGAAACTAGTGCTCTAAACTGCTGAGCCATCTCTCCAGCCCTTTAAGCCATAGAGTTTACTTGGTGACCACCTGGCTACTGTTCAAACTATTCCAAAACATATACCTAGAAAAATCTTCCAAAATCGATTTTAAATGAAGTTCTTAAATTGTAGCAACAAACACATTATCTTCGAACACATTATCTTTGCTATAATTTAAAAAGTCAAATCCAAAGGTTAAAGCAAAGCCACCCATGAAACGCCTAGATGTTCATTTCTCAGTTTGTAAAAATGTCCAGTTCGCTGACGTAGCATACACATTTCAACTGATTCCTATCCAACGGGAGAGAAGATTGTCTGCTTCTCAGTTAACGTCAGAGTCTGGCAACACAGTACACATGAAAAACTTGCTAACTACAGGTATTAAGTAACAGAGAATTAAGGTTTTACTATAATTTACTTTCTTTTGTAAGTAGCCATCGGTATCTGGTGCAATTGGGAACTGAGTCACCTTGGCGGAGCTGTTGGCATAAAAAGGCTCTTAGTGAACAAACGCACTTGGCTAGCAGGGCAGCGGCAGGATCTCTCTAAAACCGACCCACTGGTTTTGTTCTGAGGGCTGTCAGGGCACGCTCAACGTGGCTTTAATTGTGCCTGCTGCTGGTGCAGGTTCTATCGTCACAATAACAGCGCCGCCGTCACAGCCGCCACACGGCTCTCCCCTCTAGTCACTGTTTATAAAACTCTACTTTGGTCCTGTGGGAACACCAAGCGTTTCTAGTCAGTTCTGCAAGTACTACAGCACCTGAACATTTCACATTCAGTGGCTCTGGATAAATATAGGCGAGATCTTTGTGTTGTGGTTTTCTTTCAGTGTTGCTGATTAGAGCAAAGCAGCCGTCCAACGACACTCAGGTTTGATGTGACTTTTAAAATTCAGCACTTGAAAGTGCAAGAAGTACTTCCACACACCCCAAGTCCTTCCTCTCTTCTCCCTCACAAACATGAGCATACCCACCCTACACTTTTTACAAGCAATTTTACAGCATTGATGAAACTTTGGACTAATTAAAGAAATGGAGAGGACAGCTAGCCCAATCCTTTTTGTTTTTAGGTAATAAGGCCTCGAAGGAAACTGAATGAACTAAAGTAAGAGGCAAAATGGGACCAAGAGTCCCGACACCCACGAGGCACACCAACAGAGTATCAGAAACATAGAGCTGAATGTTACAGCACATGCCTAGCATTCCTGAGGAGCTGGGTTCAATCCCCGACACTGCAATACCAAACAAAAACCAGGCCAGGGGGTCACCGAGCTCTTCTGCATCCACAGCGGACATTACCCATCACTTATCATTTCCTTCCGAACTCTGATGTTGCTGCACTCAAAGTGGCTGAGTAACGGAAGAATGAATTATAAATGGGCAACACTCAGAAAGGCGTAGAGATTTCTGCTGCAAAGCGCACTCAGTGGCACACTGTAGAAAACAGGGGCAAGCAGAAGGCTGGACCAGATCTGCATGGCCTGTGGGGAGGAAGACACACCAGGGCTCTCTCACACATAGCACAGGCATCACCTAGAGAGAGAACACACCGATGGCGTATTTAGAGAATCCCCAGAAAGGCAATCTCTGGAACAAAGTAATCTTCGCTGGGACTCAGAAGGGAGGAAGGGCAGGTTTAACGGTTTTATTAAAGGGGCTGCTAACCAGTGATAGTCATGCCCTACTTATTATAAAGCAAATGTCTCCCGGCTTTCAGTATGTGCCAGGATTAAACTCATGAACAGAATCCACAGTAGGAAAGGTATCATAGTATTTTTGCTGGACAGCCAGTCCTGATTTAAGTAAAACTAGATTATAGTAAAGTGAATATGATCTTTTTGTTTATTTGTTTGCTTTTTGAAACAGGGTCTCTCTATATATTCCTGGATGTTCTAGAGCTTGATAATGTAGACCAGCTGGCCTTAAACTCACAGAGATCCTCCTGCCTCTGCTTCCAAAGTGCTGGGATTAAAGATGTGTATGACCATGCACAGCCCAATATGATTTTTTTTTAAATAGCAATTTCAGTTTACTAAATATTATCACTATTTCCCCCCTTTAAAGATATGATTGGGGGGCTGGAGAGATGGCTCAGTGAGTAAGAGCACTGGCTACTCTTCCAGAGGTCTTAAGTTCAATTCCCAGCATCCACATGGCAGTTCACAACCAGCTGTAACTGTAGTCCCATGGAATCAAGACAGACTCTTCTGAGGTACAGATAAAATACCCATACCCATAAAATAAATAAATTTAAAAAATAAAGATATGATTGGATCTAATTAGTAATGCCCAACTTTTCACCTTGAAATCTACTGAAGAATGGTGGTCCTTAAATTCAATTCATTTAATTTTATGTATGTGAGTATTTTGTCTGCACTATGTCTGTGCACTATGTGTGTGCACGCTTGGTGCACGAAGAGATCCGAAGAGAGCATCAGATGCCCTGGATCTGGAGTAACAGATGGTTGAGCCACCTTGTGGGTACAGGAATCAGCCTCAGGTCCTCTGGAAAGCAGTTAGAGCTCTAACCACTGACCTCTCTCTCCAGCTCCAAAGAATGGCTTTATATGTAGATTTACATAATTGGTTATAGGAGTGTGTTTTCATACTGGGGAAAATTCCCTTCACTGTCAGAACAAAGCATGACTCATTCTTGTTTCAGTTTTACTCATTAGCCTGTTACAGGCCGTGATTAAAGATGAGGAAGCAGGGGTCTCGACTGTGCTTGACTGAGTCAATTTAATCAGAATTCTCTGCTATCTAATGAGGCTGCTTTTAACTCACTAGAAAGCACTGTAGTGTGGTTTATGTACAATATCAAATAAAGAATACTTAACACGCCTCAAAATAAAATAAATAAAATAAAATGACCTTTCTCCCCTTCCACTTGTCTCTTAAGTTTAAAAATAAATTAAGTATTTGAGGCCAACAATAATTTTTTAAGAAAGATATTTGACTACTACATGCTAAACAACGTAGTTGTAGACTGTGAGTTCAACTTATTTTGACAAAAATTTAAGGGAATTGGGAAGATCGGTCAGTGGTTAAGGGTCCTGGCTGCTCTTCCAGAGGATCTGGGTTCAATTCCCAGCACCCACATGGAAGCTAGCAACCCTTCATAACTTCAGTCTCTGGGAATCCGATGAATCTTCTGGCCTCCGTGGGCTCCAGGCATGCACATGATACACAAACATACATGCAGGCAAAATACCCATACATATAAAATAAAAATTAACTTTAAAAAAAATAAATGCACATAAAACTAATTTAGGGTGGTATAAATCAGAAAACAGTGATGTCTTGGGGGCTCGGGTTGACTGGAAGAGGCCAGAGAAAACACTCTGAGATCATGGAGAGTTTCTATGTCTTATTAGGGACGTGGTCAAACTATACACTTAAGAGCTGTACATTTTATGGTATGTAAATGCTATTTTAAAAAACTCATAGAGAACTACTCATGTAAAAAAATAAAGGGTTTTAAACTGTCCTCCAAAATAAGGGTTTAAACTACAATCTAGCTGATGAAGAACTTTCTAAATCACTAGCAAACATGCTTTGGCTCAATTATTCAAGAGAATAATATAGACTCGCCAGGATTTGTATATCCGGGAATCAGGCTACAGCAGTTAATGGCTTCCGCCGTCTACAGGAATAAGCATAATTTCAGAGCCATGCACAGCACTGTGATACACATCCACTGATCTGCACTATCTTCTGCTGCACATCTGCAATTAACCCTCCAACTTTACCACGAAGACTGCAAGAGCATGCAGGACTTTCACAGACAGAGAAGGCAGTGATACAGGAATGTATTCAACTTTCAGCTTTCTATTTCCTGTACTCCTTTCCTAGGAAAACTTGAATACATATGAAATTCTGACCGCCACATACCATATTTGGTAAAAGTCTTAACAAATACCAAAGAGAGTATTGAAAGAGAATCAACTATTTGGTGGCTGACTCGCACATGGTGCTGGTTAGGTACCACAGTGAGCAGCCAGCCACAAGTGTCAGTTAGAGACACTGTTGGTGTTTGTCATCATAAAAGGAAGGACAGGACAAACTCTCAGTTCAAACTGTAGCTAGGAAGGCAAACTTCCCACCTCTTTCAGCAAAGTGCACATAAACTATACATTTTCTGTTATCTCTAAAAAGCCCTGGCTCACCGATAAACAACAGATCTTATTATCAGTGGACAAGCGATGGGAGAGTTACTTTCTCTGTCCCGAGGGACAGGCTTACCTACCAAATCTGGCTTTATTCGGTGAACCAGCGGAAAGGAAAACCACATGGAGTTCAAGGTGGTGAACACGGAGGAGAGCCAGGACTGCCGAACCTCCCGGCTTCTAGGAATTCGGTGAAGGTGGTATTGGGGACACTAGAAGGAAACAACAGAGACACAATTAAACTACCAGAGTTAGCATCTATATCCTTACTCATTTTAATTTTCATCTTAACTGCTTTAAAAGTAAGAGGTGCAAAGCTTATTTCATGCTTCGTCCAACCCTACACCATTGGATTCTGACAAAGAGGTTCCTAAATGCAACTTAAAAGGCCAAGTCAGTTTTGGCAATATGTTGGGAGAGATTTTCCATAAAATATAGTACAAGCAGAGTGTAACATGCAGATATATCAAAGAGATCCAATAAATAATAGATGAAGCAATCTCATATCAAGATAGTCAAAGAAGACAGACAGAAGAAGTATAAAGCCAGCAAACAGGAAGAGGTAGTTAACAATGAAGCAAAGCAAAAAGTAATTTTTCAGTTACTAGTTGAACAGTAATTACAGACGTTTAGTGTTGTTGAGGGTGTAGAGAACTGGATACATACTCCCTGTGTGAATACATTGATGCAACTTTCGGACAGTGGATGGTGGCTAGTGCAAGCCTTGATCTATGTTCATTCCCAGAACCCATATAAAGTGGAAGGAGAGAAAAGACTCTGCAAAGTTGCCCTCTGACCCCAACATGCACAAGCGTACATATGCACACACCCCTCTAAATC
This sequence comes from Peromyscus maniculatus bairdii, assembly GCF_049852395.1. Taxonomy (NCBI): domain Eukaryota; kingdom Metazoa; phylum Chordata; class Mammalia; order Rodentia; family Cricetidae; genus Peromyscus; species Peromyscus maniculatus. Next base: position 100,853,056 of record NC_134857.1, on the reverse strand, counting down.
ATAAGCAAACTTTAACGTCTTAAGCTGTCTTTGGCCTGTGGGGCGCAGCCGCAGTATTAAATTGCGAATGTACTGCATTGTACAGGTCAGTGATGTGGATCCCAGTAGTGCACACAGTTCTTAAATAATGCCCTCATTCTTGCAAGGCAGAATCCATGCGCGGGAAGCAGTATCCAAGTAACCAAGAAGTAAACTTGTGCACTTGACTCACTTGTATGAATTATTAATTGAAAAATGAATAAGTCAAGTAATAATACAGAGCCCAAATCCCTTCTCTGGGCAGAAACAAAAAGCATGAACAGTAGGACCTATCACGAGTTTCCTGCATAGAAATGAAGAGTTATGTAGCGATTGGCAGGGACGCATGGAGGGAAGGGGGAGCCCTGTCTGTATTTCCAGAAACCTCAGTCTGTATCCCACAGCCACTCGGTGACTCCCAATGTCTCGGCTACTCCACGGCTCTAGTCATCCCATCTTCCACCTTGGCTCCTACTACTTACTGCCTTTTAACTGGCCTCCTTCCTCCTTTTATCTTGCTATAATTTATTCTCCATGGAATCACCAAGACTCATCTTCTGATAACGTAAAGCAGATCTTTTCATTTTCCTGCTTAAAACCGCCCACAGGCTTTCCTGCACCTGAGATAAAGTCCAAGCTCCTTGGAGTGGCTCCCAAGCTCCCATATAACCTGGTACCAGTCTGCTTCTAATTCCTCCTTGCTAGCTCAATGGGCCACAGTCTGTCCTCTCAGTGTATCAAACTCCTTCCTGAAGACCTCTTCCTCTCCATCTCACCCTGCCAGCCCCGTCCCCAGGCAGTCTTACAGCTCTGTCCTTCGGGTTAGTTCTCAACTGAACATCGCTGTTCAGAGGACAGACAGAACCCCCTCTGCCAATGTTCTGCTTTACTGTGTTCATACAAATTATTAGCACCCCAGCTTACCTTGTTGATTTATGTATCTGATTTTCTGCCTCTCTCACCAGAATGCAACTTGAGAGGGTTTTCACTCTTCCACTGCTGTGATACTAGGATCTAGTCTGGTATCACCTGTATTTTAAGCACTTGGCAAACTGTGGAATATTCCTTTATACTCTGTAAATATATGTCACTGTGATTAGTTTAATAAACAAGCTGACCTGGCCAATAGCTGAACAGGATAAAGTTAGGTGGGAGAGCCAAATTGAGAATGATGGGAAGAAGAAGGGCAGAGTCAGGGGAGTCACCAACAGATGCAGAGAGAAGCAAGATGGACAGCCATACTGAGAAAAGGTACCGAGCCATGTGGCAAAACATAGGTAAGAACTATGGGTTAATTTAAAATATAAGAGTTAGCTAGTAACAAGCCTGAGCTATTGGCCAAACATTTATAATTAATATTAAGCCTCTGAGTGGTTATTTGGAAGTGAATGGCCAACACAGGAAAACTCCACCTACAGCAAACATTTGCCGTATCATTGCATGAACTTTTCCTGGGGAGACGTGAGCACACGTCTTCCACATCCATATAGAGTGCCAATGACATACTGAAGAAACTACTGCACCCCAGTTTAATTTGATGAACTAATGAGTTTAACTGTGCTACTTACAGTAGCCCAGGTGACAGGCTAGCTACAGCGTGGGCAACATATCACTGAAGAAAACACCTCCCCACCTTCCTCCATGTCCTTAGGGAATGGGGAGCCTCATACTCAGTGTGTGCTGCTTTGAGGGCCCCTTCCTCCCTTCCAGGACCTGATGATAACAGAGCCAATCCTGAGCAGGTCGCCTGTGGATAATTACAATGCTGGAGTTCAAGAGGACAATGGCCACATTGTATCCAGAGGACAGCGTTCTCCTACGCATACAGAAAAACTATCATTATAGTTGCCAGATGTTCAGTCTGTGGTTTATGCTCAAGATGGTGAGGCGGATGACTCTGGCTCTTCATGTCTTAGGGCTGAAGAGACCAACCAATCCCAAGTCCTCGGTTCACATTAGAGGAATCTACATTTTTCATGGTGAGAGTGCAGAGGACGTGGACCCAGGCTTTCTGCATGTTTGACATCTGTGGAGTAGTCCTTTTGATGGGTGTTTCTCGGATCTCTGTGCCTTGCTGAGGAGACTTTAATAACACCCTCCTAACACCTTAGAAACTATACCACCTTCATATCTGCCTCCTACTGTTCCAATGTACAGCAAGAACCCGTCCTGACCAGTTTCCTTTTCTTTCTTTTTCTTTCTTTTTTTGGCTTTTTGAGACAGGATTTCTCTGTGTAGCTCTGGCTGTCCTGGAACTCACAGTGTAGACCAGGCTGGCCTCAAACTCAGGGATTCCCTTGCCTCTGCCTCTCAAGTACTGGGATTAAAGGTGTGTGCTACCATCACTGGCTTCTTGGTTTTTCAACTCAACTTTGTATTTAATACACTGACACGAGCCCACAAATCTCGCTTTCTCTCCGGCTCTTTGAGAACTGTCTCCTGTCTCTGTCCTCTGTGTTGGGTCTGCAGCACAGGCTGAGTTTACCCGTCCATCAACCACTGTCATCAGTGGCACGCCCCACCCTCAGACCGCTTCCGCTTTGAGGAGGAATGCAGAGTAAGAACACGGGACCTTGACATCTTCAGAACTGAGAAAGGAAGGCTTAGCTGCCTATTTCTTCTGTGCAGTTCACTGTGTACATCCCAAATATGGATGTACTTTGAAATATAACCCACTCACTTTTACACTGTCAGCCAAGAAGTGAGATTGGTTCTCTTTCTCTACCGCATGGGGGTAAAAAAGCATACGTCAGTGAAACATTGTATCCGAGCTTCCTAACTGAGGGGCAGAACTCTCCAGAGCCCCTCCCCACTCATCTCAACTGGCAAGATCAAATGTGAGTGGTAAGGCAGACAGGAAACACTGAAGTATAAAATCTTCGAGTGGAGAAGCGGATTGTTTTTTCCAGGCTTCTAGTTTTGTCTGAAATGATGTGAGACACTGAGTTAAATACTGGTGGTATACGACAGCTTTTAGCAGTCACAGTATGTTCCAGAATTACATCACTGCTAAAAACCACAAACAGATCTGCCTTCAAGATTTGTGAAAACTAAATAGAAGTTTACAGTGATTTAGATGGAAAATCATTCCACCGAAGAATCCAGATGGCATCATAAACCACAACAGAGCGGACCAAGTGGCTATGAAGTCACTTCTTCTTGTTACCACACACTGAAACGTGTAACACACTTATTATTTAATGGATGCCACACTATTGCAAAATCTTGGGAACAAGATGAACACTAAAATGGCCATTTTTTTCAACTAAGCATGCTTTCAGCTTTCTTCATAATGTTTAAAAATAATGTCATCTATTTCTATATATAAATGTACACACACACACACACACACACACACACACACACACACACACCCCTCCTGTGATGCCTGAACTAATCATTTTAAAAGTAAGATAACCACGCCGGGCGTTGGTGGCGCACGCCTTTAATCCCAGCACTCGGGAGGCAGAGCCAGGCGGATCTCTGTGAGTTCGAGGCCAGCCTTGGCTACCAAGTGAGCTCCAGGAAAGGCGCAAAACTACGCAGAGAAACCCTGTCTCGAAAAACCAAAAAAAAAAAAGTAAGATAACCACAATTTACCACAGAACAGTTTTCAAACGCTTGTCCTTCAAAGGCTGGGTAGACGTTTATCCACGGGAACTGGTGACGTGTCACGGAGTGACATGAACCACAGAGCTGTGGTGGTGTGAGCCTGCTGCCACCAGTCTAGCAACCCAGCTGGTGGGCATGAAACGAGAGTGCACGGCTCTCATTGGAGAGTGCACGCTCTTCAGCGGGCGGGCATGACCTCGGTTCTCAGGTGTGCTGACTATGTGCTGACAGATGCAGTCCGGGCTGGCCTGGCACTTGCTGTGCAGACCAGGCGAGCCTTGAACTTGAGGCGATTCTTCTGCCTGTACATCCCAAGCACTGGGATAACAGGCGAAACCACACCCACTTTACCCAGCCTGACTTGTTAGAGACAAGTGAGGCGAGGGCTCCTCCTTCCCTTGAGAAGCCCCTTCCTGTCTAGGGGAAACAATATTTTTTATTTCCAGAAATAATTAGTGGATTATGACCCAAAGCCTCTGAAGCCTTCTATGAACAGCTGTCTTCTGGGCTCCCTTTGACAATATCCAGTCTTCTTTTGGATAAGTCACTCTTCCAGCTGGTTTTGGTGATATTCATCCCATCTCATTTATCCCCAGTCAAAACCCCCAAATAGGCTTGGAATGGCTTAAGCATAGTGAGGTATTACTTCCAATGTATGTTGGATGGTTTAACCAACCATCTCAAAATCAAAATGACCATAGTTTCCCACACACAAAAAAGTGGCCACTCCTGGCTCCTATGGCTGGCTAAAATAGATAGGAACACAACCCAGGAGGAGACCGTGAGGCAGGTGTTTGCCATGGCTTCTGGGAAGCAGAGGTTTCCTCTCTCTGTCCATAAGCTGTAAGAGACCTACTGTTTCCTCAGACAACCAGTACGACTATGGAGCCAGCATTTGCTCCCTTAACAATAGAGCTTAAGGCAGCATCAGCCCAGTGCAAGTGCAGAAGTCAGGGCCAAGAGGCTTCACTATCATCAATGACATCCCTGGGCAGCTGCACTGGGTCTTGCCAGGGGCAAGATCACAGGGTTTTCTTTTTTTGTTTTTTTGTTTGTTTTTTTTTTTTCCTGTTTTGTAAGTTGACAAATTCTTCTTATTCTCTGTTACGTAAGCAACTGTTTATGACCCTGGACTTCAGAACTGTACTTATTATTCACACATCATTCATTAAATACCTAACAAGCACTTACCAGGTGACAAGAATTAAGGGTGGATAAGACACTGAGGGGGAACTCACTAGAGTCCCGGAGGGAAATTCATGGAGATAATTCATGGAGGTACAGTATGTGACATAATTTTCATGTTAGTCATCAAGTAAGAAACAATTAACGACATTTCCTAACTCAGGTTTCCTGCAGGAGATACACGATCTGAATCACTACAGATACAAAATCTATGAAGTGTAAGAGGAGCAGGAAGTGTCTGAGGCAGAAGTGAGCGGCATCAGAGGTCTGTGATGGGACTATTTTGAACTATTTGGGGAGCTCTATTTTGACCCAGAAGGAACAAGATAGAAGGCCGGAGACACGGGGTTAGAGAGGTGAAGCCCGTAAAGTCAGGCTGGAGAGCACGTACTTGAATCTAAAGGAATGAGACGCGGGCCGGCGCTGTTAGAAGGGATCTGGGATCAGATCCGCATTCAAGAAATACCACTCTGACAAGCAGGAGGAAAAACAGATGTGGCAGGACCAGAGGAGGGACGCTGGGAGACAGCCCACCTTATCAGGGCAATGCTGCTGTCAGTTAAGAGGGAGGAATGGGAGGGTAAACAATGGGGAGGAGGGGCTTGGCTCCCGGGGAGCCCAAGGGCTGCACTTCTCCAGACACCAAGGAGAGTGCAGGCAGGGACAACAAGTTGAGGGGATACCCGTACTACCAAGGTCTACTTGTGAACTTATATCATAGTACTACGGAAAATGTCACACATGCCAGGCAGGGACCACACCATTGAGTTTTATCCTCAGCACCTTCCTGACCTTGTGTGTGTGTGTGTGTGTGTGTGTGTGTGTGTGTGTGTGTGTGTACACGCACACTCTGAAGCCAAAGCAGGACCGCACCTTCACCTATCACTCTCCGCTTTATTGCCTTAACATAGTCTCTCACCAGACCAGATGCTCACAGTTTTGGCGAATCTGGCTGGCCAGCAAGCTTTCAGATCCACCTGCCTCCCCCCCCCTCCCCCCCTGGAGTTACAAGCATGCAGAAGCATGCTCAGCTCATATACATGCTGGGGATTCGAGCCCAGGTCCTAATGCCTGCAGAGCAAGAAGCCTTGTCCATCAAGCGATCTCCCCAGCCCTCTCTTACTTCTTTGGAGACAGGATCTCACAGCAGCTCAGGCTGGCCTTGAACTTGGTCTATGGTACAGACAGCTTGACCTACCTCAGCTTTCCAAGGAGCTGAGATTAAAGGTCCTTGCCATGAGGGCCAGCTGTAGTCTGGTTTTGAGCGGAATCTTGTGAACCAGTGAAATTCTCCAAATACAAACTCTATCGCTGTTAGAAAATACATGTTTTGGGGCTGCCGAGATGGCTGAGAAGGTAAAAGCACTGTGTGTCAAGCCTGACGACCTGAGCTCAATACCCAGGACCCACATAGGGAAGGAGAACTATTTCCTGCAAGTTGTCCTCTGACATCCACACACATGCACATGCACATGCATCCACACATCTATATACACACACTATAAAAAAAGTATATTAAAAAAACATACACTTTTTAGGTGGAAATGGGGCAGGATGAGGTTCTGTCTCTGGAACAAGGACAATGGGTTGACCCAGCAGGTGGGTACATAAAACTGGTGATGGAGGCCAAGATTCAGGCATTGGCATACCCTAGAGAGGCATGGCCTGGAGTGGCAGCCTCATTTAGAGCTGGCAGGTCACGGCGTGAGCCTGCTGTGGATCTTGGCTAGCCGAGGATCCCTGATCTTAGCTAGGCTTCCTCATGGAAGAAGACAGGCCTAGAGAGGCAGTTCTGGGACCAGGCCCTCTGGATAAGTGAGACAGTTGATTAGCTTGAACCGTTTAGGAAGCCCCCAAACAGTGGGACCAGGACCTGTCCTTGGTGCATGAGCTGGCTTTTTGGAACCTAGGGCCTATGCTGAGACACTCTGCACAGCCTTGGTGTAGGGAGGAGGGGACTGGACCTGCCTGGACTTAATCTACCAGGCTGGGCTGACTCCCCAGGGGAGACCTTGCCTTGGAGGAGGTGGGAATGGGGGGCAGATTGGGGGGGGGAAGGCTGGGGGGTGGGAGGAGGAAGAACAGGGGAATCTGTGGCTGATATTTAAAATTAAATTAATTATAAAATTAAAAAAAAAAAGAAGTATTACAAATACGGGGGGGGGGGGGGGAAGAGGCAGTTCTGTCCAAGCAGACAGAACTTATCATCGGGACCCAGTCGGGAGCCAGCGGCTCTTCTCCCTCAGCCACACAACCGGCTACTATGCAGTGAGCACTGACCAGGCATCTGCAGGACGTGTGAACACACACACTCTGCGCTGGCATCCCCGCCGACCTATGCAGTTCCCCAGTCTGTCCTGCCTGACCCTGAAGTGGATAACCACCCAGCCTTGCTACCTGAAGATATGGGAATTATGCAATCCCTCGTGTGCCTGACTACCAGGATTCACAAGTAGTTCCTGGGCCTAATAGCTATGGAAAGAGCGTCCACGTGTTCAAAGGAAGGAGACAGGGAATCCCCCAGTAAGCCACATACTGATAGAAATTGTGGGCCCGGGTGGTGTGGTAAAAAGTATTTGGTAGTTAATACACGTTTTCTTACTCGGATATTTTGCTCATTTCCTCTTTCTTTACTCTGAGTTGAGGCATTTGACTTTTTCTGGGTTGAGGTAGTTTGCTTTTAGGTAGACTGGATGTGGTTAATGTTCATTAGAATGAGAAGTGCAAAGCCTGGCGGTGGTGGCACGCGCCTTTAATCCCAACAGTTGAGAGGCAGAGGTAGTGGAATCCCTGTGAGTTCGAGGCCAGCCGGATCTACAGAGTGAGATCCAGCACAGCCAGGGCTACACAGAGAAACCCTGCCTTGAAACAACCAAAACCAGAAGAAGGAGGAGGGGGAAGAAAAGAAGAACACAAGAACAACAACAATAACACAACAACAGAACTGCACTAAATCACCAGCGGTAACGAAAGTTTACACCTGAAGTGGAACCCCACAATTACACTTATATTGCTGTTTATGACCCTCTTTTGTGAACTGCTTGGATGCTGTTGACAGTAGACACCAAATGCCTTAAAGTCAAACTCTCCAGAAGACGGGCAGGCCCAGTCATCTGTGAAGGCAGCACCCCACCTTGTGGAATGGGGTGCTGGATGTGGACACTTGCCAAGTCCGTTTTAGAGGAGATCAAACCTCCAAACCAAACAATGCAAAGATAAGAAGCCAACAAAGAATGTTATCATTAATATAATCCCCGCACTTCTGTGCTTCCAAACAAACACACACACACACACAGACACACACACACACACACACACACACACAGACACACACACACACACACACACAGACAGACACACACACAGACACACAGACAGACAGACACACAGACACACACAGACACACACAGACACACACACAGACAGACACACACACACACACACACACACACACACACACACGGATCTGTACTGACTCCCTTCCTGTTGGGTCTTGTTTCGTCTTTCTGGAATCTTCCTTCGTCATTAGTTCTGAATCCTTAGATGACTTACCCTGTTGTGGCCACAGTCCCACTGGACCGGTTACTGTCCTTTCATTTTGAAGGTCATGTCCTTCCAGGTCTGGGAACCCTCCCTAGGCCATCCCTCCGTCTGGAACTTTTCTCCCGTGTCCTTGCCTTTCCTGCATATCCTTCAATATTCTATTTGGTGACCGAGTGCTTGCTCTCTGCTTTTCAATTTTCTTACAGTTTATAGCAGAATCATCCGTATGACTGTCCAGTGCTTCGTAGACTTAGTTTTCATCCTTGCAATAAAAATTTCAATTGGAGTATTTCTGAGGTTTTGAAAAACTAGACCTTATTCTCAGTGACACGACAGTCTCTCATTTCTCCGACAATAACTGTTTTTTTCCCCAATCCCTCCTTTTCTCAAAACCCCTTTGCTGATTGCGGTTTGGGTTCTTACGTCTGGCAGTCAGTGGATATCGGGTCAAACCAGTGATTTTTGAGTAGACGGGAGGAAAGACCCCTCCCCAGACCACTGGACATGGACTGGAGACATTCAGGGCTGTCACGGCTGGTGGGTGCGTGGGCTGGGAGGTGTCGTTCACCGGCATCTGGTGGAAAGGCCAGGGCTGCTGGTGAGCAGCGTCCTGTAATACACAGAACACTCTCCCATAACAAGGACTTCTGTGGCCCCAGTGTCCACAGCTGAGGCAGTGGGAAGCCTGGCCCGTGTTGATGAATGAGGTGGTGGTGGCCACTGTCTGGGCTGCTCTGGGCGCTGGAGGGTGAAAGACAAACAGGACCCGTGTGTCAGAGCTTGTAGCTTTGTTCTGTGGGGCAAACCAGGCTCTTCAAGACTGATCTTTAATTCCTTGCCTGGAGGATATAAATGGGGCATTCTGGGGACTGCTGCAGAAAGGGGGCCTGGGTGGTAAGAAGGAAGGGGACAGGGAAGGTGTTTGTTCTCCTGAACCCCCAGTTTCAAGGTAGCATTTCATCCCGCCCTCAATCTGCCATGTAGCAGGAAGGCTAACGCCTTCACAGCTCAGGAGTTAAGGCTCTGGTCCTCTTCCTGCTAAAATAGTGTCCAGAGCACAGCCGCTCTCTATGAGGGCCTCACCCCGACTGTGAGACAACTGATGTCCATTGTCTCTTGCTCACCAACACTGCTGTGTGTGTGTGTGTGTGTGTGTGTGTGTGTGTGTGATCAGAGGACAACATGGGTGTCTTCCTCAAGTACTCTTCACCTTATTCAGCAAGACAGGTCTCTCACTGAACCTGTAGCTCACCAATTTGACGAGGCTGGCTGGCTGACCAGTGAGCTCCCAGGAGCCCCCCATCTGCACACCCAGCCCAGGGTTACAGGTGCATGCTGTACTGCCCGCCTTTCATGTGGGTGCTGGGGATTCGGACTTAGTCCTCACCCTCACACAGCGGGCACTTCACTGACAGCCAACCCTACCCCATCGACAGCCGACTCTCACGGCTTCTACTACTGTGCTTCTCTCCAACTGCACTGAGAGCGTCTTGACGCAGAGGCATGTGCTTCCCTTATATTTCTCACAAAATTCAGCCCTAATTTTGCATACAAACCTGCTCAATTAGCAGCCACTTCATAGTTTTCAAGAAATACTTTAGGATTAGAGAGGTGGTTAAGAGTGCTTGTTAACGCCTCCCACCCCCGAGAAAGCTGGGCGGTGGTGGCGCACGCCTTTAATTCCAGCAGTAGGGAAGCAGAGGCAGATGGATCTCTGTGAGTTCAAGGCCAGCCTGGTCTACAAGGTGAGTTCCAGGACAGCCAGGGGTGATACACAGAGAAACCCTGTCTTGAAAAAAAACAAACAAACAAAAGAAACAACAACAACAACAAAGAGTGCTTTTTGTATACCCGTGTGACTACCGGCTGTGATAACACGTGTACCTGTACCTCAGTGGTATGGGGGGTAGACGGAGGCAGGAGGATTGCTGGAGCTTGCTGGCTGCTAGCCTAGCTGGAAAAAAATGAACTCCAGGTTCAGGGAGAAAACCTGACTCAGAAGATAAGGCAGAGAGTGACAGTCGGACACCGGCCCTTGTGTCGGCTCACGCACACGTTTGCACACGACCCCCTCCCATGCATGCACACACCACCAAACACACACAAGAAATATTTTATTGGGGGGAGGTAAAGCTTCAAGTGAACTGTTCTACTACCTCAAAGAAGAACATCTGAAACAAGAAGAAATAAATGTAACAGTACTGCAGCAATGTGTCTGGGTTGAAAGAGTCGTTTTTCCGTAATGCTAGGGACCAAATGCAAACCCTTGTGCATCCTCGTAAGCAATGCTACCGCTGAACTATGTGTGCTCCCGGTCCCTGAAGACAGTCCATAAGACAACTTCTGCAGGTGGAAATGTGATTCCAGAGCTATGTAAAGTGTTTTCTAACTGAAGAAAGGACAATGTAAAAAAGAAGAAAAGACAATAGCATCTAACAGAGATGTGTGATGTTCACCAAAGAAGAAGTGGAGAAGACTCTCCTGTCTATCCATGCCCAGATTAGTCTGTGATACACACTAATCATCTCAGCCATTCTGAAAGTCTCCTCTTAGCACAGGGTCAATAGCTCAATGTTATGTGGTATGCTGCCACCTGGTGGCAGGATGAGGGAATGACATCAAGCACAGCTGGCCTGTCTGCAGAGGAAAGGTACAAGGGAAATTCTTCACCAACCCACAGGAGGGACTTCCAGGAACATTTTCCGAGGCTGTGGGACCTTATGGAGAGGACCACAGAAGGAACGAAAGGGTTGATGGACGAGAAAGGGATTAAAGAGGTGAGCGGAGGCCAGGAGAGTAAGGAGAGGGCAAGCAAACGTGTAGGGTTGGGAAAGCTTTGCCTGAATGCAAGCAGCACCCGCAAAACCCATCTCAAGCCCAGTCTGCAGTCATCATGGTGGAGGCTGCGGGCTAAGACTGGGTGATATGAGACACTATTATAAGAGACTTTGAGACAGGAATGCTGCTCTCACAGACTTCCCAGGGTGTGGCGGCAATGCAACAGTATGCTTACACACACCACACACACACACACACACACACACACACACACACACACACATGCAGAAGCATATATATATATGCTTTAATATATATATATATATTAAAGATTTATTTTGTTTTATGTGTATCAGTGTTTTGCCTGCATCTCTGTATGTGAGCCATGTTCATGTCTAGTGTCCATTCCACAGGGGTCAGAAGTGGGGGTACTATCCTCTGGAATTGGGAGGAACAGATAGTTATGAGCCACCATGTGGGTGCTGGGAACTGAACCTGGGTCCTCAAAAGAGCAGCAAGTTCTCTTAACCACTGAGCCATCTCTCCAGGCCAACGACAGAATTCTTATAGTGACCCAGATCAATACTTCCCAAGTCATGCTTGACTTTCTTCTTCTCAAATTCCGATCAAACCTGCCAGGAAATCCTCCTAACTCGACTTCCAGAAAAATCACACAGGTCCTGGAGAGATGGCTCTTGCAGAGGACCTGGGTCCACGGCCCAGCACCTACATGGTGGTTCACAAACACTGCTAACTCAAGCTCTGGGGGATCCGGTGCCTGCTTCTGACCTCCATGGGCACCAGGCATGCATGCGGTGCACATATATGCACTCAGGTAAAACATTCAGACATATAAAAAATTACCTAAAACAAAACATACGGAGTCCAACTGCTTCCCCCTCTCATACCTTGACTTGAGCGAGTCAGCTGCAAGGCTTTGTCTGTGCCGTGTGGTACAGCACTGAGAGTCTGTAACTCGGGCATCACACATCTGAGCAGAATCTTCCCAGGACTTCCCATCTTTCTCGGGACTTCCCATCTTCCTCGGTGTGACAGAGGAAGTTCTTGTGGCGTCATCTGCCCCCACCCCGCCCCCATCTCCCCTTCAGGGTCCCTCCACTCATTCTGTTCCTGGGACCCGCACTCTGACACTGGGTCAACATGTAGGAATCTGACACCCTGTGATGTGCTTTTGTGATGTGCCTGTGTCTGAAACACGCCTCTCCTCTGTGTCCTCATCTTGTTCGAGGCCCAATGAGCAACTGATTTTGTTTTTCTGCCCATCCCAGTGTGACTTCCACAGCATCGTGCACTGTTCACTTTCTGGTGAGCTTTCGTTATCCTAACCACTGTGCCTAGGGTGACTGTCTTCTCCACTGCAGTGGAGGTGGTCCTGTGATAGCGGGAGCGGTCTAGCCTTGACTCTGTTAACCAATGGACCTGAACTAACCATATCAATGCCTGTCAAGAGGGGCAAATGTTTACAGTCGAACAAAGTATTCTAAAAAACTAGAGTTTTGCCAGGTGAGGTGGCAGATGCCTTTAATCACAGCACTCACAATCAGGAGGCAGAGGCAGGTGGATCTCCATGAGTTCAAGGTCAGCCTGGTCTACATAGGAGTTCTAGGACAGCCAGAGCAACATAATAAAGAGACCTTGTCTCAAAAGAAACACACACAAAAAGCACAAGAATTTTGACTGCTATAATATTTAATTGGGAAGGGGCTAGCTAAAAATATCAGTTTTAAACACCAAGAATACACCTCTACATTTATTTATATCATATTTAATATATCTTGGTAGGATTTCACTATTGTGCCTGTTTTATTTCCTCTTTATTAAACACCCCTTTCCGGGATCTAATACCATGTCTCTTCTCACTGTTATTTTCTCAGAGTTAAGCCCCATGTGAAACAGCTTCAGTTCTTCCAGTGACCAGTTTGCCCCTAAAATCTTTTAAAACCCGAACACTTGATAAGCTTTTTAGCTTGTTGTTGTTGCTGCTGCTAGATACAGCTATTTATATAACACAAGGTTTTATTTGTCCTCTCAGTACTTATTATTTCATTCTAGGTGAAAGGTAAAAACAAAGAGGTATGACTAATGGCAGATACTTTCATCCAGCTCTCGATTTTAAACAGTACCTCTGACGGACATTGGCTTTTGGTTCCAATTATACCTTTTTATATTAAGGAAACCACTGGAAACATTCGGATAATGAATGACTGGGGCAATGAAGTGCTTTAGGAAGCTAAATATGGACAGCCACGGCCATGAATGTGACGCAAAGTAACGAGAGCCCAAAGTAAGTGCAGTATGTGTGAGATTTGCGCCTCAGAGTTTCCTTTGTGTCTTGGCTTAAGTAGATTATCTAAAACTGTGAACAGAGACGTGGTTTTCACTGAGAACAGAACAAGAGTTTGGGATTTCCATTACATTGGTCTCTGCTCCACATCTGTGTGCTCTTTCATAATCCCTATGGTGTTTCAACAATCTGCCAGAAGGCGACGTCAGGGAAGGGTGGACGGGCCTTTTCTTGTCAACACACTGTTCAGCTTAGCTTTCTTCTAATCACAGCAACAACCATAATCAGCACAGAAAATCTGGTCAGTCATAAGAATGCTTGCAGAATCTGTATCAATTAAAATGGTTACTACAGTTGGACAGTAGTGGCACAAGCCTTTAATCCCAGCCAGGATTAAAGGCACTCAGGAAGCACAGGAAGGCGGGTCTCGGTGAGTTCAAGGCCAGCCTGGTCTACAGAGTGAGTTCCAGGACAGCCAGGGTTACACAGAGAAACCCTGCCTCAAAAGGGGGGGAGGGGAGAGAGAGACATCAATACTACAGTTTACCAGGCAATCGGTACAAAGCACAAAGTGGACAGATGTGTACCAACATGGAAAACCAGCAAGGTGTAGAGTTAAGTGGGGGGAAAGCCCCCTAAACAACATAATACAGAGTTTCTGATTTATAAATTACCCCCCAACCACTCCCCAAAGCCCTCCACATGGTCTATATGACTCCATGTACATGGATTAACCCTTGGTCGTATGCACGCGTATACAGGAGGAGATCAGCACTGTAGGACCCACGCCAGCCAGCACCACAGCTACCTCTAGAGACTGGGCTGCGACAGTGATGAACAAGGCCCAGATTTCCTTTTAATCTCTACTGTCTAAACGGTTCAGATTACGAAAGAAACAAAGAGGAATAAAATATGCGTAGGACAGAAGAGAGGAAAGAAAGAAAGACTGTCAGGGTTGATTCTAGGATCTAGTAGATGAAGAATCGCTTCCATCTTCACAGTAGTATTTTGTCTAGAATCAGAACTCAAGGTTTCCAAAATGAATGAACAAACAATCATCCTTTCCTGGGAAAACACTGGAAGGCTAATGACAGACCAGCGGGAAAACTCAAAGTAATGAAGGCTGGCTCCACTTTTTAACCTTTCACATCTGTTTTCGAGGACTTCGCTGTTGTATGTGTGAACTTTTCATTCTATAATTATAAACGCACTTTAAAAAATAGTTTGTTCAGTGCCACAGTGCCTTTCCCTTTAGTCATATGATCAGGATCTCAAGAAGTTAGCAGGAGTAGTGCTGGTTGTCAAGGGAGGCACTCAGGAAAGCAAAGGCTCCATTCAGAAGCAAAGAAAAAGATGAACTGTAGCCCACAGCGACACCCAGGGCCTCCTTGCCCTCCAGGCTTGGCTGGGGCGGTGTGGGGGGTGTGAGCAGCCCTGCTGAAACCGGCTCCAGTGCGGATCACTGTTAGCTCCAGGAACCGTTTCTCTAGAGAGGTTACTACCCACAGTGGTTGGTGGCACCTCTTCAGTTACTCTTTACTTCAGAACTAATCCCAGTGGAGACTACTTGTTCTTTAGAAGTTTGGGGACACTGTTTCTGTTTGGTTCCTCTCTGTGTGTAGCCCTAGCTATCCTGGAACTTGCCCTGCACACCAGGCTGGCCTGGAACTCATAGAGATCCGCCTGCCTCTGCCTGCTGAGCACTGGGATTAAAGGCGTGTGCCACCGATGCCTGGTGGGACATTTTCTCACGCCCCTGATTTCACAAGAAAATATTCCTCTCTGGGTGGGGGTGGGGTGGGGTGGGGGGTGGAGGGGTGTCTTAGCCCACTGCTTCTCAGTTAGTTCTCTAGTCCAGGCTGCTGTTAGTCAAGGGAAAGGTTTTTCACAAAGGTAATGAAGTGACTCGGAAGTTTACTAGTACAACCATATAATAAACTGAGAAGACTCATTTCGCTTTCCTTTCGTGTTATAAACACAGTGGACTAGGCATCTAAAATTCACTACCATTAAAACTACCTGGAGTCGGGAGAGGTGGCTCGGAGGCTAAGCTAGCTCACTGCTCTTCAGAGCCAGAGCTCAGACCCCAGCACTGACCTCCCTCCTACGGCACACACACATGCTCACACACCCAGACACACAAATAAAAAACGGGGAAAAGAATTATTTCTTACAATCTAAATAAAAGGAATATAGAGAAAGTTTCCTCTATCATTTACTTAATAAAGTTATATTTTTAAATTTTAAAACTCGAAATATGCTGCATGTTTATTTATCATAAATAGGTTGACAATGATACTTTTCTACAAACTGGCAAAAACATTTAAAAATTCACTGAATTTTATTATTTAAAATTTTACTAATTTATTTAGCTTCTTCATCTTGATCTTTTTTTTTTTTTTTTTTTTTTTTTTTTTGAGTCAGAATCTCACTCTGCAGTCCAGGTTGGCTTGAACTCCCTATATAGACCAGGCTTGCCTTGAACTCACAGCAATTCACCTGCCTCAGTTCCCAAGTGATGGGATTATAGGTGTGATTCTCTGTGTCTGGCATCATAAAAATTCTATACAAAAATAAACTATAAACCAAAGAGAATATTCCCACATAACTTAGTTAATTCTAAGGAATTCAAACTGGTGGTGTGTCTTTGGATTTCTGGGAGGTTCTTTACTTGTTCAAGAGCAAGCCTGCACTAGGGATGTAGCTTTGAGCTTCTCACCTGCACCAACATTGACTATGAAGGGCTTGGAGGGATACGGGGGAGACTACAACCAGCCCCACACTGCAGTTACTGTTCGTGTTTGAAAATGGAACACATTTTCCAACTCACCTAAAAAGCCTGAAAAACTAAACTATAAAGAGAGAGCGCAAGGCCCACAGCAACAGGAGCATTATTGATAACAAGGAAACTGCACTTGGTGAAGTTCTACCAGGGAAAAAGGTGAGGAAAACTCCTCCAGGGAGGGGGTGCTGTTTATATGAACAGGTACCGGGCAGGGCAGGCACAGACCAAACATCAAAACCCAGAGTCCAATTAGATCCTGACTCTGAATTTGCTTCAGACAGAATGGTAATGCCAAGTAAAAGTCGTCCTTCTATAAACAGATTAAGGCTGACAACTGGTCTACCTGCTAGGACCCCGTCTCCCCATTCCACGCCCCTCAAACTAACAGAGATCAAGACAAGAACCCTAGGGTGGGAAGAGAGAGCCACCAACTCAAGGTCCCCGCATCCTCTTCACCGGCTCCTTCTTCTTTCCATCCCTCCCAGTCATCCTACGAGTTAATCTGATTTATCACAGACAATTTTGACATGGCTATATGCGCAGGCAGGAAAACTTTTAACTCCAGAAATTTTGATGAAAATTAATGTGGAAATGCCCAAACTGTTATGTAACTTTAAATAAAAACAACCTGAATAAGACAGTGTTGACTATTTCAAATGTCACAGAACAGACCAGAACAGAATAGACCAGAATACAACAGACCACCGGTTAGCGCTCTCAGCCGCGGAGGAGGAAGGAGGAAAAAAGGCCTGGCGCTGCTGCGGAAGGTCATGAGGCGCCACAGGAAGCATCCTGGAGGGCGTCAGGACTCCGCCTCCCGCTCTGTTTTCCAGCGCCAGCTTCCGCAGTACAGTCAACGGCTGGGACCTTCCTCTGCTCTCACTTCCGTCTCCTCACATTACCTCTACCCACGGATGCACTTCCCACCCCAAAGGTGCCAGGGCTTTTCTGAGTCTGCTTCTGGATACAGCAGGGGCATCAGCGCAGTGACGGCCAGGGTCAAGGAGCCCGTGTCAGCACTGCCAATGATGCATGTCATTTGTCTAAATGGAGACGACATTTCCATATGGGTGAGGAGACTCTTGAGAAGTGGCCGGGCGGTGGTGGCGCTCGTCCTTAATCCCAGTAGAGCCGGGCAGATCTCTGTGAGTTCGAGGCCTGGTCTACAGAGGGAGATCTAGGACAGGCACCAAAACGACACAGACCCTGTCTCAAAAAAAACAAAAAAAAAAAAAAAAAAGAAAGAAAGAAAGAAAAGTGGAGTCGGGTCCTTGGCACTCTGCTTTTACGGTTTTTATTGTATTATACTATGTTTTTAAAGTGATTGATCAAGATAAGTGATTTCAGAAGCATTTGGAGAATTTTAAGAGAAATTAAAGTTCCTGAGGCAAGACAAATTTAAATTCCTTTCATCGCAGTAGATTGCGTTCAGCATATTTCTAGATAAGATTGGAGGAACGCTGCAGCAAGTATAACAGCATACATCTAACTGAGGAGGAAGGAAGAGAAATACCTACTTGCCCCGCCCCCCAAAAGGAGACAAGGAAGGGGAGCAGGGACCTGTGGTGCTGAGGGTTGGCTAAGAAGGCACAGTCACGCCAGGGACCTAGAGCCGAGGCTGCTGTGCACCAAAGGGCCTGGCGGAGAGGCCCGCAAACGAACAGGAAACTGGCGGCCACTACGCCCACAATCAGTCCCTACACCCCAGTGCCTGGGCCCAGTTCTCAGTCCTCCTCTGTTATCAAATACGGTTTCTTGTTTTCACTACGGTAGTCTATACAAAGATGGCTCCAAAATTTCTGTTCCCGACCAGACCTCTCCCTTGAACTTCTGACTCATCGATCCAACTATGTTAAATACTTCCCAAACTGATGGATGCAATTTAATCAAATAAAATTACCGGCACAGGCTTGATAATCATATCAAAGATAAAAGTAATTGTTTCTGGAGATTTGTTCACACTGACTCTCCAAGACTACCAATGAAGTTAAATCTTGAATCAGGGGGCAGAGTCAACGTTCAGCTGGGCAGAATTAGCCATAGAGATGTTGGGGGACCAAGTGAGCCAGATAGGGAGATGCACAGGAAGTAGTAGGGGGGATTTAGAGATTCGTGGGTGTTTTGAATCCCAGGAAACTTGGAGAGTAGGGTCGGCCGATCGTTTTCTCAGCTGCTCTTTGGATTTGTCAGTTTTTGTCCCAATTTCTGACTCCCAAGGTTTTATTAACAGAATAATTTAGATCAACACATCATCTAGGGCATCATTAGATTACGCCAAGGCAGAAGAGCCACCACCTCACCACTGCCACTGCGGAGGGCTAGCTTCCCCTCCCTCCCCAGGCTCTCCATGACGCGGGCTTTTCCATAGCAGCCTCTGGAGCCTCCTGCCCCTGGCCCCAAGTACTGCAGGCAGCTGGGCCCCAAACACCCCCAGCTGGCTATCCTTGCACAGCTCACCTTTGCCGTCATTAGGAGATCTGGTGAGACACTTGGCAATTCTTAACGGAGGAATTAGGTTTAAAGAAAAAGTCTTTCTCACATTACCATGCAGGGAGTTAGGACTCTGTATGATTCCATGATGGATGGTTTGAATTTGGAAAAAGTAAATGAAGGAATGACAAACATAGCAGGGGCTGACATATCGTCAATTATAATTATGATCGGTTCGGGAATTCATGTTTTATCCTTTAAAAAGTGGTTTGATATCCGTGTCAAATAGGAAAAGTGGACTGTTAAGATACAATCCTTAGAAAAACCTGCCAATGAAGCTAAGAAAAGTAAGTACTCACACACAGACAGAGGAGTTTAGGGCAGAACCTAATGCACCATGGATGATGAAGCTGAAGAGGAGTGGCCCAAGGTTAACAGAAAACCATCCTCCGTTTATCCAGTTACCATACAAGAACAACCACCAGGTGATAGGCACCCCCAAGGCTATGCAGAAGTTGACTGGGATCCTCTGTAGAAGTTTTAGATTTGAAGAGATTTAAAGAAGTAGTCGTTTCACATGGCATGCATTCATCTATGTGAAGCAGATGTTAAATTCATGGGCAACTCGGAACAGAAGTATTCCACAAGACTGGAAAGATTTATCTACAGCAACACAGGAAGCTGGCGCTCAGGTACAATGGAAAATATGGTGGAGAGGGGAAGCTAGGGCCATAGAACAACAAAACAGGGCTAAAGGTATTGGTATTTTCTAAGACCAGCTTCTCAGTGAAGGTCAGCATGCTGATTTGCAAAGGCAGTTGGGATTTGATGCTCACACCTTGGCTCTACGTCACATAGCAGCTTTGAATGCTTGGGACAGGGTTGAAGAATCAGGAGAGAGGACTGAGTCACTGACTAAAATTATACAAAGCCCAAAAGAAGCCTTTACTGATTTTTTTTTAAACAAAAACTGACTTCAGCTGTAAATAGAATGATAATCAGATCCAGAAGTTAGATAAATATTAATTGAATCTTTGGCTTTTGAAAATGCTAATTCAGAATGCAAAAGGGTAATTAGGCCTTTAAAGGCAAGATCCGCACCCTTGGAGGAATGGATTCAAAATACAGCTGATATGGATCTCACATTTATGATACTACTTTGATAGAAGTGATTTCTAAAAATTTTAAGAATAATCAAAATGTTAGATGTTTTAATTGTGGTAAAAAAGGTTAATCAGAAAAAGGATTGTAGACAAGGTATTCCTAGAAACAGTGCTTTTTTTCTAGAGAGATAATTCAAACAGAAGTATGGTGATATTTTATTTGTGTTGAAATGTGATTTATTTGTATATTAATAAATAAAGTTTCCTGGGGGTCAGAGCTAACAGCAAGCCATTTAGCAGAAGTCTGGCAGTGGTAGCACATGCCCTTAATCCTGATCACATGGCAGGCAAAGTCTCTGTGTGTTGAAGGACACAGCCAGCATGGAGGCACACACCTTTAATCCCAGTACCAACCACAGAGACCTGGAGGTCTGTATAGACAGTGATGAGGAAGTCATGTGGTTGGGTTTAGAACCAATGAGAAGGCAGAACAGAAAGGCAATAAAAAGACGGTCACACAGGAGAAGGTCTCTCTCTCAGGGGAAGGATGGCAATGACTGGTAAGCTAAAGGCTATTCGCTAGTGCTCTGACCTCTTGGGCTTTTAACTCTTTATTTGGCTTGGTGTTTCTTATTTAATAAGACTGTTTAGAATTACATCTACACAGAAGGCTCCAGCCTCCTGGAATATGCCAGAAGGTGTGGCAAAAGCCGGCACTGGACTAATGAGTGCAGATCAATAAGGGATACACAAGGTAACCCTTTACCATTGGGAAACATCTTAGAGGGCCTCTTGCAGGTCCCAACATCAAATGTGATTCAATCATTCCCTGTCAGAGCATTTAAAAGACTTAATGCCTGTCTATTGTTAAAAGCCATACTGCTCTGGATGATACAATAGCTTCATCAGATAAAACAAAATTTTCAAGGCAGACCATAAAACAAGTATTTTGGCAAATGTCTATAAATGATCAAAGACCAAAGCTAAATCTATAAATAAATGACATTTACTGATTGAAGGTTTACTGGACACAGCTGCAGATGTAACAATAATTTCACCAAAATCTTGGCATACAGATTAGTCTCTTCAGGAGGTAAATATTCAGCTTCTAGGGATTGGAACTTTATCTCAGATAAAACAAAGTACAAGGTGGGTTGAATGTATAGGGCCAGAAGGACAGGTAGGGAAATTAAAGCCATGTGTCTAACATAGCAATGCATTTATGGGGACATGATTTGTTACAGTAATGGAAAAAACAGATTAACATTCCTCCAATCTCTGAAACTAACCATAAACAATGCTTCTGAGAAAAATATTAAAAGGTATTACCAAGAACAGTCAGCGACCATTCAGGTTGAATATAAGCAGGGCACAACAGCTGCTGATCTTTCAGAGGCCTCTTGATTAGGAGAGGTGATAGTTCATCAAACAGCATGGGCATTCAATCTAAACTAACTTAGAAGACTAAAACGCCTTTCATTTGATCAGACATAACCTGCCAAAAAGGAAAACTCCCCAAAGTTAGGGTTGGGGCAGGGTTTTGTTTTTGTCTTTCCAGAAGAATAAGGATCCAACTAAGGAATCTGAAGGTCACTGGACAAATGAGACATCTAAAGAAGAAGGAGACAAATCATCCAGAGAAAATGTTCCAAGAAAAAGAGTAAATTGGCCTAATGGTATAGCACATTTCCAACAGAATAAAATTTCATAAATCTCCCCAAATGTTTGTTTCTGCTGTTCTCTACATGTCAGAAGAGCCACCTGGTATGGGACAGAAGAAAACCAAAATTAAGGGACTATTCTCTTGTCATTAATCTCATAACCCTTTGGTTTAATTTTGACTCTTTAAAACTTTTCTTAAGGTATAAATATTATCTCAAAATTTATAAAATTATTGCTGTGGATATTGCTCTATATAAATAAAACACTGATGGCCAGTGACCAGGCAGGAAGTAGGTGGGACAAGGAGAGAGGAGAATTCTGGGAAGCGGAAGCGGAGGAGGGAGACACTGCAGCCACCGCCAGGACAAGCAGCATGGAAAGACTCTGGTAAGCCACCAGCCATGTGGCAAGGTATAGATTTATAGAAATGGGTTAATTTAAGCTATAAGAACAGTTAGCAAGAAGCCTGCCACGGCCATACAGTTTGTAAGCAATATAAATCTCAGTGTTTACTTGGTTGGGTCTGAGCGGCTGTGGGACTGGTGGGTGACAAAGATTTGTCCTGACTTTTTGGGCCAGGCAGGAAAACTCTAGCTACACACACACACATATATGTATTTAAACTTTCTGTCATGATATTAATGGTCATACAGAGTACTAATTCTAAAAGATAGGCTTCATCCAGCTTCCTATGGCTGGTAACTAGGAACTAAGTTTGTGTACCCCAGATGTAGTTAACAAAGTGTGGTCCTTTAACCTCTCAGAGATCTGCTGCATATGACATTTAAAATACTGAAGTTTTCTGTAGTGAACTGTGACCATTCCTGCAGTAACCTTTGAGGTCTCTAAGAAGATGATGGGGCCCTGCAATGACAGATCCACCTGGATTGTGGTAATGTCACTAAGCTGACAAAGACTACCTCAAGATCAGCTTTGGACTACAAACTGCTCAGGACAACTTCAAAGCGATTAGCTAAGATGGTCCAGCCTCATCGACTACTCCAGTTGAGACTCCAGATAAGTTCTGCACTTTCCCATCACACCAAGACTGGACAACAGCTAGCTCTCCCAGGTCTTGACCATTATCTCAATTTTCTCAGGGTCCCTTAAAGATGCAGTTGCCCCCAGACAACAGGAAGTAATTTTAAGAACACAACACCTACATTTCCAAGAAGTGAGGTGGGTAGTTTTTGGTCGTTTTGGATTATGTATGTTTGTCACTGTTTACAGGGTGGAGGGGGGGAGGGATTGGTTTCAAGTTGTTACTGGTCATGGTTAGGGGGGAAAACGTAGCAAAGGAGGTTAGATTCAGGAATCTCCTTCAAAAGGAAAACAGAGGAATATAGGAATGATAGGATAAACGAGTAGATTACTAAATCTAATTTTAAACTTAAAAAAAACCATTAATCTAAAATATTTTACATTGGTATGGATTTTTGTATATTGACACAAACTTTAAGGTTATTTTTGTTAGAATATTCTATGTATGTTTCTACTCTTATTTAAGGTATTTTTGTATGTTATACAAATTTAATGTTATTTTTGTTATACTGTATATATGTTTCTACTCTTGTTTAAGGTATTGTACCTATACAGCTCATTTAACAATGTAATGTAAATTTCCATTCTTTACGTTATTATTACGCTGGGCGGTGGTGGCGCACACCTGTAATCCCAGCACTCGGGAGGCAAAGGCAGGTGGATCTCTGTGAGTTCGAGGCCAGCCTGGTCTACAGAGCTAGTCCAGGACAGGAACCAAAGCTACAGAGAAACCCTGTCTCAAAAAAACCAAAAAAAAAAAAAAGTAATTATTACAAACTATTTAGAATAATTCAGAAATACAGGTTACTAGTTAGTCATCTAAAATCAAATCCATGGCAATGTTAGATATATTTTAAAGGTCAAACAGAGATATATTTTAGCTAGAGAGATGGGCTTTAAACATTTCAGGGCTACACAATATGACATTTAAGATGTTTTAATAACATAAGGCTTTTCATGACAGTGAGACACATCTGCTCCTGGTGGTACCAATTTACTCCAAAAAAGGATGATGGGCATCAAAGAGCCTCCACATGGAGTTTGCTTTCATTGTGGCAAGGTTAGCACCACTGGGCAAGAAACCACCCTTGCCTCGACTGCTGACAGTATTCTGTCCAAACTGGACCAGCAAGACACACACAAAAAAAGTGACTACCATACTTTGCCAAGACAAGGACAGTCCTTCAGAATTCCTGCTTCACAGAAAAGTTTGTCATATATTCTAGGCCTGTAGGCCAAAGATAGATGCCCCAACATTGGAGAGAAACCTTGGGTGACTGTCCAGGCAGCCAGATGTCTCTGTCATTTCTATAATTTTGGATTTGTTTGCTCTGCACTCACTTCCTGTTTACTCAGGTAATATTATTTCCTTCTTGGGTCTCTGATGGAGTTGAAGACTAGATAGTTACAGTTACAGTTTTCCTTGTTACCAAATTTAGAAAAGAAACTCTCAAAAGAGGTGTAAAGTGTATAAGATTGAGAGACACTTAAGTTGTTTATCTAAGAAAATATTTTGAGGTCTAAAAAGATAGTTTTGGGTCAGTAATACAAGTTAGGATAAAAAGTAAATTAGGTACAAAACTTTGAACTCACCAAGATAGGATAGAAAATGGAGTATTTTCTAGGAATTTGTCAAATGCAAATAGACTTGATATTGTAAATGTAAATCTTACATAATTGTTCTTACTGTACATAGTTTTACTTTGTTAAGTTTAAAAACTTCCCCCTTCATTTAGACAATACATGATAATTGTTCTTATTGTATATAGTATTACTGTTCAGAAAGAAACATATATAGCGATAGACATAGAATCTTTTTATTTACATATATGAAACTATATATATATATATATATATATATATATATATATATGTATACCATATACATATATGGTAAGATGATTTCATACACAATGGGCAAATGTTGGCTGGGAATGTAGCTCAGTTGACAGAGTGCTCGCCTCAATACAGAAAGCCTTGGATTTGATCCCCAGAATCCTATGAAGCTGAATATGGTGGTATGCAATTGTGTTTCTAGCACTTGGGAGATCCAGGCAAGGAGGATCAGAAGTTGTACTCCAAGCCAAAGAATGCTGGGGGTATAATGTCACAACGAAGATTCTCGGACATGGAAACACCCTGAAGATACACTGCCCTTCCTAAAACACACTCAAGGAAATACCTGAACCAAGGAGAAGGGCTCAGTAGACAAGGAACAGGGATAAGCTGAGCTTACATGGCTGCCAATGTCACCCTGGGTCAGTTCTTCCCTCACAGCCCTGAGGACTGAACACAGGGACTTGAGCATGCTAGGCAAGCGCTTTATCACTGACCTATATTCCAAGTTCATCATGAGGTTTAATCACATTAAAACAAAGAGAATCAGAGAGACAAGTGCTTGCCTTGCAAAATCTACTATGGACTCTTTTTTTTCTTTTCCTCCCACTTTTAACATTTCATGATTTCCCCCCAATCGTTTGCACTCTCCCCCAGAGAATTCCTTTAAGTTCAACTACTGATCCATGAATATTTTCAGCAATATTAATCTAATAAGTGTGGTGGGAGCCGGGCGGTGGTGGCGCACGCCTTTAATCCCAGCACTTGGGAGGCAGAGCCAGAAGGATCTCTGTGAGTTCGAGGCCAGCCTGGGCTCCCAAGTGAGTTCCAGGAAAGGCGCAAAGCTCCACAGAGAAAGCCTGTCTCGAAAAACCAAAAAAAAAAAAAAAAAAAGTGTGGCGGGCCACAAGAATATATTATAGAGATTCAGCTGTGTATTAAAGCTATACTTTGACCGGCAAAGGGTCTGTCAAAAGGCACGCCATTTATTATGAATATCTGGTGTTATCCAGCTCTTAATATTCCAGCTGTCTTCTGTTATGAAATTCTTGCATGCCCCAATACTCCTAGAACAATTGGCAAACAGTTCAGCTCCTCAGACCTGCTGAACTTGTAGGTAACTGACTTCCCTGCTGGAGCCAGTACTTGGCAAAGACAAGCTGGCAAGAGACACATAGCTTTGTTTCTTGTACAAATGAAGCTCAGACCATCTCCTCACCTCCAGAGCAACTGACTGAGAACAAGAGAGGTTTCCACATATCAAGGTGGAAGGTAGAGCAACCTTCCTGAGGAGGCAGAGAACCACCTGGCCAGGGAAAGAAAGACAGGCATTTTCTGTACAGCAGACAGAACAGCGCAACCAGGGAGAAGAGAAGAACACAGAGGTAATATAGACGGTAAGGCAGAACTCTTGAGCCAGGAGTAGAGAGTAGTAGAGATGGAGAATGAAGAAAAGGAGGACGAAGATGAGGCTGAGCATAAGAGCTTAGTCATTAGCAGGACTATGAGAGGGAACCGGACGGAATTGAAGCTATGGATTTCACCCCAGAGAAATAAAGTACACGGATAAGGAGCTTGGTGCATCTAGAGTCATTCCTGCCCTGAATGCCTGACAGAGCTGTAGCTGTGTAGATAAAGTTTTGTCTTAGAGGAATAATGTTAATAGACATAAGAGCATAGTGTACGCAGATTTTTTCTCTCTCAGATATCCCATGCTGGAAATCCCCGGACCTTGGGTAACCCATAAATAAGTATTAACTTGCAAAGTCTAACTGTGGTAATCATTTTTGTTAATTCTTCCAAGGAATCTTTCTTGTTTTGAGATTGCTTCTTTGCTAAGCAAACTACAGCTGTTTAATTAATGGACTTTGCCCTGAATTTCAATGACAGCATGAAGTAAAAAACATATTCTGCCCTTTTTTATTAACTTTTGGCAGAAGTCTCTGCTTTGAACCTCCTGGTTTTCTTCACAATGTCTGATTAGGTTTCATTTTCAACTTATAATCTAAACATACGTCTAGATTGGCATCATGTGAGTTCCCGCAACAACAGAAATGCTCTATTGTCTCCTGGGCTGCCAGCCTCAGGGGGTTGGCAAGTATTAGAAATGGACTAGTGCAACTGCTGGGCCAACTTTCCAATTTCGTTTAATTAATTTAAACCAAGATGTGAAAAGCCACATGTGGCAGATGGTTGCTATACTGTACAGTCTAGTTCCAGATCCTTCTGTATTCATGACTCAGATGGGCTCTTCCAGCACACATGTGGTCACCACTGTGTTCCTCAACGAGACCCTTCCTTATCCTAGTCCTACTAAGCTCTGAGGAGGGTAGAAAAGATGGCTGTCAGGGGAGACAGCTCCTAGTACCGCAGGATATGGCCAGTAGGTGGCAGCTTTCCTTCAGCATGCCTTGCTGGCCTCTCCAATCCCCTACACTGCCCTACCCAGACAGACACCCAGACACAAAGGTGGGGTGGGGATAGGGGGTGTATGCCGGAGAGTGGTAATCAGCACTAAGCAGCACAAAGGACAACTCTTCCCTACATCCTTTTTCCGGTACTAGATTCAAGAAAAGAGATCCCTTCAGAACGGGACACCATTGCTCCTAATGGTGGCTGGATTGCCTCAGCAAGAAAAGAAGTGACAGAGGGAAGGTACAAATAGAGATGCTCCTTCCTTACTGGGGTACCACTTTGACGATGAGATACACCAGCATTTAAAAACAGCTTAAATCAACCAGCATCCCCATAGGACAGGCAGACGAAGACAGAAAGGCCATGTGGCTACAGCGGTAGAGACTGGAATGACGAAGCTACAAGCTAAGGGAGGCTGAGGGCTGCCAGGAAACACTGGAAGCCAGGAAAAGGCAAGGAAGGCGTCTTCCCTAGGGACTTCTGAGGAGGCGGGATGCTTTGACTTCAGACTTCCAGCCTGCAGAACTCTAAGGGAATCTATGTGTTTGAGCTGCTTGGTTTGTGGTGTCTTACTACTGTGAGAGCAGTCCTGGGAACTTACAGGCTTGCTCCCTAAAACAGAAATGGGAGCATCAGCTGGTCTCACACATAGGGAAAGTGCCACACATTTTTGGCCAGCTGAATTCATATTCTGATCTTGTTTGATGTAGAGCATATTTTGCAAGAGTACATTTAACAGTATGCTAGCTTGGGATAATAATTACGAGTTACAACGACTTATTAAAAAATTGGTGTGCGTGTGTGAGAGTATGTGGTGTGGGGTGGGGACTAAAGGGAGAAGGGGGAAGCTCCATTTAGTGGACCGTGATGTCCAACCAAGAACCAGCCAACCTAGCTCAACATGATACAGCAGAATCCCTCAGCCACAGAAGGCAAAACTTACCACCTGGTTTCTATCTTACTCTTGTACATTATCTTCAGTCCTCTGCTGAGAAACCATCTTTATCTGCTAGTGAGAACATGAGCCAATAGCTTCCCACTTTTATCTTGTACAGGGCTTACCCCTAGGGAGACGAATTCTGTTCTCTGGGTCCCAGACTCTGACGGCCTGAGTTTCATCCGCTGTCCTCTTTTGAGCTACCTGATACAGCCCTGTGCTGGGTAACTTCTACAGAAAAAGATGCAACGTCACACAAGGAGCAACTCTTCTTCAATAAAGATGTGATTTCACCTTTTCTTTTTCTTTTTGCTTCACTTTTTTTTTACATTATTGATTAAAATGCTAAAATAAAGTCATCAATAGGTGATAGAGAAATAATTCTAAAGGTGAATACAAATATGATTTGAAGATAAAGCAATCACAGGTCTAAGTATGATAAATATAACACATTAATAAAGAACTTTAATGAAGACCCAAGAAGTGTAATCCTGAATGCCTTATATATGTAACTATAAATCAAAACAATTTTCACAATTAAAATCCAATGAAAAACTGTTTTCTCTAAAATAATAATATAAGAGAGTAAGAACTACCTTTAATTTGAAGATTTAAGGAAATTTTTTTCTCTTGGTAGTAAAGGATACACATTTCTCCACCAGTACACACTGTATTGCCTATTGGGGACAGGGCACTAAAAGACCATGGAATTCTTTTCAGAGATAATTAACCTCGACAGGCAGCTTGCAGTTTACAGGAATGATCACGTACCTTGGTAGGAGAGTCTCTCTCGGCTCGAGAACGTTCCAAAGCATGGATTTTGCTGGCACTCATCTCGTCAGACTCAGCAATGACATAATGCCTAGGTGAGTAAGCATGGGACAAGCTTCCAACCAGCCTCAAGATCTCCGTGGTGTGACCACCTGGAAACAAATACAATGCGGCCTCAGAGGAAGAAACAGCGTGGGGAGGGGACATCGGAGAGGCAGCTGAGTGGTCAGGAGTACTTGCTGCTCTTGTGTCCATGTCCATCCTGCAGTTCCAGGGGACCAGACACCCTCTTCTGCCCTCCATTGGCACCAGGCATGCACACAGTACACATACACACACAAGCAAGCCACGCATACTTATAAAATAAATCTAAGGGAAAAAAGGGAGAAGAAACACAGTGTGGGCTGAAGAGATGGCTCAGTGCTTAAGAGCGTGAACTTCTCTTGTAGAGGACCCAGGTTCAGTCCTGAGCACCCACGTTGGGAAACTCCAGCTTCAAGGATTCTGATGCTTCCATGGTCACCTGTAAACATATGCACATACTCCCCACATAGACACACACATACACAAAATTAAAAACAAAATCTTAATTTAAAGAAGTAACCTGCTATGGACACATGGAAACATATCACCACATTATACCAGTGTCGTGTTTTTCAGAGGTGGGGCACTAATGTAACTGCATATTTCCCAAAAGACATGTGAATATGAACATAGAAATACAAATTATGCCCTTGTATAAGTACTACTTTTATACAGAAGATAATAAATGCATTTTAAAAATTGATACTAGCATTTAAAAAAAAAACAAGGAAGGTACATGGAAGTATAAGACACAAGAAAGTAGGGGGGCAAGATATACATATAAAGAGAATGCAAGGCGGGGGGGGGGAGCCACTAAAATGGGATGACAAAGGGTTACGGGAAGAAAGCAGCACCCTCAAACCAAGCACGGCCTTGGAAAAAAGCTAAGGAGACTGGAAATGTGAGAACAACAGATGGGCAGGAGCAGGAGGCCTCTGGGCAGAGGCAGGATCCTCAGAGCATGGCAGTAAGATCTGAGCTGCTTTCATGGGGCAACAAGAATGCTGGGAGCAAGGGTAAAGGTGGAGTCAGGTCAGGCAAGCTGGAGGAAGACCAGACAAGGAGGGTTCTGTGTGGAGAAGTGACTTAAGGCGCTGACATCAGGGCGTAAGCTCCCTGGAGGAACACTGCTGGCCACTCCAACCTCAGGTCTGAGCGCACTGAGGTCTTCAACTGGTAACCAGTTCCACCAAAGACGTCTATATTCAGTTTCTTAAATTATGCTACATAAAAAATGCTAACACTTTATTCACAAAATTGCAACTTTAAAAGTCAGTTCCAGCGGGGGCTGGAGAGGTTGTTCAGCAGTTAAGAGCTCTCCCTGTTCTGGCGGAGGGCTGGAGTCCAGCTCCCAGTAACCTCATGGAGTGACTCACACCCGCCTATAACTCCAGCTCCAGGAGACATGACACCTTCTAACCTCCCAAGCCACCCTCTACATACACACATACACATGAATTAAAACAGAAGGCTTTCATTCAAAATCAATTACAGGCATCCCCTCAGTACCTGTGGGGCACAGGATTCTGGGTCCCCCACAGAACCCCAAGTCTCCATGTGCTCAAGTTCTTTACAAATAAACTGTGTCATTTTTTACATATCACCTACACACTTCCTCCTATACATTTTAAATCATTCCTCAATTACTTAGTTAATACAATGTAAATGCTAGCTAAGTAGTATATTGTATTTTTTTAAAGGAATAGTGAAAAGTTTGTAGGTGTTCATTATGAATGCATTCTTTTTCCAGTATTTTGGATCTGAAGATGCAAAACACACGGAGAGGGAAGGAGAGCCAAGCGCATGTTCCTCTAGTTTCTGTCAGGAGAACTGTCACGATTACTACAGAAGACCAGACACCACACACCACTGAAGCTCTGCAATCAAATCCCTTATCAGCCATTCTACTTCACAAGGCCTGTGGTGGGGCCAGGCTAATCCCTCTAGCATTCGCTACACTCACCTTACTCATTTCACCCCCCTTGCCTTTGGTCAGGCTGTGTCTCTTACCTAGAAGCTCCTTCATCCCCATTCCCTTAGTTGTCCTGAAAATGAGTTTCTAGTTAGACATGAACACACAGAAAGACAAGCACACAGAATACCTGTTTCCCCTCACCGGGTCTTTTCATAGGAGAAAGCCCGTTCTTCAGGGCTCGAGAATGAATCAGAAAGGAATGTGGCGTCTGTGCATGCACTTCAGGAACTAGAGGCACAGGTCCACTTTGTCACCTGCTGTGCGTCTTCCTCCCTGGGGCACGTGATTGACACGTCTGCTTTCAACTTTAGTGTTTTCATTTGGGGCTTTGAAAAAGTGTTGCGGTTTGCCAAGTAGTTTTTTTGTTTTTGTTTTTGTTGTTTTTTTCCCTCACAGATAAAGTCTAATATCCACAATGAAATAGGAACTTCATAAGACTTTCTGGAATACTCTCCCTTCTGTTGTTTAAAGGAAACACTCACTGAAAATTTAACCTGGTTACTAAGTGCAGTCACTAAAATCATTGACCCTGTTACTAAATAAAGTCATTAAAATGTCCGACTCTGCTACTGAGGGTCTATTTTACGCTTTGATTATATTAGGGGAGGGGGCCAAAAAGATGGCTCAGTGGTTAAGAGTACTTACTGCTCTTCCAGAAGGCACCAGTTTCATTTCCAGCACCCACATTAGGCAGCTCAAAACCACATGTAACTACAGCTCCAGGGGGATCTGGTAACCTCTTCTGGCCTCTGCAGGCATGTACACACACACACACACACACACACACACACACACACACACACACCCATACACACAAACACATACACAGACATAAGTAAAAATAAATAAAAAATAGGGGGGGTAAAATCCTTTTAGTAGATGGGCATACACACAAACATGCAA
Source organism: Peromyscus maniculatus bairdii (assembly GCF_049852395.1). Lineage (NCBI taxonomy): Eukaryota > Metazoa > Chordata > Mammalia > Rodentia > Cricetidae > Peromyscus > Peromyscus maniculatus. Next base: position 100,821,673 of record NC_134857.1, on the reverse strand, counting down.
CTATATATGCATAAATAAAAGTTAATCTTTAAAAAAGAGACATTGGTGAACAATAGGAACTGGTAATATACTATTAGCTATACCTTAACACACACCTAGCATCCAATCACTTCTTTACTTTCTAAGATTTATTTAATGTATAGGAAGGTTTTGTTTGCATGCACATCTGTGCACCATTTGACTACCTGGTGACCATGGGAGTCAGAAGAGCACGTAGGATCTCTGTGCTCTGCACAGCTCCTGAGATTGACCTAACTGGGTGGTGAGGGGATGAAGAAAGGACAGACATGCAGACACACATACAGAAAAGCTGGAACTGGGTGGTCTGGGCACTCTGAAGAAGGAGCTGCAGGACCCTAGAAGCTCATAGAGTTTACTATATACAGTTGAACAGGAAAGAAGGATTATTACATAGTGATATACAAGGAGACAGGGTTATTATATACAGCTGGACAAGGAGGCACGATTAGCTCTGTAGGAGCAGTCTCTATAGGGGAGCAGTTTTCAGGCTGTAAACATTGGGGTAGGGGGAGCTTTAGTGGATATTTTCTGAATACTCTATCAACATTCTCACTGGGACCAGAGAAAGGCTTTGTAATCCCTTTGCACCTCAGCTAGGCTTGGCCACTACCATGGGGTTGAGACATTGAGGTCCCTGATATATGTCTTAGTTAGGGTTTTATTACTGTGAAGAGATACCATGACCACAACAACCCATAAAGGAAAACATTTAATTGGGGCTAACGTACAGTTCAGAGGTTTACCCCATTATTTTCATGGTGGGAAGCATGATGGTATACAAGCAGATATGGTGCTGGAGAGGTAGCTGAGAGTTCCACATCTGGATCTGCCGGCAGCAGGACGAGAACACCGAGCCACTAGACCTGGCTTGAGCTTCTGAGACTTCAAAGTCTGCTGCCAGTGATGCACTTCCTCCAATAACCCCAGACCTACTTCAACAAGGCCACACCTCCCAAAAATGCCAGTCCCTGTGGGCCTCTGGGGCCATCTTCATTCAAACTACCACAATACGGCATGACTACACCAAGAATACACATTCCCTCAGGACTTCACTGAATTCCTACAAGATCCTCGGAGCTGGAGTTCCAGATGGTTGTGAGCTACCCCACGGGTGCTGGGCGTCAAACTCTGGTCCTCTGCAAGAACAAGTCCTCTTACCTGCTGAGCCACCTCCCCTGCCCCTCCACTTCTCACCACCTCCTCAGCTACCATCTCGCTCTAAGCCGCGCTCACATGAATTATGAATACAGCTTTTATAGATCACATCCCCACTTCCTTTACTTCTGGAGGCTATTTTCAACACGACACCCAGTGTGGCTATTTTCAACACGACACCCAGTGTGCTCCTACTTAAAAAAAAATTGATAAATATTTTACTTCTGCTCAAAGTAAATGCTCTGGCTTTGCATCTCACTTAAAATAACTTGCATTTCCTCTATGATTACTATGAGGTTTTGGTTCTCTGTGTGGTAACTACTCCTTCTGTTTGACCTTCTGTCAGCTTTTCTTTTTCATTCACCGCTGTATCTCTGTCCTTTTCCTAGTGCTTGGCACACAGACATTGGTCTGTGGCAAGTGATACCAGTTTTGTTTTATTCTATTATTTGTTTTATTGTATTTATTCTATTTCCAGTTTTTTGTCTTGTTTTTTCCAGAGCTCAGCTTAGTGTCTGGCCTTTCCAACGACTCAAAACATGCTAAGTAAAAAAGTAAGGAATTATAATGGCATGTAAGTTTGGTACATTTGCTTATATTATACATATGATTTCATGGGTGTAGTTATTCATCACATAATGCTTTAGTCAATGATAGTATACTTGGCAGCAGTCACATGAGATTAAAAGGGAACTGAACAATCCTTATTGCCTAGTGACATGATAATCATCATAACAGGGTAGCCCAAGGTGATCTATGTTTGTAGTGCTATATAAACAAATTTACTGTGCTGCCTATCATATTAAAAAGTATAACATATACTAAATTATACACAGCACATAACACTATATAATGATAATACACAACTACATTACTTATTTATGAAATTCCTTTATTAGAGTGTTCTATTTTAAAGTTTTACTGTAAAACTACAAGCCCAGTTGCAGAGGCAGCCTTAAACACCTCAGATTTGCTGTGCCTTTTGACCGCATCATTTTCTATTAGGCTTGATTTAATTTTGTTTTCCTGCCCCTGGATCAACATATGCATTCCAGATAGCACTGACGTATAAGATCGGGTATCACCTTGGTTGTGTAAAGTCATGTCTGACTGTACACCCGTTGAAACTGTTCATCTAAAATTTTAAGTTTTAAAATTTTTAAATTTTCATATTGAAACTTTAATTTTTAAAAATTAAATTTTCACTCTGAAGGTATTGTCGTATGGAACGTCCACTTTTTTATCCTCAAGGACTTAGCACATTTATGTAAGTGCGACAACTCTGCCTCATTTACCATGGAATGTTCACGTTTCTTAAACTAAATACAAAAACCCTAGATTAATAACGCGCGGCAGCAAAGAAGACAATGTATGTCAGCATCAAGAGGCTTCAGTGTACTCCGTCGCTAATTATCTGTTAGAAAGCTGTACACAGGCTTAATTACAGACAAGTGTAAATTACTTGTCTTAATGACAAGGTGGCTGGGGGGGGGGGGGGGGGAGGGTGCATCAGCTACGGGCTGACCGGTTCCGGGAACACAGAAAAACTACAAACCTCAACATGCAGCGCTCTTAAAGGCGCTAAGAAGGCCGAAGAGACTCGCGGTGCACTCTGGGGTTTGTAGTTCTGGACACAAGTACGTCGGCCACCTCCGGGATACTTACCAGATCCGGCTACTATCAAGAGTCCGAGCGACTTTCGGGGAGTGACGTGATGGGGCCGAAACACAGCCCATAGTCTCTGGACCAGCAAGATCGTCACCGCTCCCACTGCGGCAGTCAAAATCAGAATGCTCACCATGCAAAGGGCTGGCACACGCGTAGTATTTCCGGTGCGAGCGGTCAAAGGTTGCCAGTACGCCCGTAAAGTAGAAGCAGGGAGCGAAACGCCTCTCTTGTGGGCGGGGCTTGTCGGCTCTGATGAGTTGGGCGGTCAAAGTTCAGAAGTGCAGCTCTGATTGGAAAACGCAGAGCGACGTGTCGCTCGCGTTTGGTGGGCGGGGCTTGCCTGTGATGGGCGGAGCTGAGTGCAGGAGCCCGGAGCCAGGCTGGGTGGAATGGTTAAGACAGTCTTACCTGAGTTTGTGCTGCAGTTGTGCAGGCGAAGATGAAATTGGGAGGTTAATTGCTGGAGAAGTTTGATTTCCACCAGTGACCAGGTCAGGCTACGTGTACTCCACAAGGGCCACAAAGCCCCGGGTTAGTAGCTGCCCCCGCCCTGCCAGTTTTTGCCGAAGCTTCACGGCATACATCATTACTTCGTTCCTTTGTTGCTCCCTTCTTACAAGACGCTTGGGTTCCACAGACAAGACAGTACTGAAGATGTTAGCCAGTCAGAGGCATACCCTTAGGGGCGGGGGGGGGGGGCATTCAAATCTGCCTTTTCCCAACGTTGATGTTTTAACTTTTCTAGACAATTTCACAGATCTCAAACCATGACCAGACTCATGATCACTTAAAACTATGTCATATTCCTGAGAGAAATGGAAGCTCCTTGGCTTCAGATAGCAAGAGAAGGAAGGCATAGTCCTACAGTTAATAGTTAATTTTACCCCAAAGCATTCCTGGCTAGTTCCACTGAAATGATGGGTTGCCAGTGCCTCCTCCAATCTCAGTTGTGGATGCGGTCATGTCTGCTTAGCCTAAGTTAAGGCAAAATAAGACCTCTTGACACCAAATGTTATTTTCCTTCAGACCCTCATAGGGCTGCAGGTTAGATAGGTCAGGCATGCAGATGAGTAAGACAGGGTCTAAAAGGTCTTACTACTTGCCTAAGTGGGATAGTATCAGATCTAGAATTAGAAACGGGAAATCCTAACTCCTGCTGCCTAAGAATGCTATATCATATACTCCTTTGTTAAACTCAGTGTCATTGGTAATCACATTTACCTGGAGCCTAGAATGCTTTTGGAAGTGATACGGGATCATAAGTTCCAGGATGGCTCATGAGATCGTCTTATAAAGCCAGGTGTGTTGGTTCCTGAGTCGGCAGTCAGGCTTCCTGACTGTATCTTTATCTGATTGTAGACCTCACAGCACTTCGCCTATGGGCACTTTCATCAATCAATCCCTCTTGACCTCATTCTTTACAATCAGATATTATTCTTTTCATTACAGATGGAGAAATAGATTACACAAAAGTTAATTTGCCTAAAGCTACTTATGTGATGAAAATCCATAGTTGTTGACTTAGAAGTCAGTGTCTGGCACATTTGGATGCAATGAGAATGCCATGCTGTAGCTTTAGACATACCTCATGGGGAGGCAGGGGCAGGGCCTCTGGTGGGTATGACAGACAGTACGACTCCGGTGCTGGGGAGGTGGATCAGTAAGTAAAGTGCCGGCTAGACGAGCATGAGGATGTAAGGAGTTTCACCCCCCCCCCCCCCCCGTCAGATAGAAAAGCCAGGCATGGTGGAGGATTCATGGGCTCCAGACAATCAGTGAACTCCAGGTTCAGTGGAAGACCCTGTCTCAAAAACTATAAGACAAAGAGACTGGAGTGATAGCTCAGTGGCTAGGAGCACTGGCTGCTCTGCCAGAGGCCCCGGGTTCAACTCCTAGCACCCAATTGGTGGCTCACAATCATCTCCCACTCCAGTTTTAGGGGATCTGATTCCCTCTTCCAAAATCTGCAGGCACACACATGGTGCCCAGAAATAATTCAGGCAAAACACACATACTCATAAAAATAAATCCTTAAGTATAAAAGTAAGGCAGAGAAGCAATTGAGGAAGACAGTGTTGACCTCTGGCCTCCTCCCATGCACGCAGGTGCAATCACAAATACATACACACGTGGACACACACAGAAGAGAGTGGTTCAAGAACATCACCAAGTGTCATGTTATTTTCTTCCACCACCTCTGCCATTCTCCAGAGTGGCTTCAACTGTGGTGACATTTTATTTGTGCACCCCAATAAAACTTATCTGGAGATCAGAGGACAGAGCCAGTCACTATATTAAACATAGTGGTTAGGCGGTAGTAGCACATGCCTTTAATCCTAACATTCGGGAGGCAACAATCCATCCAGATCTCTGTGAGTTCAAAGTCACACACTGGGAAGAGAGCAGTGTGGCAGCACACACCTTTAATCCCAGCACTAACCATAGAGGTCTGGAGGTCTATACAGACAGACAGGAAGTGATATGGCTGGGCAGAGAGAGAGGAAGTGATGTACCTGGGCGGAAAAAGGAAGTAAGATGGCAAAACACAGAAAGGTTTATAGGCATGAGTATACAGGAAGTAGCTGTCTCTTTGGCTGAGGGTTTCCTAGCAGTAAGAATGTGGTTGGCTTCTTTCTGCTTTTCTGATCTCTCAATTTTCACCCCAGTATCTGGCTCCAGGTTTTTTTTTTTTATTGATAAGACCATTTAAGATTCATCTTACATTCAACCTAAGACTTGAATCACAATTAAAAGAAGATATTAGTGGCCAGGCATGGTGGTGCATACCTTAAACCTCAGCACCCAGGAGGCAGAGGAGGGTGGATCTCTGAGTGGTCAGCTCCTTTCTACATGGTCATTTCCAGGGCACCCAGGGCTACAGAATGAGAAACCTTGTTTCAGACAAACAAGCAAACAAACAAAAAGGGGGATATTAGTTATTATTTGAAGCTGTGTTACTTTTGTTTATGTTGTATTTGTTTACCTCTGTGAAACTGTAACACATTGTCTGTCTAAAAACACCTGATGTCTAATAAAGAACTAAATGGTCAAAGGCAAGGCAGGAGAAAGGATAGGCGGGGATGGCAGGCACAGAGAATAAATAGAAGGAGAAAGCTGAGAAGAAAGATCAAGGAACAAGAGAGGAAGGAGGGAGGACTTCAGGGGCCACCCAGCAACCCAGCTACACAGCCAGACATGGAGTAAGAAGGAAAGAAAATGTACACACGAATAGAGAAAGATAAAAGTCCCAAGGCCAAAGATAGATGGAATAATTTAAGAAAAGCTGGCTAGAAACAAGCCAAGCTAAGGCCAGACATTTATAATTAAGTATAAGCCTCTGTGTGTGATTTATTTGGGAGCTGGGTGGTGGGCCCCCCAAAAGGGTAAAGGAAACAACCAACAACAATGAGTGATCCAGAAACCACTCCACACAAGGCAATTTCCACAGTCTTAAGAAGTTGTTATGTTGTCACTGGGTCTCTGCTAAGAGAAACATATCTTTTCAGATCCCTCATGGGAGACTTTATTTCACTATTTTAAGCCATATTTAGATCACCTATACATAAAATGAAGTAGATCCCAAAAGCTGGTGGAGATAGGAATGGAGGGTGACATAAAATTCTGATATGGTTTATGGCCATTATATGTTGGTTACAGCTCGGAAGCTCAAGGAGAGGGGGTTGTTTTCATAGGCAGTTGTGGTGTTTGCTGTGAAGATGTGGGTTTGCAAACAGACACAGACGCTGCAGTGGTCAGGCATATACTAATTACATGGCTCCCGGCCCCAAGCTCCAGGTTAAGGAAGACTTAATATGGAAAGGATACTATTACACTTCCCATCCCCTGATCCTCTGGTCCCCTCGTTATTATAATTCCCATAACTGAAGGAAAAAAAATTCAGTTTGACCACAACTTGGGGGGGGGGGTGAACAGTGAAGCATTTGGGGGCTACCAGTTATGCCAGTAATCAAAGGAAGCAGAGACAGTGTTTGATGTGTGAGATGGTTTCTATTACTTGTCAACATGACAGGATCTAGAATGATCCAGGAGACAAGCCTCTGGGCTTGCCTATCCCAGTCGAGACCAGGAAGACCCACCTTAACTGTGCGCTGCATCATTCCATGGGCTGGGGTCCTGGACTGAATGCAGAGGAGGGAAGGATCGGGGTGCCAGCATTCATTGCCCTCTGCTCTGTGACTGAAGATACCTCACGTTCCTGCCACTATGGCTTCCCTGACGTGGCCTAGAAGATCCCCTGGAATGGTGAGCCAGAGTAAGCCCTTTCTTGGGTTGTTTCTGTCAGCTGGCTTGTCTCAGCAACAAGACAAGCAACTGATACAGAGTCATTGATGGAGTTACTCTGAGTTATCCAGAGGGACTGTTTTCCTGTCAAGGAAGTGAAAGCCTCAGGGATGAGCTAAGCAGGCAGAGGCAAGAACAAGTGGAAAACCCCTGAACAGAAATGTCCAGTGAATAAGCAGAGTACTGAGCTGTGATGGAATATGTGGACTATAATCAAGAGGTCAGTGAGCAAGAGTGTGATATTGGACGTTAAGGCTGAGCAGGAAGAAGTAGCAACAAAAGTTTCCTGAGGTGAGTCAGACTGGCCTGTTGATAACAGATTCATGATCCTTCGGGAAAACACGAATGGTTGACAAAAGGAATGATACGTGATTCACACCAATCATTCAGTTTGTCTGGGAAGTGATTACTTTTAAATCTGTTCACGGGAGTGTCTTGAGATAGACTTGGAAGTTCACACTCTTCACATCAGCACTTGGGAGGTAGGGAGGAAAAAGAGGGTAACGAATTAAAAGTCATTCTCAGCTACATAGTAAGTGGAAGGCCCATGTGGGCTACATGAGACTGTTCCTCAAAACTACGGAAAGAAATCATTTCCTAACGTTTCTATGGGAAATACCAATATTCAGACATATCTCTGAAGTGTGTACGAAGGTGGAGTTTTTGCAGCATTCTGTAGGATTGCATGTGTCATTTAGTCAGCATATTGATTGCGTGCCTGAGAGGGTTTTCAGACTTGTAGGTGCAGGGCATGGCATATAAGCAGGACAATGGCCCAGGCAAGAATCTTAGACTAGAGAAAATGACAGAGGATGTAGCTAAGTGTTGCGTGAATCTTAAAAGTTCTTATTGATAAAATCAAACCTGAGCCAGGTATTGGGGTGAACACTGGAAGATCAGAGAGACAGAACAAGCCACAGCTAACCTCACCTGGCCAACTTCTCAGCTGTTCTTGTTTCCTCAGACTGGAAGCCTCTGTGTCCACATATCTGAATGGCTCTGAACTGTGCTCCAAAGCCTGAAAGCTTAACCAGCCAAATGCTTAACCAGCCAAATGCTTCTAGTTCCTGGTCCTCACGCCTTATATATCTTTCTGTCTTCTACCATCACTCCCTGGGATTAAAGGCTCACTCCCTTGGGATTAAAGGCTTGCTTTCTGGGATTAAAGGCATGAGTCACCATGCCTGGCTGTTTCCAATGTGGCCTTGAACTCACAGAGATCCCAGATAGATTTCTGCCTCGGAATGCTAGGATTAAAGGTGTGAGTGCCACCATTTTCTAGCCTTTGTATCTAGTGGCTATTCTGTCTCACCCCAGATAAGTTTATTAGGGTACACAATATTTTGGGGGACACAATACATCACCACAGGACATTGCATTGGATAGTACAGGATAAAGAGGAGTCTGGGGTTGCTCTGACTTAGAGAAGTAGGAGAGGCTGAGAAGTAAAAAAAAAAAAAAAAAAGTGGAGCTGGAAAAGTCATAGAGGTAGGAGGAGACTCAGGACAGAGTGGTGGAGTGTTTGGAATAAGAAACGTCCCCCATAGTCTCAGGCATTTTTGAACACTTGGTCCCCAGTTGGTGGCACTCTGAGGCTAAGGCAATATGGCTTTGCTGGAGGAAGTCTTACTGCTGGGGATGGGCCTTAAGAGAAACAAGCCTCTCCCTCCCACTTACGGTTTACTGTCTGCTTGCTCTTGCTGTTCTAGATGTGAGCATTTGGCTTCCTGTTCCTGCAGCCATGCCTGCTGGATGCTGCCCATCCTTTCTACCACGAGGAACTCCTATCCCTCTGACCCGTAAGCCAAATAAACTCTTCCTTCTGTAAGTCGACTTGGTCGTGGTGTTTTATAACAGAAATAGAAAAGTAACAAATGCAGCTGACCACAGAAACCAAGGGAAGAAAATGATTTAAGGATCAGACCGAAATCAGCCCTATGCATGTTGCTGACAGGTAAGGAAGTCAGGTGCTTGGAACAGGTCAGTCACTTGGAATCTAAAAAAATAGCAGCATTCCATAGCATAGTAGATGCTGGAAAGCCATTGAGAATGAGCAGGAAAGAAATGGAGGAGGAGGAGGAGGAGGAGGAGGAGGAGGAGGAGGAGGAGGAGGAGGAGGAGGAGGAGGAAGAAGAGGAGAAGAAGAAGAGGAAGAAGAAGAAAAAAGAAGAAGGAGAAAGAGGAGGAGGAGGAGGAGGAGGAGGAGGAGAAGAGATTTCTCTCCCTCCCCCCTCATTGATTTTTATTTATTTAGGTTTTTCAAGACAGGGTTTCACTGTGTAACATCCATGGCTGTCCTGGAACTCACTCTGTAGACCAGGTTGGCCTCAAACTCACAGAGATCCACCTGCCTCTGCCTCCCAGGTGCTAGGATTAAAGGCGTGTGCCACCACTGCTGACTGAAAATCAGATTTCTTATTAGGCATTTCCAATTTTTCCTTAATGGGAAGTGGGCATCTTGGGTAAAACACAGAGAATTGGGAAATATAGCTTTCCTCTTTGGTTGACATACTGTGAGGACCAAAGGCAGGGCCTTGAGGATGTTAGGGAAGCCCTGTACCCCAGAACTGCATCCCTAGCCCCTAGGGAATTTGTTTTAAGATGAGAACTTGACATATTTGCTATTGAGGATCTCTAGTGGAGGAATATTGCCGCAGGAGAGAAAAGGAGGGTGACAAGAGGGGACCTTCTTCAGAAGATGAAATGGGTTGGAATTTAGAACCTAAGCCAAGAAGGTGGGCTCTTAGAGGGGTGAGCCTTATTCTGTTAACCAGTCAGAGAGCCGGGAGTGGGGGGTGGGGGTGGAGAGGGGCTGGAGATGCAGTACACGGAAGGTTGTGGAACTGGTGAGTTGTGGTGATATATTGTGTACCCTAAAATACTTGCCTGAGCATTAGAGGACAGAGCCAGCCACTAAATTAGACATAGAGGCCAGGCAGTGGTGGCACACACCTTTAATCCTATCACTGGGAGGCAGAGATTCATCTGGATCTCTGTGAGTTCAAGGCCACACTGGGTTACATGAGATTGATGTAGTCTAGGAGAGAAACAGAGCCAGGCAGGGTGGCACCCACCTTTAATCCCAGCACTTGAGATCGCATGCCTTTGCTTGGGAAGCACACAGGCCTTTAATCCCAGGAAGTAATATGGCAGGACAGAGAAGGGTATATAAGGCCTGAGGAAACAGGAACTCTCTCTCTTTAGGCTGAGGATTTCATAGAGGTAAGAACTAGCGGCTGGCTGTTCTGCTTCTCTGACTTTTCAGCTTTCACCCTGATATCTGGCTCTGTTTTTTTTTTTTTTTTCATTAAAAGGCCATCTAAGATTTGAACAAGGGGTTGGGGATTTAGCTCAGTGGTAGAGAGCTTGCCTAGCAAGCACAAGGCCCTGGGTTTGGTCCTCATCTCCAGAAAATAAAAAAAAAAAAAAAAAAAAAAAAAAAAAAAAAAAAGATTTGAACAACAGTGAGTGAATGACAGCTTGAAACGTGTCTGTGTGTGTGTGTGTGTGTGTGTGTGTGTAGGTGTGTGTGTGTGTGTAGGTGTGTGTGTGTGTGTGTAGGTGTGTGTGTGTGTGTGTGTGTGTGTGTAGGTGTGTGTGTTTAGGTGTGTGTGTGTGTGTGTGTGTGTGTGTGTGTGTTAGTAGGAGGTCTGAAGAAGGAAGGTACAGGATAATAACCATGGGTAACTGGCACCCTCACCAGGACCAGGGTAATTAAAAATGCTGTTGAAGCCGGGGTTGGTGGGGTACGCCTGTGATTACAGCTCGGAGAGGAGGAAGCAAGAGGCTCAGAGGCTAGAGCCCTTGTCTCAGAAACAAAACAAAGAAAACGCCATTTAAGGCGTGTGATAACAAACACAGGAGAAAGCAATCAACATAGTTTACATGTTTTTTCTTCCCACAGGAAAAGGCAGATAATTGCCTTCAAGCAGAGTTAGTTTTGACAGGTGAATACAGCACACAGAGAAGGTTCTTCCCCAGGGAGCGAGGTCTGAGGATTTTTCTGCGGACAGAGTAGAAAGTGAAGACAGAAGAGCAGAGATGGGGGAGTGGATGGATAGTGAAGGGCTGGGAAGAACAGTGAGTTAGAAGGTTGACGAGTTGGCCTGGGGCTGTAGCGCAGTTGGTTGTACAAGATGTATGCATGCATGATTTTTTCCCCCCAGTACCACATCAAACTGGTGCATGCCTGTAATCACTACATAGCAAGTACTAGGCCAGCTTAGGGTGTATTAGATCTTGTCTCAAAAAGAAAAAGGAAAGGATTAAGATCGAACACTGTAAGTCTTGCAGTGAACTCTCCAGGCAGTAGTCAGAGTGGAATGCCTGAAGTTGCTATTGTGCATTTACCGGTGTTAGTATTTAAAGTATGACTATAACCATGAATGAAAAAGGTCAGTGGCACACCGCCCCCATACTGAAGTCACTGAGCGATGAAGAGGAAAATAATCAACTAAGAGATCAAATCTTAAAAAGAGAGTTGGAGGCCCTGGCAACCAAGAAGAACTTTAGGGATAAGCTGGATTTCTCCTTGCACCTTGTGTCTTGTTATCTGAAACCTGTGGGCTAAAATCAGCAGGCTTTCTTGCTCTGGTACTTGTTGGATGTGACTAATAGGGGCCTATCTGCTAGACTCTAGCAGCCAGAGGGAAGACTGTGTCCTTGAATTGGAGATCTCTGCTCTTTTTCGTCATTTTTCCTATGTATAGGTCTCCTGAGTCCTAATTCTCCCCTCGGTTAGACCATTTGGTCTAACCTCAGGTCTACCACTTCACTCCCCCTTGGTTACTGCACACACTATTCCTTGTGTTTTCTCTACTCCATTCATGCCTTTGCTAATGGTTCTTCCCTCCCTCCCTCCCTCCCTCCCTCCCTCCCTCCCTCCCTCCCTCCCTCCCTCCCTCCCCCTCTTTCCTTCCTTCCTTCCTTCCTTCCTTCCTTCCTTCCTTCCTTCCTTCCTTCCTTCCTTCCTTCCTTCCTTCCTTCCTTTCTCTTTCTTTGTTTTTTTTTCAAGACAAAGTCTCTCTGTGTAGCCCAGGATGTCCTAGAACTCACTCTGTAGACCAGGCTGGCCTTGAACTCAGAGATCTGCCTGCTTCTGTCTCCTGAGCACTGGGATCAAAGGCATGTACCTCCTGGCTTTGGCCTTTTTCTTAAAGCCTGCTTAAATGAATCTAATAGGCATGTATTATCAGTACATACAACAATATAAGACTTCAAAGGAACCAGAGTTTTTGAAAGGAGGAGAAAATGAGAAAGAGAAATGTCTTCCCCACTTCCTATGTGAATGTGAGAAACATGGTCTCTGTTTGAGAGACATACCAAGAAAATGTAGGAGAACGAGGGCTTGGCTTAAGCAGTAAAGGGGAAAAGGTGTTCCAAGATGAGAAATTCACAAGTTATATATCAAGAAAGGCAGAGGGGAACAGGGGAAGGATTTAGAGGATGAGGAATAGTGGTTGAATTAGATGGGGGAGATTTAAAAGAATGTAATTTAAAAGAATTGTGGAGATAAGACTCGATGGTATGAATGGTATGGGAGGCTTCTGGGAATTGAAGTAGTTGGGAATATAAGCAGGCTCACTTTTTTAGCCCAAATCTACCAGCACCTATTATATGGTGTTCACAAGGCTAGGCTAGGGATCCCTGGATAATGCAGTAACAGTTGACACCCAAGCAGTGACTTAACAATAAGCTGAGTATGTGGAGCACCTACCTCTTGACAGAGTCTCCTAGAGAAAAACCACCAACCCATGGGCTGCCAGTGTGTAGAGACTTGTAGAAACATAGGCAGCTAGATCCCTTCCCACCAGAGCACCCATTAGTCCTAGGAAAGACTGGCAAGTATGGACAAGAAGACCGCAGCTTTCCTGTAAGAATCAAGAAGACCGACCTTGGTCAGCATTTTGCCTTCTATGACAAGGTAGGACAAGAGCCCTCTATCTGGGTTAGAGACAGAACTGGGGCCATGTGACCACCAGGACTGGTGGTTGTACATCTTACACTAAGGTTCTCAGAAGGTTAGTGATGGAATTGTCCCAGCACAATCTCGGGACTCCTACAGACAAGACTTTTTCTAGTTTTATACACTAGCAGCTATTTTGAGTCATAACTAGTAAAGCCAGTATAGGACCCTTGAGTGATAACCCTTGAAGGAAGCATCTATGTAGTACTTTATTGTAAGTATTCTGATCATTTGTGTGTGCTCCTTGTATGCCAAGCACTCAGACCACGAATTATCTAATTTAATTCTCATAAAAATGCTATGAGACAGATACTATTAGGATCTTCCTTTTACAAATGAGGACACTGAGTTACAGAAAGGTCATGTCATTTTCTCTGGGTACAAAGGCAAGGGTCCATAAAATCAGGATTCAATTCTTATCAGTCTAATTCTATGTTTTATATTATGTATCATCTATAGTATCATTAAAACTATTGTAACTTGGGGTCTGGAGAGATGGCTCAGCTGTTAAGAGCAATAGCTTCTCTTCCAGAGGACTTGGGTTCAATTTCCAGCATCCACATGGCAGCTCACAACTGTCTAACTCCAGTTCCCCAAAATCCCGACACCCTCCCACACACAAATGTGCACATAAAATAAAAACTTAAAGTAAAATAAAAAACCATTGTAACTTATGTAAGTTACTATTCTATAAACAGAGTAAAATAGAAATATGCTATATGCTATTTTTTTTACTATATTTACTATACCTGACTTTTCACTTATAAAATTTAAAAGGAATAGATTTCTTTTCTTTTCTTTTCTTTTCTTTTCTTTTCTTTTCTTTTCTTTTCTTTTCTTTTCTTTTCTTTTCTTTTCTTTTCTTTTCTTTTCTTTTCTTTTCTTTTTCCGAGACAAGGTTTCTCTGTGTAGTTTTGCTCCTGTCCTGGAACTCACAAAGATCTGCCTGGCTCTGCCTCCCAAGTGCTAGGATTAAAGGCATGCACCACCACCACCCAGTGATTTCTTTCTTTCTTTCTTTCTTTTTTTTTTTTGAAGCAAGGTCTCATGAAGCTCAGGTTGGCCTCAGACTTACTATATAACTGAGGATGGCCTTGAATTTCTGATCTTGCCTCCATCTCTCCAAATGTTAGCATTAGAGCTGAGTCATAGGGATCAGGCTCAGGGCCTAGTGCATGCTAGGTGACCATTCTATTAACTGAGCCCCGTCCTCAGCCCAGGAAAAGTTTGTTTTGTTTTGTTTTTTAAACAATGTACTTTTAACATTTCAGTAAAGAATTACTTTTTCAAGCCACGTATGGTAGTATATACATCCTGGCACTCAGGAGGCTAAGGCAGGAGGATCATCTTGAGTTAGAGAATGTCTTGTGCTATAGAGTGAGACTCTATCTCAGAACAACAAAAATATACAACAGAGGTATGGTAGCACATACCTATAATCTCAACACAGTCGGAAGCAGGCTACCCTGGACAACATAAGACTCTACTTTAAAAACACTGCCACCACCACCACCAATCAGAAAAACAACAAGTATACAACAAGTATATTCCTAGACTATTGCGGGAAATAAACCATGACATTTTAAAAATGATAATCACAAGAGTGATTTTAGCTTTCAACGTTATCAGGTTTATAGGTTGTGATCAATAAATAAATGTTAACGAGGTTTTCTTCACTAAACACTCCTCGTCTTTGTCATTCAATCTTCTTGCCTTCCTGATCCTCCACTCATCACAAAACCTCTCCTTTCTTATGTTTACTGCCCCTGACACCCCTTTTTTTCCTTTAAAACATTCCTTTCTGCTTCCTCAGAGCTTTTTGTCATTGACAGAAATACAAATTCTGTCTTTATTCCTATCTAATTATTAACCCTTAACTTTAATGCAAAGAAAAAGCACAGTAAAGTTCTTGTGAAATTTGTGTGTATGTGTAATGGCCTCCTGCAGCCATCTAATGAATGTGAACCATTTTGTTAGTGAGGAAATGGAGACTTGACCATGCTAAATGAATACTGTTGGTGTCTTGATTTCCAGTGTTTGTGTTGTGGCCATCTAGTGGCTTCAGAATATGGTGGTAGTTGGGGAAGGTACTTGTAATGGCTATTCCTGGTTGTCAGTTTGACTATATCTGGAACAAACTGCAATCCAGAAATGCAGAGCACACCTGTGGGAGATTACTTTTTCTTGGTTTCAAGTGGATGAATCTACTTCTAGTCCAGACCTTTTTTTTTTTTTTTTTTTTTTTTTAAAAGATTTTTTTATTTATTATGTATACAGTGTTCTGTCTGCATGTATCCCTGCAGGCCAGAAGAGGGCACCAGATCTCATTACAGATGGTTGTGAGCCACCATATGGGTGCTGGGAATTGAACTCAGGACCTCTGGAAGAACAGCCAGTGTTCCTAACCTCTGAGCCATCTCTCCAGCCCCTAGTCCAGACCTTTGAAGTAGGAAGACACATACCTTTGATTTGAATCTTGAGGTGGGAAGATACATACCTTTAATCCAAATCTTGAGGCAGGAAGACATACCTTTAATCTGGGCCATACCTTCTGCTGGAAGTCTATATAAGGACATAGACAAAGGGAGCTTTTGTCTTTGCCTGCTTGCCCTCACCTTGCTAGAACATCCATTACACACACACACACACACACACACACACACATATATGGAGAGAAAGAGAGATTCATTCCTTAAGTTCTGTGACTCTAGAGAACCCTGACTAATACAGTACTTAATACAGAAAATATTTTACAGAAAAGAAAAAAGGATCAGAAAAATGGAATTTTCAGAAGTGCTACTTAAAGGTCAGTGCTATTTTCTCTGGGAACTTTTGTAAAATAATCAATGCATATACTTAACAGCAGGACTAAACAGATCTTATCACTTTTTAATTGTGTGTGTATGGTGTGTGTGTATATATGTGGTGTGCACATATGTGTGCAGGTGTAGGCGCACGCCCCTGTTGCACACATGTGGATGCCAGAAGAAGGTGTTGGGCATCCTCTTCATTACGCTTAGCCTTATTCCTCGAGGCAGGCCTCTCCCTGAACCTGGAGCTCACAGTTTTGACCAGGCCGAGAGTCAACAAGTTCCAGGGGTTCCTTTGCCTCTGCCTCCTACAACGCTGGGGTTGCAGGCATGTGGGACGTGGTATGCGGGTGCTGGGATCTGAACTCAGGTCTTCGACTTTTCAGCCCCTTACCCTCTCAAGTTAATCTGCTGGCTTCTCAGCATGACTGTGACATATGTAATATGCTGTTCATCATTTATCAACATTAGGTGCCCTGTCCATTTTGAATCCCTTCTCATTTTTTTTTAATGAAAACAGTCTTGCTAATTTACTAGCATTTAAAAAAAATATAAAACTTAGATGATGTAACTATTTGGCATGAAGATTGCCTCGTCCTCTACACCAGTGCTCAGGTGGACTTTTTGCTGATTGTGCTCACTTTGAGAAGGTTGAACATAAGAGAAAGGAGCCCAGGGAAGCAGTTTAACAGTTTGTAAGACTTGGTACATGTCTGCTAATGGAACCTCTATTTTAACTCAAAACTCGGAAGAAGCCAATCCCTTTCCCCCATCAATTCTGTCCTCTCTTCCTCTCCCTAATCTTGTCCCAGTAACTGTCAACTGTGTCCTTACTCTTAGCCAGCAAAACACTCTCAAATTTTTCTCATTAAAAAGTAAAGACAAAATCAATAATGTCCTCCTTCAGCCAGTCTGGCTCAGCTCGACTTCTGTGACCTCCACAGCCCAGCCACTTAAAAATGGCACCACAGTCTTTACCCCCGGCTTTTCTCCCTTTGATGGAGTGTTTGTCTATTTTTATGCAGCCAGACTATG
Organism: Peromyscus maniculatus bairdii; assembly: GCF_049852395.1. Classification (NCBI taxonomy): domain Eukaryota; kingdom Metazoa; phylum Chordata; class Mammalia; order Rodentia; family Cricetidae; genus Peromyscus; species Peromyscus maniculatus. Next base: position 100,804,717 of record NC_134857.1, on the reverse strand, counting down.
TCACTGGATGGAAGCTGAGCACAGAGCAGAGTTGTATATCAGATGCTGAGATGTAGTCATCCCGAACACAAGTTCCCAGTGATTGGTTGGTTGATTGATACAGGGTCTCACTGTGCATCCCAGTCTGGTGAAGTCACCATCCTCCTGTCTCAGACTACTAGGAACTGAAAGTATAGGCAGGCACAACACTCCCTCCAGCCCTCAGGGATCTTGCTATAGGAGCTTATAATGCCACTCAAGAGAAGAACCTTCCAGATGAAGGGCTCACAAACATTTCCCCGTCCTTCCCTGTAAGCTTTCTCTCCAGGCTTGTGTTTCTTCTTTCTAAACTTTTCAGTCTGGAGACTCATTTCTTTTCTTCAACCATTTTCCATAAAAGTTTCAATCTTTTACGTATTTCGTGTCATCACGCCTCAGACATCACCTGAGCGAGCATTCAGTCAAGTCCTATGAATGAGGTTAAAGATGGATCTCTCAATGGCGACTCAGTCCTGTTCTACCCATAACAGTGGTACACATTGCAATGAGAAGCAGTTGCTTTCTGCAAAAACAAAAATCTGCATATTTCTCTACGAAATACATTTTCTTTTTTAGGGCAATTTTGTATTTATCTTTATGTACAGAAAACCTAACAATGAGCATTTAATCGTTTAGAAGTGTGTTCTTTGGCCTTTGCTTTTTCTTGCTTGGCAACCTGAGCCCCAGATTTGGGACCCAGGACATTGCCCTGCCAATGGCAGCAGATCTCATGGTAGCTGTTGTCGTTATTGGTCCAGATATCTTCTACCAGCTTAGCCCGAGAGCCTTTGCCTTCTGAGTTAACCTGTGTGAAGGCCACAGTGGTGCATTGTCTTCCTGAGCTCCAGCCGCCCTGCCCCAGCCTGGCCTTCCTCTAGATGATGCAATAGAGGACTCCCATCTTGAGACACAGGGCAAACAGGAAGACCAACAGCTCAATGGGGTCTATGTTGTAGGCAATCACCAAGAGGGGAGCCTTCTTGTTCTCTACCAAAGCTGTGATTGTCCTGCTTGAAAGGACAGGTGGTCTCTTAGTTGGGACATCCCCTTTGCCAGCAGCCTTTGCTTCTTCTCCTGCTTTGTTTCTGGCCTGTCCTTGTGGGCAAAGTTCAGCAGCTGGGTAGCTGTTTGCCGGTCCCAGGCCTGGGGGACCTGGTCAATGGCAGAGGAGGTACTTTGAGCCACTTATGGAGGATGGCCCTTTGCCGACGCAGCCTGAGCAGCTGGGCCATTTGACAAAGCAGGTGAGATCTCTTTTGAGCTGGATGTCCAGTCCAGTGCCGAAGTTCTTAGGCCTTTCCTCAGTGAGGACTCACCACCTTTTTGGCCTCCCGTTTCTTGACGATGCTGGCGGCTGGGGCTACCTCCTTCCTCTTGGCCTTCTTTTCTTTGGGCACTTTGCTCTGCTGGAGGAAGGCTTCCTAGCCCCCTTAAAAGACATTTGGGCCTTTTCATAGGAGAACAAGAGATTCCTGTTTTCTTTGCCACAAAAAAAAAACAAAAATAACAAACAAACAAACAAACAAAAACAACAAAACAAAACAAAAAACCCACCTCAACATTTTTATCAGTTCTTTGAGAATTTCATATACTGTTTTGATCATACCTCCCCCTCCCCCAAATCTTCCCAGTCACCCATCTTCCTTACCCTACCTTCTGTCTTTTCTTTGCCACTTTGAGAAAAAAGTTTTATGAACTTTAATCAGAATTAGACTCAATGTGTCTTCCGTTAGGATTTCTGAATAGCAGGTAGCCACAAATCCAGTTGAGTCCCTTGACCTTGATAAGCTTTATGGTTGCTGACCCATAGCTTTTTATCTGCTCAAACTCACTTGTGCAGCTGTGATAGTTGACCTGTGAGAATTTGGGTGGGAGTATGATTTCTGGAGGGCCCAGCATCTCATGCAACTACCACCCCCGTGACACTTTACATACTCTCTTCATGGGAAAAGGGCAATGGGGATGTAGACAATTTTAGAAGGTTGGTAATTTACTTTTTTTCAAGCCAGGGTTTCTCTGTGTAGCTTTGGTGCCTGTCCTGGATCTCGCTCTGTAGACCAGGGTGGCCTCAAACTCACAGAGGTCTACCTGGCTCTGCCTCCCGAGTGCAGGGATTAGAGGCGTGCACCACCCCACCCAGCAGTAATTTACTTTTATTACAAATTAACAAGGCCAGAAAAACAGACATGGCTTGGGACCTTGTTGTTCATCTGGCTTTTCTTCCTATCAAGAAGTAGAATTCAGGTTTCTACCTCCTTTTGTCTAGGTTGGCCGGGAGGCTGGGCAATACAGCAAAAGCGATGATAGGGAAATTATGGGTTAGGCCTTCAGAGACATTGTTCTCACTCTCCTGTTGTCACGGAGAGAAACCTGGGTGAGCCTTTCTAGGATGGGAGGTGACATGGAGAAAGATGCCCAGCTGGCACCAGCAGCAACTTCCAGAAGAGCCGGTAGCATAAGTTGCCTGGCCCAGTGGATTCCTTGTTCCACAACTATCAAGAGCTTCAAGATGCTGAGAGCCGAAAACAAAGCAAGCATGTGCTCTCGAGAGAACCAGTCCCGATCACCTGGAAGACTGTCTCGGGTCGAGTTCCAGTACGCTCCTAGCTAACCGTCAATACATGGTTGAGTCCATTTGAAAACAGGAATTATTTCCAAGTCCAGTCTAATACTGACTCAGGCTAGCTAATAAATGAATGTTGGTTGAAGCCACTAAGTTTATGATAGTTTATTAGGCAGCAATAAACAATAAATATAAACTCCCTTATCGCCTATCAAGGATTCTTGAAACCTGAGTTGTTCAGCTTCACCACGCTTGCCCCTATCTGAGGAGGGCTGGGGGATGCTTCACTCTGTCACACATTCCCTTTACACACCTACATGTGTGGACTATTACTAATTGTGTGACTTGGATCACACTTGAGTTTTTCTTTGATTTTGAGATAGGGCCTTGGTATGTAGGCCTTGAACTTGAGATCCTCCTGCCTCAGCTTCTTGAGTGTTGCAATTCCAGGTGGGCACCATGGGAGAATATCCCTTCACTTCCTTTTGTGCCCATATTTCCTCATGTGCAAAGTAGAGATAGGTCTGTGGAACTCGCATGTCCTGACACCTGAACAGTACTTAGCCAATGCCTTGTTGAACTGTGCTGTATGCAACCACACCGCCCTTAAAATCCAGGATGAGACTTGCAGCAGAGCCACAGAAGGCATGTACCCAGAGAGGTGAGAATGGACGTGGCCCCGCTTACTGGGAAGGACGGGGAGGAGGCAATGAGCCCTGGAGACAGTCAGGCTCTTCTTCCTTCATAGCTCAGCACCACCATTGTTCTGTTCCTCTGCATGACACTCCATCCAGCATTAGCTTTGTTGGTGTAAAGCATCAATAACAAAGAGAGTCTATGGAGTGTCAGTGGGAGGGTTGCACAGAGACTCAAACCAAGCTCTGGGGCCTATGCCTACCACATGATATTTAACATGTGAGTGTTGGTCAGAAATGCAAGCCAAGGTCACTGAGAGGAAAATGACCAAATTTGCTTTGTATTGGACAGTATTGGGAAACCTCGGGATGTATGCTTCCCAAGCCTCCGAGCAAACCATGACAGCCTGTTCTAGCAGCAACTTCCCTTAAAAAGAAAGAGACCAAGCAATCCCAGTTTATGATCTACCATTTAGGCCCCAGGAACACCTTCCATCTTTATCTTCAGCCTACTGCCCCCTTTCTTCCTTACTCTTAAGTTTTAAAAAAACCTATGTGTTCATCATTTTTTTTTTTTTTTTTGAGTGCTTGGGAGTACACAGTCATACATAGAGATTCTGATTAATAGGAGCTTCATGCCATGAACCAGCAATCTCAACACACCGAGAGCGTGAGAAGAGTTGCTGAAGGCTTCCTGGGGGAAGTCATATTTAATGTGTAACCTATAACATAGATGAGTGACATCAACTGAGCTGGGGGCTGAGGGAGAGTGGGGGTGAGTGCAGCTGATGAGAAAGAGATCGGAGGCATCATTTACAGTTGCGTAGAAGGAAGAGAAAACTTGGAACTTGGGAATTTTAAAGTAGATAGATATTGATGAAAAAATGAGTTAGAAAGTGGAAGTGGTCAGAAAGGAAGCTAATGGAGGTAATTTGTTTATCCGGTTAAGAAATTTGACCTTTATCCTAAGAGCAATCAATGGGAAATCATTTAGTATTTAAACAGAAGAGTGACATTTAGAAATAGCATTCCCTGACTATAATATGAGGAACAGAGGGCAGGTCAGAAGGCTTGCCACTTGTTATTGTAAATAAAGTTTTATTGGCAGCCATACACATTAATTTGTATTGTCTTTTAGGTCTTAGGCGTCCAGCTTAGTAAATGACCATCTGGCTCACAAACCCTGAGCTATTTACTACCTGGCCCTTTTAAGAATATTTGTTGAGTTTAGGTACTGTTAATATAACTTGGAGGAAAATAATAATAGCTAGCTAGCTTTGGGAAAGGCACAGGAGGAATTTTGTAAAGGGGGTTTGAGGAATTAATCACACAATTCTTGTTGGATTTTTAAAACATTCTGTTAATTATTCAGACATCTGATTTTAGCTTTACCTTGGGGACTCCACTCCTATAAGAACCAAGATTACAGTTGTAATATAAACAGCTAAGGGTTAAGTGTTGTAAATGAGAGAGAAGGCCAGGGGCCAAGCACAGTGGTTCATGCCTTTAATCTTAGCACTTGGGAACCTGAGGCCATCCTGGTCTACACAATGAGTTGCAGGCTAAGGCTACCCAGTGAGAACCTGTTTAAACTGTAGATTCCTTATAAATTATTATTATAAGAAAAAGATTCCTTAACACTCTCTCTCTCTCTCTCTCTCTCTCTCTCTCTCTCTCTCTCTCTCTCTCTCTCTCTCACTCTCTCTCTCTCTGTGTGTGTGTGTGTGTGTGTACACTCAGGTATGTACATCAGTTAAACAGTGTGAGACATATAGTAGGACACAAGATGTATTTGGTTAACTGAACCCTTAACATCATGATGTTCCTGATACCTGCTTTGTGGTCCTGAAACTCTGCTGTTTGATACAGATTGACCTACAATGTCTGACCAAATCAAACAAAGCACCTTTTTATTCTATTTTATTTTATTATTTTGCTTTTTAAACAACCTCAGTAAAACAACACCAGCAAGTGTCTTTAATTTGTCCTTCCTTCAAGAAGACCAAAGCTGGGTCTCAGTCTATTTACATCACAATAGTAATAGCAATAAACAAGTTAGTATAACTCCCATTGTTCATTGAGTGCCTACTAGATCTGAAATACAGCACAGACACTCACCTAGGTTCTTCAGTCCCTCTAGCAAACATCATTATTGTCGTCATGTGTAGATGAGGAGACTGTAGCTCAAGGGTTCTCTTTTCTAAGGTCATGCCCATATCAGTGTGTCTGACGTTAACAATCTTCCTCTCAGTCACACAAGCTCTTGCTGCCTCATAGCAGGTCACACTGCCTCCTCCTTCTCAGTTTTTTATCTCCTCAGTCCATTGCCTAAAACCCCCCACTGTCTTCTCATCTCCTGAGCAGAGTCTACATAATTTAGAGTGGCATAATTTATTTTTAATAATCTCTCATCGCCTTAGTGGCCTCGGCTTCTGCGGCCGTTTCTGTAAGTGTATGTCGTATACTCCTGATTTGGGGGGCTCTCGAGGGCAGGGGGGATATTCTGGGTCCCTCCATGCTTCTGTGGATTTACATGTTCCTTCTCTTTCTGGAGACTTCTTCCTTCACATCTGCCTGGGCTTTGAGCTAAAAATCCCAAGTTCTAGCCAGTCTCTCTTGTGAGATCTAACCTCTCGGTGTTTTATTCTCCTACTGGGAAATGGCTATCCGTTTCCTAGAAATGGTTATATGGAAAGAACTGCGGCTTTCCCATCCACTGCTTGATCTCTGGAAATGCCTGGCTTCTGTAAGCCATGTGGTTTTTTTTTTTTTTTTTTTTTTTTAAACCTTTTTATTTATAAAATAGGTTAATATGGGGCGGTGGTGGTACACACCTTTAATCCCAGCACTTGGGAGGCAGAGGCAGGCGGATCTCTGTGAGTTCGAGGCCAGCCTGGGCTACAGAGTGAGTTCCAGGACAGGCTCCAAAGCTACACAGAGAAACCCTGTCTCGGAAAAAAAAAAAAAAAAAAAAAAAGGGTAATATGATGCTTTGGTGTTGCCTGATACATTATAAGTACTCAGAATAAACAGTCATTACTCAGTTCCTGTGCAATTAAATAAGAGTCACATATATTAGTCTAGCACAATAATTTTGAGCACACTCTTCTTCCTTAGTGATGCTCTGGCCACCCTTTGAATAGGTTCAACACAAACTATTTTGTGATTTATTTGTTTCCATGTGTGTGGTAGGTTGCGCTTGTAGACATCTGTTTGTAGTCCTGAAGTTGACGTCAGACGTCTTCCTCAGTCATTGCACACCTTATTCATCAAGGCCAAGTTTCTGAATTACACTCAGAGCTGGTTGAAAAGACCAGCTCTAACTAGCCAGCTTGCTCTGGGAATCCCTTCTCTCTGCCTTCAGTGCAGTCTGCCACACCCACCTTTGCATCTCCAAGGGTGCTGGGGGTCCCAACTCAGGTCCTCCTCCTGCTCGCACAGCATGCGCCTTGTCCGCGGGGCCATCTCTCCGACCTCTTTTTCCGTAAACATTCTATACATTTAACCCATGGTTGGCCGTGTGTGTCTCAGTTCTCGTCTCCTCTGCTAGCCTGGAACTCTGTGAGCACAGGGACTATGGTTGATCTACCCCAACCTAGTAGACACTGGTATTTAATACACGTTGGCTGATTGGCTGCCTGGATATACCCATGAATGGACAAAAAGTGAGCCTCACAGGACTTAACTGAGTGACAGTATGCCCAGTAGTGTTGGTTTGATTTGGCAGTGTTTACTGAGTGTAGTTTGCTTCACCCTTTTCTCTTTCACAGTAGTGGACTTGAACCTAAGGCCTCACACATGCTGGGCAAGCGCTCTGCTGCTGAGGTCCATCCCCGACTCGACTCTCTCTCTCTCTCTCTCTTTTATTTTGAGACTGGATCTCCCAATGTTGCCCAGGTGGTCTCGAACTCATTCTGTAGCACAGCCTGGAACTTGAGGTTCTCCTGTTTCAGTCTCCCAAGCAGCCAGGAGACTGCACGACCAGATCTGGCTTCCATACCCAAAACTGTTGGAGCTCAGTGATTCCGTTTAATTCCCACAGAAACTCAAGTTAGGTCTTAGCCTCGTGAAATCTATTTAAAAAAAAAATTATTCAAGGTTATTATCACTGTTTTTCAGATAAAATAACTGAGGTCGACATAGCCTACTTCAAGTCCCACTGCTAGTAAGAGATGTAAAAACCGGCATTGCGTCACCAGCAAAGGTGAGAGGACACCGTCTGGGAGGCAGTTTTTCCCCTCATGGGTCCCAGGGATTGAACTCAGGTTTATCAGTCTTAGCCGCAAGCACCCTTACCTGCTGAGCCATCTTGCCAGCCCCAATGGGCTATGTGTGTGTGTGATTTTATGTGTTTATTTCTTTTCACAAGGTTCTAGTTATTTTGCCACAGCTGGTTTGAAAGATATAATTTTGAGCATCCATCACTATGATACCAGTTTACTTGTAAAAATAAAATATGTGTGTATGTAAAATGTACACTTATAAGCTTGTTGAAATTTTTAAAGGAAAGAGCATGAGGGGAGCTATGGGGACACGAAAAGAGGTTTATTGGAGGGACTGGTAGTTGCATTTGGGGAGACGGAGCTGAGACCTGGGATGAACATGTAGGGTATGGTGGTAGAGGGAGGTCTGAGCAAGAATGGAGGAATTTCATGCAAGGCAGCCCTGAGTCCAGTCCCCAGCACCACATAAACTAGGTATAGCTGCACCTGCGTGTAATCCCAGCACTTGGAAGTGGAGGCAGGTGGATCAGAATTTCATGGTCACCCTCAACTATCAAGTGAATCTGAGACTAGCACATGTGAGTCAGAGGACAGCTTGCGGGAGTCCCATGTGGGTTCCGGGGATCGAACTTGGGTTGTCAGGCTTGGCAGCGGGTGCCTTTACTTATTCAGCCACCTCTCTCTCACCGGCCCCCAACAATTGAAGTCTCTGAGTTGGATGACTCGAGGCACGATGCGTCCACAGCAGAGAAAGCTAGAGAAAGAAGAGTATGGCTTACCCACCATGCTACCCTGAATGCACCCCATCTCACCTGATCCTGAGAGCTGGACCTGACTAGTATGTGGGAGGAAGAATGAAGAACCTGGAGAGGAGAGACAATGTGTTCTATATTTTACTACACTGGATCTGGGAAAACATACCAGCACACTAGGAACGTAGGTCTGGAGCTCAAGAGAGTTCTCCACGGCTAGTGGACAGTAGGGTTGATGTCAGACATGTTGGGAGCATGGAGAGACAGGACAGACAGTAAGGTACAGATGAGATAAGGTTAGCAGTGGGCGAGGTCATCACCTGGGTCAGGAGGAAATGAACTGAGTTAAAGGTTAATTGCAAAACACCGATTAAGTACCAGAGGAGGAAAGCACAAATGTTCCTGGTTTCTAGGAGCCATGCATACTTTGACATGAACAGCCCAAGGGCTCAGGGATGTCGGCAAGAGCTTATTGAGACATAAGAGCTGAAGGTTGATCAAGTAAGACCACTGTGTGTGTGCGTGTGTGCATATGTGCATGTTATCTCTGGGTGGGGGTGTGCTTACCTGTGTACATGCATATGGAATCAGAAGTCAGGTCAAGCTGGATGTCTTTCCCCTCCTGTGCTCTGCCTCACAGAGCCTCTCACTGAAGCAGGAGCTTGCCATTTTGGTTAAAATAGATGGCCAGTGAAGCCCTGGGATCCGCCTGCTTCTCCTGTCCCCTGAGGGTGCAGGTGTGCGGGCACACCCAGCTTTTTTCTTTTTATTAAGAATTTTTAAAAATTTAAGCCGGGCGTTGTTGGCGCATGCCTTTAATCCCAGCACTTGGGAGGCAGAGCCAGGCGGATCTCTGTGAGTTCGAGGCCAGCCTGGGCTACCAAGTGAGCTCCAGGAAAGGCGCAAAGCTACACAGAGAAACCCTGTCTCGAAAAACCAAAAAAAAAAAAAAAATTTTTTTAAAAATTCATTTTACATACCAAAGAGTCCCCTCTTCCCTCCTCCCATCCCTCTAGCCTCCCCCTCCCGACACCTCCCCAATCCCTCCTACAAGAAGGTAAGGCCTCCCCTGGGGAGGTACATTTAGTAGGGGCAGGTCCAAGCCCCTCCCCCTGCCTCAAGGCACACACCCAGCTTTTTAAGTGAGTCCTGGATTCAGAATCAGATGAAAGGGCAATGAATTTGAGAATAAAAGACAATAAACCTCTTTTCTCGTCCCCATAGCTCCCCTCATGCTCTTTCCTTTAAAAATTTCAATAAGCTTATAAGTGTACATTTTACATACACATGCTACTACTACCTAGAATTCACCAAAAAGAAAAAAAAAAGGGAGGGGGTGGGAATTTCAAGGAAATGAAAGACAATATTGTAGGTAAGATTGAAGGAAACCCTGTAGTGTTCAATGTAACCAATGGAAAAAAGACTCATTCTAAGATACATTATTGGGAAGTTTCAGACTTTTAAGCATAATGGGAAAATCTAGGAAGAAAAGAAGTCAGAGAGGCGTAGGAACTGTGGAGACATCAGCTGTTTCAGCACCACTGAGAACAGGAAAAGGACATTTTCTGACGGTGTGCTTCTTGTGTGCCTCTCCGAACAAGGTGGTGTTGAGTCTGTGCTTCAGCAACACCAGAGTCAAGTCAGTGGCATGTTTGGGTGTTAGAAGACATTACCCATGGGTATTTGGTGGATATGTTAAGAAATTTGGACAGCATTTTGGCTAGATACATGTTCTAAAAGGCAAATAAAGCACGGTCAGTTATTAACTCCAGAGGGGAAACATTCAAGAAAAATGTTACCACGTACTCTACTTGGCAATGCATTCTGTTCACCTGGTCAGGATGATGTAAGCCTTAATTACTGTTTATCAACTGTGATGAGGCTAATTTGGGAGCAAGGGCAGGGCAGGTGTCGGGGGATGTGGCGGCAATGGTGCTGTGGGAAAGAGCTAGATCCTCAAATACAGTGACAAGATGTCAGTCAATAACGCCTGGAACTGAAAATCAAGAAACTGTACAGGAGTGGTATTAGGGGCTGGAGAGATGGCTCAGAGGTTAAAAGCACTGACTGCTCTTCCAGAGGTCCTGAGTTCAAGTCCCAGCAACCGCATGGTGGCTCATAACCATCTATAATGAGATCTGGTGCCCTCTTCTGGTGTGCAGACATATATACAAACAGAACACTGTATACATAATAAATAAATAAATAAATAAATCTTTAAAAAAGAATGGTATTAGAAAATAGGGAATACAAAGCAGGGGTTGAGGCCGGGCTGAAGATAGGTGAGAAGTGGGCAGGCTATGGCTTTTACTTGAAACTTTAAAAATTTCATATATATATATATTAATTTTATTAAAATAAAATGGAAATAAAAGTAATACATATATATTCAGTGAGAAAAGCATACAATGTAAGCAAAAAGAACCCAAAAGTTATCCAGACTGTCACCCCCACAGGGATAACATTTCTTAGTATTTTCAGACAGTTCCTTCCTAAAACACTGTTGAAAGTACTTTCAAATACTTGATGTCTGGCAAAAAAAAATTCTTGATATCCTAAAAATTCTAAAGCAGTTATTCATTCTTATTACTAACTGAACCAACAACCCCCCCCCATTCCCTCCCCTCCCCTCCCCTCCTCTCTCCCTCCCCTCCCCTCCTCTCTCCCTCCCCTCCCCTCCTCCCCTCCCCTCCTCTCTCCCACTCCTGTGCTGCAGATGAACCCAGGGCCTTGTACATGCCAGGCAAGAGCTCTGCCTCGGAGCCATATTCCTAGCTCTAGCCAAAACTTTCTGATCGGAATGTGTGGTACCATTTAGGCCCCATCTCTCCAATAGTCAGAGGAGAACCGAGGCAGTTTTTGGACACTTTTTCCTGAGCTACCTTGCTATTTTAAAAACAAAGTCATTTCCAGCCTCAATTTTACAATCAGCTCTATTTAGAAGTGTAAGGATTTTTTTTTGGGAAACTAATTCATCAGGGAAATTTGCAGCATTTAAGGGAATTTCTCTATTTTTTTCTTTTTAAGAGTAAATGAATAAACACTTTTACTTCCCTTGAGCTGTTTCTATGATCAAAAGCATTAAAAGTACAACTTAGCCTTGATGTCCACATTAAGAGTGCAGAAGGACTTCAGAGAGTAAACACAGAATTTTGAGGAAGTTTCATTAGTTTCCTTTATTCACCAAACTAGGATTTAAGGTGAATAAAGGAAATGAACTGTCTAAAGAAATTAAACTGCATAAAAATTTCAGAAAACATTCAGTTGATATTCTCTCCTAAAGTCATTTTTTAAATTGGTTTAAAAGTTTTAACATTCAAGCTGGGTGTGTATTACAGTGAATCTTGTATGAATTAGTTGCCAGCCTGGGATACCTGAGACTGTCTCCGGGGAGAGGTCGAGAAAAGTAAGTTTTGAGATTCAACTAGTATTTTCTGAACTCTTTGCAGATCCCAGACTTTGTCCTTAATATAGTCACTACGTATGATCTCAGTACACTCTTGCAGTTGGTGATGCATTCCTAGAGGCCTAATAGGAAGGAACAGTGAGACATCCAGTGTATTCCTGTAGGCTTGCTTGGCTTGCTTGAATTATAGATGTCAAAGGTAATGATGGTGCATTTATCAGGGGTGAACAGAGCAACTGACAACCCACAATGATAAGCGAGGCGAGTGCCTGTAGATGACTGACTCCGGAGATAGCACTGTGAAATTTGTCCTATCTGGACTGGCACCGCAGATATCTGCATATAACCATCACAAGCCCACAGAGTTATGAGAGAGCTCCGTGAGTACATGGAGCAGCTATGGATCAAAGCAAAACAGTCAAGGCCTATGCAGGTTGTGAAGTATCCATAATGTCACAGGTGTGGCCACAGCGCTGCTGTCCTGGAATGCTCTGAGTGTCTTGGGCAGAACGTGGGGGATAGCTTGCATAGTCTTCCTGGTTGTGTTTCTGACCCTGTCGCCGATTAGAGGTTTTTCTCCGGGCCAACACCTGGGGCTTTCAGAAATAACTGAATTGCTGTTCCATTTATATAGATGAAGACATTGAGCTTCAGTGAGGTCAGTTAGCTGAAGACAGCGCTACTAAAAGGAATTCTAGGTTCTAATAAATAGGATTTCAGTTCTATTACTTTCCTGTTGAATATAAATACATGTTATGTGATGTGATGTTATGTGTGCATTTTCTGGCCTAATTCGGCAGCAGATGTGTCGCTGTGTGTGTACATATTAGGTCAAATAATAAGCTTTATTGTCTTTCTCAAAACTGCCCTACGTCATTAGTGGTGGAATTTCTAAATGATTCCATTTATTTAGAACTTACTTCTTTCCAAAAATAGGATTTGTGACTGCATTTTGCAAATTATAGAGCTTATATGTGCTTTTTCATTATTATTATTATTATTATTATTATTATTATTATTATTATTATTATTATTATTTCCTCCCAGGCAATTCTGTCTGGTTGATACAGCAGATCAGAAAGCACAAGTTTATGAATTTGGCAACTTGGGATACTCAGCCTGTATAAAAATGTCCAGTCCTACTTAAACACCATGAACACAGGGGGGGTCCCGGATGTAGATAGATTGCTCATGTATCCATTTTTGTTACGTGGAAATAGAATCCAGGGCCTTGGGCATGCTAGGCAGGAGCTACACTCGCAGACTGCTTGCGGGCCCTTCAAGGGTGTTCTCCAGAGGTTTGGGAAGAGGCTGCTGGGGAGACAACACGCCTCTTCTGCACACACGCCTCCTACCCGGTTTGGCACGCACCTGCAGCCTCAAACCAGAACGGGGCGGGGCTCGACTTTGGCCATGTCAGACGTGGCAGGAAAAAAAAAAGCGATTGCCCTTTCGTCCCCTTCCCGATAAGCAAAACATGCCGATCACTTGCCCAGCATTTGGGCATATAAAGCAGAATTCAGCACTGGGAAAGGTTTTGGGTTACGTGGCGAGCCAGGGCGCTGACCGCCGCGGGGGCGGACTCACATACTTCTCCCCACTTGCGAGGTCTGTGACTTGCTGGGAAAGCCCGCGAACCACACACTCCCGGCCCCCGGGGGCGAGGGTGAGCTCTCGGGCTCCCATCGCAGCCCACCGCCGGAGCTCGGCCACTGCGAGCCCCCGCCGAGACCGAAGTTCCAGCGCGGGGAGGTGGGCCCCACGCGCGGCCTCCGGGCCCCGCCCACTCTGGCCTGGGGTCGGAGCCGCGGCGAGCGCCAGCCGAGTGCGAGCGGCCGCGGCCCCTTTAAGGAGCCGCTCTGCGGTAACCCGAGCCCGCAGTCCGGGCGGGCGGGCGCGGCGGCAGCGGCGGCGCGAGCCTCGGCGACTGCTCCTCCAGGCGTCCCCGGCTCTCCCGCGAGCATCTCGCGCGTGGCTCCGGCCGCCGCAGCCCTCGGGCCGGGCCGGATGACCAGGCGCCTGTGAGCTCCGCGGCGCTCTCCCGGCCCCGCGCAGCCGCCGCCCGCGCGAGTCATCCCGGGACCCGGCACAGGTGACGCCGTTTGGACGGGATCCGGGAGGAGGGCGGCCTCGCCCCAGCGCAGCTTTCGGGCACGGCGCCGCGGCGCACCGGCCTAAGGCGGCCGAGCTCGGGCGCCCGAGGCGGGTGGGAGCGCGCGGGAGGCTCCGGCAGGTGTGCGGCGGCGCAGCATCCTTCCTGCCGCCGGCCGGCCCCGCGACGCGTGGCTTGGAGCAGATGATGTCCCGGGCCCCGCGGCCCCCCGCGCCGCCCCGAGATCCACTCTTGCGGGCTGCTCGGTCCGGTGGTCCGTCCGGGCTTTCTGCTTGGCTAGCGGCGCCTAAGGGGTCTGAGCCCAAAGCGGGTGGGTGCAACCTCTGGGCCTGCAGGGGACGCTTTCTTTCAAGAGACCCAGCTCACAGTCGGGCGCATCAAGTGGCATTCCCCCCTCCACCCCAGCCTCTTTCTAAAACAAGTAGCTTTTATTTACCCCTGCGGTTCTCAAGTGGGTCCCATTTTTAGCAACCCCAAGTGCTGAAGTCTAGTGGAGGGGGAATTGGTTTTTCTTTTCAGCACTATATAATAACCACTGGCAAGTTGATTAAACTAAGTGCCTTGGTTTACCCTGTCAGGAAATAGGGTCTCTAATGCCAGTATTGATTTTTCCCACCTTTCCGAGATGGTCGGGAAGCCTCTGTGAAAGTAGTTTTGAGTTGTTCATGTTCATTTAAGGGTCACTTGCTGGCCTGTGTGGTTGTTGTTGTTGTTGTTGTTTTTCATTGCATTTGCGAGTCCGTGGGAACGTGTATGTAAAATTGCGAAATATTAAAAAGTGATCTTTGATGTTTAAATTAATTCAGATACCAGTTTGGAGGCAGTGTGGAAGAGTTTGTGTGGATGGTGGGAATTAATGTGTTTAGAGTAGACACAAGTCTGTCTTTGTATTTAGCAAAACCTTTACATGGTCCCGAAATTGAGGGAGGAAAGGATCTTGGATGGCGAAATGCTTCTGTACGAACACGTGCTGGGTGGAACATTGCTTTACCTTTATAAGAAGCTCCTAAATGAATAAATTCAGGAATCCCACTTCCCGTTTCTTAAGTGCTCTATCAAGTTAAAGATGTTTTCTCTTTTCTTTTCCTTAACTTGTGTGGATGAAACTAATTTAGAAACGTGTGCCCGCAATGTCAAACTTGAAAGGCTAGCTTGTGGAGCTTCCCTTCTGCTATGCCATGTGGTGATCCAGAGAATTTATTTTGAAGGTGCTTCTTTGTCTCCCTTCTGAGTCCCTGCAACTCCTCCTCCTCCTCCTCCTCCTCCTCCTCCTCCTCCTCCTCCTCCTCCTCCTCCTCCTCCTCTTCACCACACTGCCTCTGTCCAGTGTTTGGCTCTTTACTGTGTCATTTTGCACGAGTTTTATCTGTTTGGGCTGGATGCCTTTGACCCAGTTGCTTAGTCATTATTAGTAGCTTTGTGTTTCTATTCCTTCCAGTAAAAGCCTTCATCACTTGGGGAAAAGAATTACGGCTCTCACCACTCATGTCCTAGACTCACTTGGAAGGGACTAGGGAGGACAGTTGTCAGAAGGTTGGAACATCAGTCACCAGAGAAGATGGTCGTTTGCTAAGGGTTTTCTGAATAGACCCACAGAGGAAAGATGCAAAAGTTGGCCTGTCCTTGTGTGGTTTCCTGAAATCTCCGTCGGGGAGATTCCCTTGGATTGCCATCAGAGGCCCTGGGAGCACTGAGTTCTCAGAAGGCCTGCTGGAGTGCTCAGCTAGGTAAGAGCATTCCCTGCAAAGGACTGGGAAGAAGTGGTACCTCCGTAGGCAGGGTTGGCCGCCCTCCTGGCCTCACATAACTAATGGGCAAGAGAGCCTGGTTTCCGAAGGGAAACAGGAGAGGGGCTGCCGGGGAGTGAGGAGGGAGCGGAGTAGGCTTGAGGTTGATCAGTCACTCTCTGAGTATTTATTGTCCCTCACCATCAAGGGCAGCTGTGTTATAGTCATCAGACCTGTTCACTCAGCTCCCTTGGTGCTCTAAAGGAGACCTGGCATGTCTGCATTCTTCTCAAAGCCCTGCATTTATTAGAGGACACCACACAGTTGAGTTCATGAGAAACCCTTCAGACCTCAAATCTTCCCCCACCTGCTTCCAAGTTAATGTTCTTTATCTTATCTTTTGAGCTTGAGTATCGCTTGGGAGGTTAAGAAGACCGTGAAGGGTTAGTTAGGCTGTGGACATGAGATACAGAAAACGGCGGTGTTTCTTTTGAGGAAGGTGGTGAACTCGTCAGAATAGTGGGCGTATGTACAGGGGTGGGCAGCCTGGAGGGTAGAGTTATGAGAGTTATGTTGGATAGCTCGCACCATCATCCTTGAGCAGGGAAGGTGTCCCAGCAAGTGCAGTTTCCTCGTGCTTCCCTATGTCCACTTGCCCCTGTGAAGGGAGAGCCGTGTGGAGGTGGAGTAACCGTGTGTCCTTGGGATGGATAAACACACTTGAACTGGGTGATAGGGACCGCTATATTCACCTGACACTGGCCATGGTGCTCTCTGTATGAATACATCACATCAGGAAAGAGGTGCTTTTATAAGGAAACCTGAAGTACTTTGGCAGTGCTTTTCTTTGAAGGATGAAAGGTGGCACACTGAGAAGCCGAGCCCTGCTGCTCTGAGGCCTGTAGTTCCGTGGAAGGCCTTGGATGTGCAGCCAGCGGATCCCAGGCCGGAGAAGCTCCGATAAAGTGGAACTAGAAAAGGGGTTTCTTGGCTCAGATAACATGGGTGTATTTAGGAAGAGGTAATCCCGTGGAGACATAAGGAGCTTGGAAAGTAGTGTAAAAGGCCACTGTTCTTGAAAATACCCCCCCCCCCAGTAAGATAGCTGCACATCTGCTCCGAGCTTGAACCACATGGGAGAAGGGAGCTGGTGAACAATGGGACCGATGTCCTAGGCCTGTCTGAAGCAATGTTCCAAACTTCTGGGGCTAAGGACGTCAGAAAGTGCATTTTTACTTTGAGACCCAGAACATGAATAAGTACATGAGTGTCTGAAGCAAGTTTTGTTCTTACTCTGTTTCTAGTCTGAGTTTTTAGGAACTCCTCACCTCCAGTCCCCTATTTGTTTAATCAATGGAAAGCCATGTTTATTGGGGGTCAGGGTGGGGTGGAGGTGGAGATGCTGGGGGAGGTGATTGAGAGCTGTCTGGATCTGTCAATGGGGACAGAAGAGCGTGTGGGAACTCATCTGGTTTGTGAGGGTATGAGACTCATACAGACGCAAGGCAGCTGGATGGGGAAGATGGGAACAGGGACTTCCCACTTTGTCCCTTTTACTGCAAAGCCAAGCAATTGCTTTTGAAGGGCCAGGAGGAGGAAGAAGTGTGGAAAGGAAGTTGCGTTTGGATTTCAAAGCAGATTTCTTTGGAGCAGCGGCTTTCTCTCCGCAGAGTGAAGAAATAAATGGCCCTGAACAAAGTAGCTGATGGATTTAGGTCATGTCCTCTTCTGCGGGCTGCCTCGGGCAGCGCGGGGGCTTAGATGTGGGAAGATGAGTAGGAGGCTCCTACTTCCTGGCTTTGAGGGGTTCTGAGCGAAGCTCAGGGAGTGTGTTGTGTTGTTTTTAAGCCTCCCTTGGTGTTTGAACTCAGTAAGAAGTTGGCTGCTGGCCTCACCAAGAATTGGAACAGTTTTCTCATTCTCTTTTATCACACAGCGAGGCTATCAGGACTTCCTCAGAGGCCTATTTCATGACCCATGATCAAATTCAAGTTTCTGCCTCGGCCAGTGTCAGGCAGCGAATTCTAATGTGTGCCCTGGAGTTGACTAAGGGCCGAGACTCTTCTTTGGGTTTTTGATTTCCTTTTTCATCACAATTAACATTTGATTCCCAACACCTAACACCTTGACACTTCTCTCCGCCGGTGAAATGAAGCCTACCGAAAAAGGGACACAGGTATCAGAGTCCACCCTAGCCCGTTGCTTAGTGACTTCGTGCTTTCGTCATTGACATTCGACCTAGTTGGAGCCCCTCTTTGAAGCATCTGGATTCCTTATGTGCCGTTCTTTACTGCAGGTGACATTTTTTAGGTGTTTGAGTTCACCCGGTTTCATCTGCCTGGCATTTGTCCAATGCTTCCAGTTCTGGTTTCACTAATATTATCTCTCACCTCCCCTAACTTTGGGTATCTGCCCAGCGACTCCCGTGAGCCCAGTTTTGGATCCTGGATTCTAGAAACAACTATACACCAACTAGCTGTCTATACTGGCTTTCATTTGACTTTCAGTTTGGGGGATAAGGAGAAACGATCTTGGTCAAGTTCATTTTACTTAGTTTTTACCATTGAATCCACTGAGAGATATATTTGGGGGGCTGGGAATGAACACAGTAGGGTGACACAGCCCGGTTTAAGCCTCTGCATTTAGCCTCCAGCACTACAAAGGACGAGAAAAAGGAAAGTGTGTATAGACAGCGTTGAAGATGCCTTTCGTGCTGCTATGTATTTACTTAATGGAATGGCAGCAAAAAGAAATTTTAACTGATGAAGTTTTAGGGCTTTTTTTTTTTTTTTTTTTTTTTTTTTTTTTTTTTTTTTTGAGACAGGGTTTCTCTGTGTTGCATTGTGCCTTTCCTGGAACTCACTCTGTAGCCCAGGCTGGCCTCGAACTCACAGAGATCCGCCTGCCTCTGCCTCCCAAGTGCTGGGATTAAAGGCGTGCGCCATTCCCCCCGCCCCCTTGAATTTTTAGTTTTTTTAATTAAATGTAAAAGCCCCCTAGACAGAGTGTTGCATTTTTAAAATGGGACACAGTTTTTAAAACTAGTCTTGCTGGATTAACATGCTTGCTCTAATACATGTAAAAATACTGGGGCACATGAATTTAGTCAAATTTTGTCATTTGTTAATGCTTTTTTAAAAAAATTATGTGCATTTGTGTGAAGGTATCAGATCCCCTGGAACTGGAGTTACAGACAGCTGTGAGCTGCCATGTGGGTGCTGGGAATTGAATCCAGGTCCCCCTGAAGAACAGCCAACAGCCAGTGCTATTTACCACTGAGCCATGTCTTCAGCCCCCTGTTAAAGCTTCTTTAAGGACTCATAAAGATTACAGCTTTGCTCAGATTGAGCAATATCCTTTGTCTTTTTTTTTAAAATTTGTTGTGTGTGTATATGTAGGTGTGTGTGTGAGTGTGTGTGTGTGTATGAGTGTGTGTATGTGTGTGTGTATGTATGTGTGAGTGTGTGTGAGTGTGTGTGTATGTATGTGTGTGAGTGTGTGCGCGCGCGCGCGCGCGCGCGCGCGCGCGTGTGTGTGTGTGTGTGTGTGTGTGTGTGTATGTGTGTGTGTGTGTGTGTGTAAGCCAGGAATCCACATCCATGTCTTTCCCAAGCACTCTCCACCTTGTTTGTTTGTTTTTAAAGACAGGGCCTCACTCTGTAGCCCTGGCTGTCCTGAAACTCACTATGTAGACCAGGCTGGCCTCAAACTCAGAGATCCACCTGCCTCTGCAGACTGGAATTAAAGGCATGGGCTCTCTCATGCCCACCGGGTGCTTTCCACCTAGGTTTTAAAGACAGCATCACCTGCTGAAACTGGAGCTCAGTGTTGGCTAGACTAGTTGGCCAGAAAGCCCCTGGATCCTCCTGTTTCTGCAGGTGGGAGCCACCCCCGGTGAGGGTGGGGGCGGAGGTGGGGGTGGAGGTGGGAGGAGGCTGGAGATCCTAACTCACTCAGGTCCTCGTGACGGCACAGCAGCTCTTTACCCACTGAGCCATCCCTCCAGGTCCGCTTTTCAGATTTTTGAAAGCCTGTGTGTTACTGAAAAGATTTCTTACTTTTGTGTTTTGTAGAAAAATGAAGTGCTGTAGGGCAAGATAAAGGTTGGGGTGGGAGGCCAGGAGGGAGGACTTATCCCTGAAGCGAAGGCAGCCTTCTGGCAACTCCTAGATTCTCGTCTTAGAAGCAAGCCCTCAGACACTGTGGGTTTGGAGGGCTTGATAATGACTCCTTATGGCCCAGGATAATAAATGTTTTCCCAACCATGTGTGGTACATTCTCATTAGGTACTTAGGACTCTGAGGCAAGAGGATTGCAAGTTTGAAGCCAGCCTCGGGACTTAGTGAGACCTAAGTCTCAAAATAAAAGTGGGTAAAGAGGAAGCCAGCTGTGGTGGCACATAATCACAGCACTTGGGAAGCCGAGGCAGGGTCATCAGGAGTCACCAACAGTCTGTGCTTTGTAAGGAGTTGGAGGCCAGAATGGGCTATATGAGACCCTGTCATAAGTAAAGAAATACAGCCAGGCGGTGGTGGCGCACGCCTTTAATCCCAGCACCCGGGAAGCAGAGCCAGGCGGATCTCTGAGTTTGAGGCCCATCTGGGCTACAGAGTGAGTTCCAGGAAAGGTGCAAATCTACACAGGGAAACCCTGTCTCGAACAACAACAACAACAACAACAACAACAACAAAGGAATACGTGGATTGGGATGTAGCTCAGGAGTGTGATATGCCTAGCATATATCAAAGCCCTGAGATCAGTCACAGCATTGGAGCTGGGCGGAGAAGAAGGGATTTGGGACAACATGAAAATATATATACACTATAGCAACATAAACTAAATTTAGGGGGAAAACATAAAAGCAGTGAGGTGTGAGTAAAGCTGCCTTGTGTACTTTGCAGTCCTGTTCTCTCCTTGCTCCCAGCTCTGGTTGGTAGTACTCCAGTGACCAACAAGGATACTGCACAGGGAGACCAGAGAACTTGGACTGTTCCTGGTTCCGAGGATCCCAGGGCCTTTCTGACCAGCTAGCCTAGCTATTCACTGAGCTCCAGTTTCAGCGGGCTGTGTGGTCTTTGAAAACAAGGTGGGGAGTATTTGAGGAAACACTGAATGAAGACTCGTGGTTTCCACACACACTTTCACATGTGTGACACCCCCCACACCCCATACCTATACAACACAAATTTCTCCTTTGAGTTTTTACTCGAGGCAACACCGTATCTGCAGAGGCTATGTTCACACCAACCATCTGTGCTTCATACAGTAAAACCTCGTGGCTTGGCTTTCTGATGCCATTTCAGATCAAGTTCTCCAGTGCTAGCCAGGGCGCTCCGTAAAAGTCAGTGGGGTGAGGTGTAAGTTCATAGGCTTAACCCAGAAATAGCTTTAACAGGACCTAAAGGGACACATGACCAAAATAAACAGCAACGTGACACTCTTCCTGGATAGCTTTTCTTCACAAGGTAGTACACAGTATGTGATTCTTTTATATATTAGCCCAACCCTAGTTCATAAAGCTGGGGAAACTGACGACTCAGAAGTGCTGGGGGGTGGGGTGAGGGATGGGTCTGAGCTTCTGGACGCATAGTCACCAAATGCTTGTCTGAGCAACAGCGTCCTAGGGCAGATCTCTGTAGCCCAGGCAGAGCCTACCTGTGATCCTCCTCTTCAGCCTCTCAGGTAGCTGGAATTACAGACCTGCATCATCAAGCCAGGCTTTCAGAACAGCCCTTTGTGATGGAGGCTGTGGGCCATGCTTAGTTCCTTTTGCATGATTCACTGTGTGTCATGAATCCAAATGTGAGATTTGTAGTTAAACTTGAGGCCATGTGAAGTGAAATGTGTGACGTGAGTGAAACATTGCTCTGGCCTGCATGTTAACCCACTAGGTTATGAAGTGGTTAACAAACAAACAAAAACAAACAAACAAACAAAAACACATCAGTGGGGTGTGGTGGCACACACCTTTAATCTCACAAGCTGATCTCTGTAAATTCAAGGTCAGCCTGGTCAATATAGTGAGTTCCAGGACTTCCAGCTCTGTGTGGAGAGATCCTGTCTCAACAGCAAAAATCAAGAACGCCAACCACATCATTTTGCTTGACTACCTGACGGGTTCCACACTGGACACTGAATCAGGTCGGTAAATGTCAACTTCCTTGGCTAATAGTGTGGCTAGATCTGGCCTTAGGTGAAGGCAGTCAGTCTCACAGGAAGAGATTAGAAAAACTGTACTCAGTACTTTGAGTGATTTTAAGTGGCCCTTAGGTAGCAGAATAAAAGACTACCTAAAGAATGTGTATAATCCATGGAGGTCTTATTGTTTTATTTTTTAAAAAAGTTTATTTTTTCTCAAGTAGTCCTGTTTCTAGGACTAGGGGGGTGGAGCAGAGGAAAAGAAGGTGCTGGGAGGTGAATGTGATCAAAGAACAATGATAGGCATACATGAAGATGTCAGAATGAAATCCACCGTGCTGCATGCTAATTAAGACAGAGTTGCCATTTACATGTTTATAAATTGTGGGTTCCACACTTGATAAAATATGTAATATTTGTCATTTCCCCACTTCTTACCCTCCTTTGTTCCCCTCCTGAAGCTAGTTCTTTTCCCCCAAGTAGTTTTTCCTCTTGCCCCTTCCGCTTCCATGTCATTTACATTAAACAACAAATAACTAGATTCCGCACAGGACAGAAAACACGCAGGATCTGTCTTTCTGAACCTGGCTTGTTTCACACAGCATGGCAGTTTATAGTCTCACTCATTTCCTGCAGATGGTAATTTTGTTCTTTGTTATGACTGACTAGAACTCCATCGTTTTCTCTTCCTTTGCCTGTCGATGGACGACACCTCAGCTGATTCCATAATCGGCTGTTGTGACTAGTGTTGCCTGTAAACCTGGGGGTGCAGCCTGTCTCTGTGGTATGCTGACTGAGATTCCTTTGGGTATATCCCCAGGAGTGGTATGGCAGGGTCAGGTGGTAGTTCTAATATTGGGCATTTAAGGGACCTTCATATTGATTCTCTCAGTGGCCTCACTGATTGGCATTCCCTCAGCAGTGTGAGTTCCTTACTCCCACGTCACCCAGGTCCTGACAACCTTCTATTATTTGTGTTCTTGAGGAGAGCTTAACGACTGGGCCGAGATGGCTCTCATTAGAGTTTTGATTTGCAGTTCCTTGATGACCAAACATGTCCCCCATATAGTTCCTGGCCATTTGTGCTTCTTTTGAGAATTGTCCAATTCACTTGCATGTTTTTGGTTTTTTGTTTGTTTGTTGTTTGTTTTTTCCGAGACAAGGTTTCTCTGTGTAGCTTTGGAGCCTGTCCTGAAACTCTCTCTGTAGATGAGGCTGGCCTCAAACTCACAGAGATCCACCTGGCTCTGCCTCCTGAGTGCTAAGATTAAAGGCGTGCGCCACCACTGCCTGGCTGAGATGAAGTTTTTGTTGTCCCCCCTCCTCCCATCTGAGGACCGAACCCAGGGCCTTTCGCTTGCTAGGCAAGTGCTCTACCACTGAGCTAAATCCCAAACCCCTCACTTGCACATTTATAGATTGGATATCTTAGTATTTGTTTTTGGGTTTGTTTGTTTGTTTGACAGGGTTTCTCTTTGTAGCTTTGGAGCCTGTTCTGGAGCTCATTCTGTAGCCCAGACTGGCCTTGAACTCACAGAGATCCGCCTGCCTCCGCTTCCCCAGTGCTGGGAATTAAAGGCGTGCTCTACCACGCCCGGCTTGAGTTCTTTGTATATTCTATTAGAGTCCCCTGTTAGAGTATAGCTAGCAGAGATGTTCTTCCCTTCTGTGGGCTGTCTCTTCATGCTGTTTTCTTTGCTGTGAGATGTCTTCTTAACTAAGCTACCCAACTCAGATCAGATCATAATGTAGATGAGCTTCAGGGCCTTTAGGCCTAGGAGAAAAAGAAGGACTTAGATGCTGATGGATTTAGATACAGACTGCCAGATTGTATGATTTGGGGCTGCCAGAGAAGTAGGTGTGACATTTCTTGCTAAGGAAAGGACTTCTAGTACAAAGCACTGTTTTATATATATTTGGTTTTTTAAAGACAAGGTCTCGCTCTGTATCCTTGACTGGCCTGGAACATACTGGCTGGCCTCTGCATCCCCAGTGGTGGGATTAAAGGCCAAGCTCTATTTTATTTGGGTTTGAGAGAGGCTCTCTGCTAGCCTCTGTTGGCCTTGGGCTCCCTATGTAGCCAAGGATGACCTTGCTTTCCTGATCCTCCTGATTCCACCTTGCAAGTTTTCATGTGCCACCCCACAGGGATCACCATTCTTGACTGAGCAACTTAAAACAACGTTTTCTTATTTTTGAGATATAGGGGGTGGCTAGGAAGTTCCTCTGCGGGGTACAGACTCAGGAATTGTGCGCATTAGGGGGGTCACTGGACTGGAAGATTCCAGATGGCCTACTGATGTGGTTGGTTCTAACTGTTGGCTGCCAACTGCAATTTCCAGCCTCAGTTTCCTTCTCATGGCTTCACGGCCAGCACAACGGTCGAGGAGCATGCAGGGCAGACAGAGTGACTACAAGGCTGCCCCTGCCCTATAACCGTCACCCTCTCCCTTCTCCCGTCTTCTGTGGAGAGATGGCAAGGCCAGCCCAGATGGATGAAGGGAGAGACAGGCTCTGCTTTGGTTGGGAATGGCAGTGTCACGTTACAAAGTGATTGATGGTCATTAAGTGGTTTGTTACACATAGCTGCATGTATTGTGTGCTATACTAGGTACAGTTAAGGCATTATCTCACTTAAACTATATGATCACCTGGCAATCGAGGCATTCTTATACCTGCGATATAGAATTTGTAG
Source organism: Peromyscus maniculatus bairdii (assembly GCF_049852395.1). NCBI lineage: Eukaryota > Metazoa > Chordata > Mammalia > Rodentia > Cricetidae > Peromyscus > Peromyscus maniculatus. Next base: position 100,780,447 of record NC_134857.1, on the reverse strand, counting down.
GTTAGAGAGAATATCTCCTCCTCCTCCTTTTTAGAGGCAAGGTTTCTCTATTAGGTAGCTCTGGCTGTCCTGGAACTCACAGAGCTCCACCTGGGATTAAAGGTGTATGCCATCACTCCTGGCCTGGCCAGGCTGTATTCTTTTCAACCAAGGCCACTGAAAAGACCTGGGACTGCCTCCCACACATGTGCATACCTGAAGACACACACAAAAATCCGCACTTATGCACACAATAAAATGTGCTACCAGTGTTTAAAGGAAGAGTTGGGGCTGGGATTTGATTCTGGTTCTTCAGCTAAATGGAGTAAGTCTTCTGAACCCATTGAGTGGCTCTTCATCTTCTCTGACCCCACTTAATACTTTGTGGGAAACAGGAAGGAAAAGCACAAGGTAGGAGGCTGCTGAGGCTTGCCTCAGCCGCTTCTCTGCACACCAAGGATTTCCCCGTGGCCTGTTGATTTGGAGGTGAGAAGAACCTTCAGCTCTTTAGGTTCTGACTTCCTGGGAAGCCTGGCAGGTATCCCAATCCTGCCCTCCCCCACCTTAAAAATAGAACAAACTATGGGGGAGGGAGTGCGTGTTGTCCAGTCTTCCCTTGATTTCACAGTGTTGGCAGAGGGCCAGAAGATGTTCTAAGCCAAACAGCTCCTGCCGGGATCTCTCTCCGGGAAGGGAAGGGCACTGATTTGAAAATAAGCATATCAGAAGCTGGGAAGAAAAAGATGGCTGAGAGCCTTCCAGTTGATGCTGGGCCACCTGCGCCCTCAGTGTCAGGACCCTGTCAGTGCGGACTCCTGAGACTGGGGTCTCGTGCTGCATTGGAAATGTTCATTTTTTTAAAGGACAAGCTCTCAAATGGTCCCAGCTTCCTTCCAAACCTTCCATCCTTTTGATTTGTGCCAGCTCCCGCAGTTAGTAGTGTGTGTGACTTCCCAAATACTGTGGCTCCTGGCTCCAGACGTTCTGGTTTATCCAAAATTCAGTGGCTGTAATCAGGAACTTGGAAGGTTAAAGAACAAAAGCTTCTTTATAAAAAGTTTTAAGTGGGGTGAGACGAGAGAAAGCAGTGTTTATCACGGAAATCACATGTGCCGCCTGCACTCTGAGCCTGTGGGCCCTAGAAACTCAACTGATTTCCTATGAGTAGGTAGAATTTGTGGCAGTTGGAGGTGAGAAGCAGGGGGCAGGGGGAGAACTCACTGGTAAAGGGTCTTTGCCTGTGGGTCAGTAAGTAACCCATTACTTGTTAGACATTGTTGCAAGCGAAGTCAAAGTCTGGGGATTAATGCCTACTGCAAAGATGAAAGCAGGAAAAAATACGACAGGAGACAAACATTGATGTGCAATATGAATTCTACTAGATTTCATTTATTTTTAAAATAAAAGCTAAAACATGAATCATGGGGAGGAAGGCAAGGAAGACGGAAAGGTTAAGGCCACCCTGAGCAACTTAGAGCCTTTCTCAAATAGAAAATACGAAGAGGGCTGGAGATAGAGCGCAGTGTTAGAGTGCTTGCCTAGCACATGAAGGTTTAATCTTGAGTGCTGAAAACAAGCAAAACCAGCAAAACCCCCAGCTACAACAACAAAGTACCCCAAACTAAAGCATGTAAAAAACTTTGAGGTCGTTGAGGAAAATATGAATACAGATTGTTAAAATCCCAGTTAATAACCGCTGTAATAGAAAGGAAACCTGATCAGAGGGAACAGGGATTCTCAGGGAGAAACCAAGGATGGGGACCCCCCCCCCCCACTTGCCATGTCGGACAATGTTGGCAGGGACTAATGGACTCTGAGAAAAATCTTTATCTGAAATCCTTTTCCTCTAAAATAAACTTCAGAAAGGAAGACCTCAAGATGGGTGTGCTGGCTGGTCCCTGAAATCTTAGCACTTGGGAAGCAGAGGCAGGAGGATTGCAGGGAATTCAGACCTCTCCTTGGGTTGTTCCTAAGCTATAGAGTCCCTGTCACCCTCTCCCTGCAAAAGAGTAATAAAAACAACAGTGGCCACAGAAACAGTCCACAGGGCAGAGAAAGAGTCCTAGAGGGCATTCAGACTAGTAAGTAGCAAAGAGACAAGATTATGTCAGATGAGGCGAAATCTTTGGTTAAAGCAGTTTCAGTAGAGATAGGAATTGTTAAGAGTTCTCTGCCCTGAGGTGGCGAGGGTGGGGCCACCTGCATTGTAGACACTCTATGGGTGATCCACACAGAGCCTCAATTAGGGAATAGATTTCATTTCCTTCCTGTCCTGGAATCGAGAGGAAAAGACAAGCCAGTTAGAAATGTACAAATGTATAGCATATATACATATCTTATGCTTTATCATCATCTAAACAACTGTTAAGCATCAGTTGCCCCAGTCTGTAGCAGGCAGAATTGAAGAGTTTGTTTTCAACTTAAATTCTGTTACATGATGCTGGGTGCAGAAAGGTTGGAACGTTATTACCAGACTTAGGGGGTCACAGCCTACACTCCAACATGCCAAGTTTGGCTCAGTAAGCCAACTAAAGGAGCCAAATTAATAGTGGAAAGCAGTTTTTTTCAGCGTGACCACTTTGGGAAGAGGGCCAGGGAGCTCCTGTGAGCTCCCCAGTCTATCTGCAGGAGGTACTGAGGTGAGGGTAGGCCTTAAGGCGTGGTCTCTGGCCCACCATTGTCTGAGCAGAGTCTTCCCTGGAAGGTCATCTTCTCCCCAAGTTGTAACTCTCCTAGAGACAGGTTCCTCCTCTAAATACCCACAGGGCGTCCTCCATTTCCTGTCTGCAGGAGAGGAAGTACTAATTTCTTGGATTCATTCCTTAAACAGTCTAATTAGCTGAAGAAGAGAGTTCCTGACTCTCTAGAATGTATTCATTCCTGCCAGGCAGGTCAGTTACAGGACTGTCCTGTGAACTCACACACAGACCATGAAATACACACACTAAATACATACCTACACACACACACACACACACACACACACACACACACACACACACACACACGGCTTTTAGAGGGTTTTTATGGATTGCCTGCTGTTCCTGTGCCCTGCAGACTTTCAGCCATGCTGATGGTTCTTGAATTTGATGCTCAGGAAATAAAAAGGAGACATACTTGATGAACGTAATTCTCCTAACTTTTTCATGTAACTGTCAAATCATAATTTAAAAATAATAAAAACAAGGGTTAAGAGAAATCCCTTAACTGTTAAGAGCACTGTCTGCTCTTCCAGAGGACCCAGGTTTGACTCCTAGCACTTAAATGTTGGCTCACAACTGTTCCTAACTCCAGTTCTAGGGGATTGGATGTCCTTTCCTGATTTCCTTGGGCATTCAGCATACATGTGGTGCACAGATACTGGCAGAACATCTATTAAACATAAAATAATAAAACAGTCCAGGGCTGGTGGCACGCATCAGTAATCCTAGTTCCTTGGGAGGCCAAAGCCAGAATATATGAGTTCAAGGCCAGCAAGAGAACTCAGTGAGACCCTGTCCTTGTTAGGCGTGTAGCTCAGTGGTAGAGCGGTTGTTTTGCATATGGGAGGCCCCAAATTCAACCCCAAATACCACATAAAAGTTAAAAAGTAAAACAAAAAGGCAAAAACCAAAAGCCTGTAACAGCAGTTAGCTGAGATGTTTGTGCATTTGCCTAAATGCTTGCCAGTTTCTACATGGGTGGAAAGTTCCAAGTGTGGTGTGACGGTGTGGTGTACAGAAATTGTAAAACCCGTGATCAGTTATGGACCTTTTGTCAGCATTTGGACAGATCCTGCAATGAGCCAGGAGCCTCTCCTCAGCTTTCAGTCGGTTTCTAGTTTGTTGGGCTTGGAGTTAGCTCTCTTCGTTCATTTGCATGTTCAGTTTGCAGATAAGAGATCTAATTAGGTCCTACAGTGTTAGGCCCATGAGAATGGTAAATGACTCTACATTAATAATCAGGCAGTTGCTAAGACTTTAAAACTATAGTGCAGATTGTTGTATGTTTTTGAATGCATGTCACATGTTGGATGGAGGGAATTAAAGATGGAAAATATTGTAGCAGTATTAATTCATCTCTGTTGGCACTCTGCTTTTGGACATTTTTAGAAATGAGATCCTTTCAAAGTCAACATACATTTATGCTGTGGTAGCTGGGTTGTCAATTTAGAAAATATATGGTAATTGATGAAGTACTTGCAGAATAGCAATCACTTATCAGATCAGGAATGTCTACCAACATGGATGAGAGGGACTCATGAACCTCCAACCCTTCATGAGGAGCTGTTGACAGTTGGCGGCTGCTGGGGAGGGAAGAGTTAGTTTTCTTTAGGGGTGTGTGGTTTTGGAAGAACATTGGTAGGTTGATCAGTATGTGGGCTGCACAATTGGGCTCTGCAGGTTATTTTAAAAAAGGACATGAAGTTGGGAGTAGCCTGCACAAACACACACACACACACACACACACACACACACACACACACACACACACACATATATATGGAGAGATCTAGTCTTAGATATATCTAGTCTTAGATATATCTAGAGGTGGAGAGGAGGTGCATATGAGAGAAATATGTATATGAGCATGAAACTGTCAAAGAATAAATAAAAATAAACAATAAAAGGAACAAAAGGAATGGGAATGTCATTATTAATAGACATTGAACACATGCTGTGCACTTATGGCAGACCATACGTTAGATGTGGCGAGGGAAACGTGGCCAGCCTTCTGTCCTTATGGCACACACATTTGTCTGAGTTGCAGCTATAAAGGACTGTTGACAAAGTTCAGAGAAGCCTTCCTTGAGGAATTGAGGCTTGTCCCATTGCTGAAGAGCCATGGAGTTAAGTTGGGAGTGTGGGAGCAGGGTTGGGAGTTGGGGAATAGGATGTGCGAAGGCCTCATGGAAGGAGAAGGGAACCCCGAGTCTTCAATAACAGCAACAGGGTCATACAGTTGGAGAAGCAGCAAGCGAGGACAAGTGCCGGATGAGCCAGGGGAAGGCAGGGTCTTCCTCAGGAGAGCCTCGGGAAATAAGGATTTTGATGATAGGCTTAGAGGTGACATAATTGGAGATGCTCTCACAGAAGATTCCCCTGAGCCTTCCAGTCCTTCACAGTAAGGAGACCAGTGTGGACACATGCCAGGAAAAGGGAGGAGGTAGAGAGAGAGGGGGGGGGAGGGGGGGAGGGGAGAGAGGGGAGAGGAGAGGAGAGGAGAGGAGAGGAGAGGAGAGGAGAGGAGAGGAGAGGAGAGGAGAGAGATCTTTTTGAAAGCTATTTAAGGAGTAAATCCATAGGACCTCATGGTAGTTGGGTATGGTAGCACAATGGAAGGTGCTGGAAGCAGGGGACATGGGGATGACTTAGAGGTGAAGTTGTGACCTTGTTTGAGATGGCTGAGATGGCTTCAAGACCCGTGTAGTAAGGGCAAGTAGAAGCTAGCTCTGTGTACCTCAGGAATCACGGGTGCGGGGGTGCGGAGAGGGGGGGTGCAGAGGGGGGGCAAGTTAGAGGGAAGGAGGCCAGGTAGCCTAGAGAATTCCCTTATGCGATGGCCGAGTAGGGAAGCGCGGGGTTAGGAGGACACGGAACACAGAGTTTGCAGGAGGGTCAGTGGGGAAGTCTGATGTTGCTGGGAGCTCGGGTGGCGCACCAGCTGAGTCCCTGTTGATGTAATCACTAGCAGCGGCCAGCTGGCGTCGGAGAGTGATGAGGATGGGGATAAGGATGGCGAGGGCTGAAAAGTGAGATGGGAATGATGGCAAGTGTGTCTGCGAAAGAAGGGACCCGCCTTCCTAGAACCTCGTACAGGGGTGGGTGGAGCAAGAGAATGCTAGCCGGGAAGGGAAGCCAGAAAGAAGATTGAGGAGAGGGACAGCGATTATGGTGGCTACACGTCTCACCGCTGTCCATCATGATTGGAAAGGCGCGGAGGCAGAGGCATGAAGTACCAGGTTACACTGTGCCCAGAGTCAGGAAGTAGGAGAAAGGGAAAATGAGCCCCGCGGTGTAGTGAGGAGGCAGTTTAAAGTTGCAGACCAGGCACACAAAGATAATGTGTGAGATTGGCGTGATTAAAGAGGCTCTGCCTGCTCTCCAGCCAGACCAGAGGAGAGGTGCCCTGAGGGCAAGAGCGCCACCCTTGGAAGGCGCTGTCTTGTGCAAACCCAAACTCATTTGCAAAGAGATGAACGCAGGTGCTCAGCTCACTTTCTCCTTTTCTGCAGTAAAAGGTGTAGTCCACATTTAATTAAGGTGGTTCTTCCCACCTTAATTAACCTGGTCTATAGATTTCCTCAGATATGCCTAGAGGTTTATCTCCAAGGTGGTTCTAGATCCTGTCAGGTTGACAATATTCATTCCCAGAATCAAAGAAGAGGCAATGGATCTGTTGGCATCTGTTTTTACTGGGGATTTGAACTTTTCACAAAGTTAATACAGGGGCCGACATGACAGTTTGGTGGATAAAGGCACCTGCTACCAAGCCTGAGGACCTACCAGACTCCGAGTCCCAGGATCCACAGGGTGGAAGGAGAGACGTGATTTCTCTGCAAGGTGTCCTCTGACCTCTACTCATGTGTGTTATGTGTGTGCCCATATACATTTACACATGTACACACGATAAATTAAAATGTTAAAAAAAGAAGAAAGCTATGATAGCCAATTGAGGAGGAGGAGGATATACCGAGGAGGCCTGAAGGGATGACTCCGAAGCGCTCTGGTGAAAGAGGCAGGCTCCAGGTAGGCAGACAGGTAGGGCAGATGATGCAAGTGTTTGTGTGCTTGGCAATAGAGCCTGAAGATGTTCATAGCTTGGACTCTTTTATTTTTGTGCGGAAGGCTGGTGTTATCTGTTGTAATGGAGGAGACAGCTAGAGGTTTGGAGTTTTCCTGTGAAACATGAGGTTAGTAGGCCAGGGCAGTGTGCTCATAGAGCGGGTAGTCTAGAGGACTGTTGGGGCCTTGTATCCTTTCATGCTCACTAATTTCGATCCCTTCTGGCATATGGTTGCTGTGTTAGTTCCTTTTCTGTGCTGTGATAAAACAGCATGACTAAGGCCCCTTATTATAGGAGAAAAGAGTTTAGTTCGGCTTACTGTTCCAGAAGGTTACAGTCCGTAATGGTGGGGACAGCGTGGCAGCAGGCATTGGCCGTGGTACCTGGAACAGGATGCCAGAGCTAACATTGTGAACCATAGACATGAGCCAGAGAGGGAACTCAAGTGGGCAACCCCTGAAAGCCTGCCCCTAGTGACAGACTTCCTCCAGCCAGGCCACACCTCCTAAACCTCCACAAACAAAGCCCCACCCGGGGATCAAGTGTTCAAGGGATGTTTGAGGGACGTTTCTTGTTCAGACCACCACCGTGGCCTGCACCAGTGCTGTCGTCATTTGGGACTCATTGCTGAGTAAATAACTGGACAGATCCAGAGTTTGGACTTTGCCAGCCACTGACAAGGGAGTTAGAGGGTGTTAGTTAATAAGGTTGTTACTGAAATGATGGGCTCCCAAGTGTATCCACTGCCCACTGTACAGCCCCCTAGAAAACCAGAAACTTAATTAAAACACTAAGGTGGGGTGTGTGTGTGTGTGTGTGTGTGTATGTGTGTGTGTGTGTGTGTGTGTGTGTGGTAGTTCTTGGTTTGTAAGTCAGTTGTGTGGTTCTCGGTTCCACACTGATGACAACATCATGATGTAATGGAATGTCAAAAGATTGAAGTTAATAAAGGTCAAAGGGCTCACGGGGTAAAGGAACAATGAGTGATTGGAGGATTTGAAAGTGCCATTCAGAGCAATCTCGAAGGAAAGGAAGCTGAGGTCAACAAAGACAACACTTCAGCACTGTTTTGGAGGCATAACATGACGGTGAAGTCTGGAGTCTGCATGGTTGAGATGGCACACAAGTGCTATTCCAGGTGAGCTTAAAGGACTCCGTCACAGATGCTGGGCTGTCTAGATGGACAGCAAGTTACTCAAGATGATGACAGGCTTAAGGACGCCAGTGAGCTGGGGCCAGTGTCTCTGTGTGGCAGGAAGCACACAGGTTAGAAGATGATACAGATGAGAAGACGGTGGGTGGCATGGGTCCTTGGTGAAACCTAAAGGAATATTGGTGTTTTAGAGAGGCGGGAACAGAGGAGGAAGGCCTGAAGGAGAGACCATGAGCAAAGCAGGGACTTGGACCACATCTCAGTAAAGTGTGAGACCAGACTGCACTGAGAGCTGTAGGAGAAGAGGATGTCTTCAGGGTGCTTGGAAGAGACGCCAAGGGTGTGGTGCTGCATTCTGGGTATGGAGCATCAGTTCTAGGGAGCGCGTGGATGGGCTGGGTCTGGTGACGAGAAGGAATTGTGGGAGCATGGTGAAGATACTGCAGTGGATGCTGCTGACATTTTTAGTGTGGGCTGATAAAAACGGGGATGAGTTCAGGTCCAGGTGTGGTTGACAGAGGATCTTACCTCTTGGATGGAGTGACACCAGGCCCCATGAGAGCCATGCAGGGTTTGCTGTTGTGTCCAGTATGGGATGAGGAAACCGAGATTCAGTTAAGACGAGCTCAGTAGTTTGGTCAGGGCCACACAGCTGCCAACTGTGCCAGGGCAGCAGGCGTCTGTCAGCTGCCATGCCTGCTTTATATGGTGCTAGGTTTAGAAAACAAAGCTTCACTTATGCTAGGGAAGACCCCTAACCCACCGAGCTCCACTCCCAGTTCTTCCCAAGTCCTTTTGGAGAACTCTCATTCCAGAGCCCAGTAACTCTTCCCAGTGGGGTGTGTTTCCGAAGACCACTGTTTTAACAGTTCTACTGTATGATTACTGAGTAAAAGGCTACTCAGACTCACACTTTGATGGAAAGGTCAACTCTTCCCTGCCTGATTGTGAGTCTGAGGTTTGTTTCCTTGGCCATGATTTATTTATTATACTGTTATCTCTCATTGATTTGTGCCACTTAAAATATTAAGAGTCTCTCTCGCTCTCTCCCCCTGGTTTCTTAAGTGTACCTAACCGTATTTTTCCTTTGTGACTGGGAGTCATCATGTCAACTAGGAGAGAGACCCAGTTCTTTGTATGACCTGGTGTATATACTGTCTTCACTGCTGTATGTTCTGTGTAGATTAAGTCGTTAGCAGATAGAAATGGACTCACTGAAATGACCCCAAGGGGAAACCCATCGACATCAGGAGGAGCTAGCTCTCAAGTCTACTTCTTACAGGTTTACATCCAGCTTCTAGGTTTTAAGCAAAGGATTCACCAAGTTTTGCTAGCCAGTCACATTTTTTTTTCAAGTTAGCCATCAGTCCATCCCGAGAAGGGTTTGGAACTTTGCTGGAATCAAGTTGTCCTTCCTTCATTTGACATCCTCTAGGCCCTTAGGAGTTGCTGTTTGGTCACATGTGGGGGTAACAGCGGAAGGCGTCAGGGATGGCTGAGCTGATGTAGGTTGGGAAATGGGAAGTAGGATAGTGCCGTCCACTGAGCTGTGTAACCACGGAGATAGGGCTGCTTTAGGCTAGTTCATTTTGGGCCAGACAGGGGCACGGGACCTGTGTGATCCCATGTGGAGCCACCCAGAGCTGGTGCAATAGGAAGCGAGTGCTGGAGCTGTACGTAAGGAGAGCTGAATTAGGAGTGAGGAATGCATAACCAAGCGGGGTCTGGTGTACAGAGAGACGGTTCAGGGTGGAACGAGGCAGTGAACAATGTCGAGAACTCATGCCAAGTAGCCTTCATTTGCTTGTGAAATGGGAAAAAAAAAATACGTCTAACAGAAGAGAGGCACAACTGGAGATTTGGTGGTGGATGTATCTGGAATAAATGTGGGAAACAGGGAAGGGAGCTAGCTAGGGATGGAAAAGGAATGCTAAGCATGAGTGGCGCATTGTTCTCAGCTTCCTTCTGCCCTGCTGGTCTTAAAGACAAACACACAGCCCTCTCCCAGCCCCCTTTAAGGGTTTTTACCACTAAACGTCATGGCAGTGGTTCCTACTTGTTGTGTGTCTGCATGGGAACAGCTTTAGTGATTCAAACATGTTCCCTCAGGAATCCCTGCACTTACATGTGAACGCTGAACTGAGGGGAATGGGAGTCGGAGTTGTGGGGGGTGAGTGGCTGGTTCTAAACACTGCATGGAGCTGAGCTGTTTGAGCTTCAGCTGCGAAGCATCCGTCCGGTTGGTGTTTAAATAAAGGGGGAAGTCTTGGGCCGGGAGGGTGGCTCTTGCCTGGTAAGGTGCTTACCAGACAAAAACAGGAGGACCTAAGTTTGATTCTCAGAACCTATAAGCAGTTCTGGGAGTCAGGAGACAGGCAGACCCCGAGGCTCACTGTCTAGCTAGTATAGATTACTTGGGCTAGCTCCAGGCCAATGAGACAGCATGTCTCAAAAAACCAAACCAAACGAACAAACAAATGAAAGACAGAGTAGATGGCTCCTGAGGACTGACCCCAAAAGTTGTCTTCTGGCCTCCGCACACCTACATGCCCACACACATCTATACACAAAGAGAATGTCTTTTTTCTTTATCAGCCTCTCTTGTATTCAAGTTGTTCAAGCAGAACCTCCAACTCACTCCAGGGAGCGCCATCTCTCTCCAAACCCCGCCCTTAGAGAATCTCCAACAAGGAAAAGCCGCCAAAAGCCCAGTTCCCCATTCTTGGTGGCAGGCTAGCAGCTCCTCCCCGGAAGTTGCCAGCAGCCCACGACCCCGTCTAAAAGTGCGCCATAATCGGGCACAGACCCGGCTTGTGTCAGATCCGTCACCCAGCACCTATGGGGTATTTAAGCACCCTGCCTTAGATCGGCCATGTGGTTTTCTTCTGCCCCTTCTCCTGCCTCCATCTCTGGGGACTTGGGGGGCCACCCTTGAGCTGCTTTGCCCAAATAAATCTGGTCTTTTACATTTTCAATTTCAATTTACATTACAATTTCGGCTTGATCTGGCTTACTGCGTCGTCGTCGGAGAAACCTGTTATTGGGATACAGAAAACCTCTTATGTTGGTGTGGAAACCCGGGACAAGTCTTTGGATACCATTTGATATCTCTTCACTATGCACAATCTCTGCTAGGTTTTAATTCCTAGTGATCAAGGAGCATCCCATAGCACCCTGAACTTTAGGATTTTTGATAGAGACCCTTGCCTTGCTGCTGACTCACAAATGTCCCCCATTTAGCACTCCAAACACCAACCCCAAGCCTGGGATGTAGCTGACAAGTGACAGATGTAGGATGTCTTGTTGGTTCTGAAGTGAAGACGCAATCAGCCCTTTCTGTTATTTCCAGGGCCATGCCTCCAGAAATGAGAGTAAATGTCCTTCTGCAGGAGGAGGGCTTTTGTAGTGAGGAGAGAGGTCTAGGCTTGTTCTTGACCTAAGACACAGCTCCTGAAAGTTTGTGCCATCTTGTGGGAAAAGGACCAGCAAGCATCATTATACTCAGCAAGACAGTGGAAGTTTCTTTAGTGTCCACAATTCCTGTGAATCAAGACAGCTAATGATATGGTAGAATTCATTTCTTAAGTCTCGTTCATTTCTCGTGTCTGTTTCAGCCGCTTTTTTCTAGGACAGCTCCCACTAGGACGGCTTCCTATCTTCCTACCAGATGCTGCCACATGTAGAGGTGCGTGAATGAGGCTTAATGCTTCTCCACTCTCTCTGTGATCGCCTAGGCTTAGTGATTGCCAAGTCCGCAAAGGCCCTTTATCCAGGCTAATATTAGGCATCATTTGCTCTGTCCCGTTTTACCATTCCATCGTCTGATTCAGGCACCTGAAGTGAATGAACAGGGGCTGTTACTCTACCAAGAGGCCTTAGTTTTCTGGGGGGGGGGGGGAACGGGACATTTGTAATGATCTCTAGATGAGTCCTCGATGTGGCATGACTGATTGAGCAAGCAGCTGCTTATTAAGAAGCAGAGCTGAGAGAGAGTACAACAATTTAATTAGCTTCTGTCTGCTGAGCCTTTAATAGAAGTCACAGCTTGAAAATATATGGTGCTCTTTGTTTAGTTATAAATGAAACTTTTTTTTTTTTGGCAAAGAAATACTCTCATCATATAACCCAAGAAAAAAAGAAAATAAGTCTGTTGAAAATATAAAATATTGGGGGTTGGAGATGACTCATCAGTTAAAAGCACTTATCCTTGCAGAGGACCTGGATTCTAACCTCAGCACCCACCTGAGGACTGACAGCCATCCATAACTCTAATACCAGGAGGTCCGATGCCGTCTTCTGGTCTCTGCAGGCACCAGGGATGCACCGAGTGTGCGTACTTGCAGGGAAAATACTAATACACATGAAATAATAAATCTTTTAAAAGCTATAGCATATCATTCACTATAACAAATAATTCACAAAATCTAAGACTTGAGGGGAATAATTGTTTTTAAAAATCATATGTATTTAATGTGTGTCTCTGTGTGTTTCTATGCACACATGAATATGTGCGAAGGCATACATGTGGAGGTCAGAGGACAGGTTATGGGAGTTAAAGTCTCTCTTGACACCATGTGGATCCTAGGGGTGGAACTTGGTTGCCAGGTTTGGTGACAAGTACCCTGACCCACAGAGTCCCCTTTGAGCCCATACTGCTTCTCTCCCTCCCCCTCCCCCTCCCCCTCCCCCTCCCCTTTCCTCCTCCTCCCACTCCCCCTCCCCCTCTCCCTCTTCCCCCTCTCTCTGTCTTTTCTTTTGAGACAGGGTCTTGTTATATAGACCAGGTGGCCTTGAACTCAGAGAAATCTACCTACCCCTGCCTCCCTCATGCTGGGATTAGAGGCATGACCACTGGGAATAAAGGCCTGCATTTTCACGCCTGGCCCCATAATGCATTTCTTGATGGTGGATTGTTAGAATGCCTTATTTAGTGTATTAGTTAATTAATAATTCACAAACCTGGTAATAATGTGTGGTAAGTTTTATAACAACTTTCAGGAAACATTCAAGAAATGCTTGTGTATACATTGAATTTTGATGGAGTCTGCCAGCAGCCCATGCTCCAGGACCAGCGTCCCAAGTCTCCATCAAATCACCCTCACAATTGTGCTCAGAGCAGTGCTTCTCACCTGCCTAATGCTGTGAACCTTCAGTACATTTCCTCATGTTGTGGTGACCCCCAACCATAACATTACTTTGCTGCTACTCCATAACTATGATTTTGCTACTATTATGAATCGTAATGTAAATATCTGATGTGCAGGATGCCGGATACGCAAACCCCAAAGGGGTCGTGACCTACATATTGAGAACCCCTGGCTTAGACTCTCAGAACCTTCTGCTTCCTGATTCCATTTTCTTTAATTAGCCCTCCACCTGGCCGCCGGGTTTGTGCTTGCTTTGCCTTTAGAAAGGCACTTTTCCTTTCTTACGACGTCGCACATAATCAAGTACTAACACACTTAGTTGATGTACAAAGCTTAACTTTTATGTATTATTTGGTTAATAGTAAGCCTAAGCTAAAAGGCCACAAATTAATTTTTCTAATGCCTAGTACACACACATTGAAATAAAAAAATATAAAAAGTAAATGAGCAATAAAGTTAATGGAGTCTTACAGAGAAGAATTGCAATATCAATTTTACCAAGCATACACTCATAGAGAGAGGTAGTGATGGGGGGGGTATAATTCATTACAGACATGAATTCTGTCAGAAGGAGCCCCGTGGGAGACCGATTCAAATTATGATGTCCTGGTTGGCAGGGGATGAAGTGGGGTTATTGCTAGCTCAGGCAATGACTTGGTTTTTCTCTGGTGAATTGGCTTCAGTAAGTGACTTTATTTCTCCAAATTAGGAGCTTGAAAATGTGTATTGATTCATTTTCCTCTCATCTGAGGACTGGCCCTGTCAAAGGTAGAAACACTCAACTGCTGGATAGGAGCAGATGCCACAGCTCTTTTGTGAGAGGGTCTCAGGAAAATATATGGCTGTATGGTTCTGGCTCCTGGATCGCACTATGTAGATCAGGCTGGCCTCAAAATCATTGTTGCCTACCTGCTTCTGCCTTCCGAGTGCTGGGATTGAAGACCTGTCCCACTACGCCTGGCCTTAAGATTTATTTTTAGGAGTCAAATAAAAGTTCAGCCCAGCAACATAGAAAACATACTTCAAGTGTGTGTGTGTGTGTGTGTGTGTGTGTGTGTGTGTGTGTGTGTGTGCGCGCGCGCGTGCGCGCTATTCTTTTCACTAACTGTCCTTAAAACCCAAAGCTCCTTTTTTTTTTTTTTAAGTATGATAAAAGAGACAAAAAGCTATGGAAGCTTTTTGGTCTAAGGAAAAATGTTAACATTATCAGTAACTTAAAGTTACAGTGGGTTTTTTTTTTTTAAGATTTATTTGATTTTTAGTTGTGTGTATGCTTGTGGGCTTGTGTATGGTAGTGCAGTACCTGTGGAGGCCACAAGAGGGTGTTAGATTCTGTGAACCTGAAATGACAGGTGGTTGAAAGTCACCGGATGTGGGTGCTAAGGGTTACACCCCAGTCCTCTGCAGGAGTAAGCAAGGGCTCATAACTGCTGAACCGTCTCTCAGCCTCTATAGTTCTTTTTAATTACTTACTTCTTCTTAAGATGTAAATTTTGTCTTCAACATTGTGTCTCATAAAAGCAATCAGTTTTTAACTTTGTAATTTATTTTTTGTTTGTCGTTGTAGGCAATATTCTATGATTTGGGGCTTAAATATTTCTTAGAAATTACCCGACCAACTCTCAATTTATAGATGAGAATATTGAGTCAAAGAGTAATCAATTTGTCTAAATAGAATTAAAACAATATTGTTAAAAGAATAATTTCAATTGCATCAATTGAAATTTCCTCTTAATGTTAAACTCCTAAGATTAGATAAGTTTGAATTGTGATGTATAAATTTTTTTTTTATAACATGGAGATCTTTAAGGTACTAGGGTTCCTTAAAGTATTTTTGTTTTAAATAACAGATGTATGACACTTGACACACAGATGGTAAATGCGGAGAAACAGGAGGCTTGCAAATTCTCAGTTTATTTTCCTTAGACTGAAATTTTTCTTATATTCTTATAGGTGTATTAAAAATACTGAGATAAATGTATACTTGTTAAGATTTTAAAAAATATTGTAGGCTTATTGTGCGACAGCAACTTAGGGCGTCCTTTCTCTTGACAGGTTGAAGAACTATGGAAGCCAACCCCGAGCTGGTCGCCGGCACTGTTTGTGGTAGCTTTGCCGTCTTCCAGGTTCTCTTTCACTTTATAAGTTACTGGTTTTCAGCAAAAGTCTCTCCAGGTTATAATAGTCTTAGCATCGAGAAGAAGATTGAATGGAACTCAAGGTAAAGCCAT
Organism: Peromyscus maniculatus bairdii; assembly: GCF_049852395.1. NCBI lineage: Eukaryota > Metazoa > Chordata > Mammalia > Rodentia > Cricetidae > Peromyscus > Peromyscus maniculatus. The sequence goes on along the minus strand of NC_134857.1, from coordinate 100,765,172 downwards.
GAAAACATAATGGATTGATTTAAAAATAGTTTTATGAAGTGAAAAAGTCTTCCTCTAGGTTTTTAAAAAAAGATCAAGGTCAAAATTTTTGTGTGGTCTTGGGGCTAGAAGAAAGATAAAATGTCATACAAGGAAAGTGTGAGAATTCTTACATCAGAAGATGTTGGGGCTGGGGGTGGCTCAGTGGTTAAGAGCGGTGGCTGCTTTTCCAGAGGACCTGGGTTCAGGTTCCCGGCACCCACATCCTAGTTCACACCTTCTGTAACTCCAGTCCCACGGGTTCTGACGCCGCCTTCTGGCCTCCCAGGGCAGTAGGCACACATGCAAGCAAAACATCCATATACATAAAAGAAAAATGCTAGGGACAGATTTTTCACTTTCAAGGTAAATTTGGGAACATTTAGTAGACTCCAGATGACTCTAGGAAGTTCTGGTTTGCATCCCTCTCTGAAAAATTCACAACAACAAACATGTATTCTTTTGTGGTGATAGTAAAAGAACATATTTCTTGGAGTTGTGAATAGCCCATGCAAGTTAGCCACATGCAATTTGATTGGATTTTACAGACTAGAGGGCAGAGTGTATAATCTATACCCTATCATGAACTTCTAATTACAATTTATAGCCTTCTAGATTTATCCTTTTTTTCAAATTTTTATTATTTTATGTAGTATGGGTGTTGTATGTGTGCTTTCATGTGTGTCTGTGCACCACATGCTTCATGAGTGGCTGTGGAGGTCAGAAGGGGGTGCTGGATCCCCTGGAACTGGAGTTACAGATTGGTTGGTTGCGAGTCTCCGTGTGGGTGCTGGGAATTGAACTCCTGTGCTGTGGAAGGGCAGCCAGTACTCTTAATCACTGAGCCACCCCCAGCCCCAACATCTTCTGATGTAAGAATTCTCAAACTTTCCTTGTATGACATTTTATCTTTCTTCTATCATTTTTTTTAAAAACCTCTTCTAATATTTGAAGATAGAAAGAATGGTGGGAGAGATAGAATTTCTGAGTAAATTTCGAACTCTTTTTGTTTCTCTTTCAATGTGGTTAGAATATGTAAAAGCTTTTGAATCGTGTGTAGCTGCCAACCAAAGAAATGGGGAGGGTGCAGAGAGATAGAGGCAGACATGAAAATGGAATTGGAAACTACTTTGCGTTACTCAGTCTCATCACCGTTCTGTGATGCAGGAAATTATAACATGTGAAACCAAGTTCTGCTTTGAAGAAGGAGTCTGGCCTCATACAAGATTCATTTAGCTGTTCAAATAGCGTTTTCTCGTCTCTCTCTTTCCTGCTTCCTGCTCCAGCTTGTATACTTGGAACTTAGAGATGAAGAAGAGTACAAAGGAGAGTCGGGCTGTTTCTAAAGTACATATTTATGTCTTAAGACTCAGCCTCCAGACTTGACATATGCTCCAAACCGCAGACAACGCTTTTTCGGAATCTTTCCCTTTGGTGGTTCTTTTTAGCTACTACATTTTTTGCTTTTCCAGGAATATGGTTTTAAAGAGATAAAAATTTCAAATGTTTACCAGCAGCAGTTTCTGCAAGTATAGACTTTTATTGTTGTTATTTTGCATTTTTGAGACAGAGGTTCATGTAGCCCAGGCTAGCCTGCAGCTCACTATGTAGCTCAGAAATAACCTCCTGATTTTCCTGCCTCCACCTCCCCAATGCTGTCCCGGCACTCAGCTGTAGAAGTGAAGAGTCTGGTACAGACTGATAGGTGGTTTGGAGTGTCTGCCCAGGATATGGAGAGCTTTTGACTAAACCATCTGAGAACGTACCACACTTCCGCTTACCATTTAACCCCTGTTAACACTTAAGGCCTGGGTGACAGAAATAAAATTTAAAAATCAGATTTTATTTTATAAAAGGAAACCTAAGTATTTGTATGCTTTCTGTATATTTGTATGTTTGTGGGCACATACACCATTGCATGTGTGTAGA